>NC_142617.1:25724545-26027575 GCF_059453375.1 Lepisosteus platostomus
GAGCCCACACACTCAGATCTTAACCCCAGTGTGCAGTAAGGTTCAAAACGTGTTTTTCAGCAGAAATAAACATGTTTCTGCAAGTTTGGTCAACCCCATGTAAGTTATGGGGCAGTAACAGTACACTTTTCAAAACGTGTTTTTCAGCCCGAAATAAACGCGTTTTTTCAGACAACTGAATCCCCATGTAGCAGCAAGTCTCAGAAGAGCCCACACACTCAGATCTTAACCCCAGTGTGCAGAAAGGTTCAAAACGTGTTTTTCAGCAGAAATAAACATGTTTCTGCAAGTTTGGTCAACCCCATGTAAGGTATGGGGCAGTAACAGTACACTTTTCAAAACGTGTTTTTCAGCCCGAAATAAACGCGTTTTTTCAGACAACTGAATCCCCATGTAGCAGCAAGGCTCAGAAGAGCCCACACACTCAGATCTTAACCCCAGTGTGCAGAAAGGGTCAAAACGTGTTTTTCAGCAGAAATAAACATGTTTCTGCAAGTTTGGTCAACCCCATGTAAGTTATGGGGCAGTAACAGTACACTTTTCAAAACGTGTTTTTCAGCCCGAAATAAACGCGTTTTTACAGACAACTGAATCCCCATGTAGCAGCAAGGCTCAGAAGAGACCACGCACTCAGATCTTAACCCCAGTGTGCAGAAAGGTTCAAAACGTGTTTTTCAGCAGAAATAAACATGTTTCTGCAAGTTTGGTCAACCCCATGTAAGTTATTGGGCAGTAACAGTACACTTTTCAAAACGTGTTTTTCAGCCCGAAATAAACGCGTTTTTTCAGACAACTGAATCCCCATGTAGCAGCAAGGCTCAGAAGAGCCCACACACTCAGATCTTAACCCCAGTGTGCAGTAAGGTTCAAAACGTGTTTTTCAGCAGAAATAAACATGTTTCTGCAAGTTTGGTCAACCCCATGTAAGTTATGGGGCAGTAACAGTACACTTTTCAAAACGTGTTTTTCAGCCCGAAATAAACGCGTTTTTTCAGACAACTGAATCCCCATGTAGCAGCAAGTCTCAGAAGAGCCCACACACTCAGATCTTAACCCCAGTGTGCAGAAAGGTTCAAAACGTGTTTTTCAGCAGAAATAAACATGTTTCTGCAAGTTTGGTCAACCCCATGTAAGGTATGGGGCAGTAACAGTACACTTTTCAAAACGTGTTTTTCAGCCCGAAATAAACGCGTTTTTTCAGACAACTGAATCCCCATGTAGCAGCAAGGCTCAGAAGAGCCCACACACTCAGATCTTAACCCCAGTGTGCAGAAAGGTTCAAAACGTGTTTTTCAGCAGAAATAAACATGTTTCTGCAAGTTTGGTCAACCCCATGTAAGTTATGGGGCAGTAACAGTACACTTTTCAAAACGTGTTTTTCAGCCCGAAATAAACGCGTTTTTTCAGACAACTGAATCCCCATGTAGCAGCAAGGCTCAGAAGAGCCCACACACTCAGATCTTAACCCCAGTGTGCAGAAAGGGTCAAAACGTGTTTTTCAGCAGAAATAAACATGTTTCTGCAAGTTTGGTCAACCCCATGTAAGTTATGGGGCAGTAACAGTACACTTTTCAAAACGTGTTTTTCAGCCGAAATAAACGCGTTTTTTCAGACAACTGAATCCCCATGTAGCAGCAAGGCTCAGAAGAGCCCACACACTCAGATCTTAACCCCAGTGTGCAGAAAGGTTCAAAACGTGTTTTTCAGCAGAAATAAACATGTTTCTGCAAGTTTGGTCAACCCCATGTAAGGTATGGGGCAGTAACAGTACACTTTTCAAAACGTGTTTTTCAGCCTGAAATAAACGCGTTTTTTCAGACAACTGAATCCCCATGTAGCAGCAAGGCTCAGAAGAGCCCACACACTCAGATCTTAACCCCAGTGTGCAGAAAGGTTCAAAACGTGTTTTTCAGCAGAAATAAACATGTTTCTGCAAGTTTGGTCAACCCCATGTAAGTTATGGGGCAGTAACAGTACACTTTTCAAAACGTGTTTTTCAGCCCGAAATAAACGCGTTTTTTCAGACAACTGAATCCCCATGTAGCAGCAAGGCTCAGAAGAGCCCACACACTCAGATCTTAACCCCAGTGTGCAAAAGGGTTCAAAACGTGTTTTTCAGCAGAAATAAACATGTTTCTGCAAGTTTGGTCAACCCCATGTAAGTTATGGGGCAGTAACAGTACACTTTTCAAAACGTGTTTTTCAGCCCGAAATAAACGCGTTTTTTCATACAACTGAATCCCCATGTAGCAGCAAGGCTCAGAAGAGCCCACACACTCAGCTCTTATCCCCAGTGTGCAGAAAGGGTCAAAACGTGTTTTTCAGCAGAAATAAACATGTTTCTGCAAGTTTGGTCAACCCCATGTAAGTTATGGGGCAGTAACAGTACACTTTTCAAAACGTGTTTTTCAGCCCGAAATAAACGCGTTTTTTCAGACAACTGAATCCCCATGTAGCAGCAAGGCTCAGAAGAGCCCACACACTCAGATCTTAACCCCAGTGTGCAGAAAGGTTCAAAACGTGTTTTTCAGCAGAAATAAACATGTTTCTGCAAGTTTGGTCAACCCCATGTAAGTTATGGGGCAGTAACAGTACACTTTTCAAAACGTGTTTTTCAGCCCGAAATAAACGCGTTTTTTCAGACAACTGAATCCCCATGTAGCAGCAAGTCTCAGAAGAGCCCACACACTCAGATCTTAACCCCAGTGTGCAGTAAGGTTCAAAACGTGTTTTTCAGCAGAAATAAACATGTTTCTGCAAGTTTGGTCAACCCCATGTAAGTTATGGGGCAGTAACAGTACACTTTTCAAAACGTGTTTTTCAGCCCGAAATAAACGCGTTTTTTCAGACAACTGAATCCCCATGTAGCAGCAAGGCTCAGAAGAGCCCACACACTCAGATCTTAACCCCAGTGTGCAGAAAGGTTCAAAACGTGTTTTTCAGCAGAAATAAACATGTTTCTGCAAGTTTGGTCAACCCCATGTAAGTTATGGGGCAGTAACAGTACACTTTTCAAAACGTGTTTTTCAGCCCGAAATAAACGCGTTTTTTCATACAACTGAATCCCCATGTAGCAGCAAGGCTCAGAAGAGCCCACACACTCAGCTCTTATCCCCAGTGTGCAGAAAGGGTCAAAACGTGTTTTTCAGCAGAAATAAACATGTTTCTGCAAGTTTGGTCAACCCCATGTAAGTTATGGGGCAGTAACAGTACACTTTTCAAAACGTGTTTTTCAGCCCGAAATAAACGCGTTTTTTCAGACAACTGAATCCCCATGTAGCAGCAAGGCTCAGAAGAGCCCACACACTCAGATCTTAACCCCAGTGTGCAGAAAGGTTCAAAACGTGTTTTTCAGCAGAAATAAACATGTTTCTGCAAGTTTGGTCAACCCCATGTAAGTTATGGGGCAGTAACAGTACACTTTTCAAAACGTGTTTTTCAGCCCGAAATAAACGCGTTTTTTCAGACAACTGAATCCCCATGTAGCAGCAAGTCTCAGAAGAGCCCACACACTCAGATCTTAACCCCAGTGTGCAGATAGGTTCAAAACGTGTTTTTCAGCAGAAATAAACATGTTTCTGCAAGTTTGGTCAACCCCATGTAAGTTATGGGGCAGTAACAGTACACTTTTCAAAACGTGTTTTTCAGCCCGAAATAAACGCGTTTTTTCAGACAACTGAATCCCCATGTAGCAGCAAGTCTCAGAAGAGCCCACACACTCAGATCTTAACCCCAGTGTGCAGAAAGGTTCAAAACGTGTTTTTCAGCAGAAATAAACATGTTTCTGCAAGTTTGGTCAACCCCATGTAAGTTATGGGGCAGTAACAGTACACTTTTCAAAACGTGTTTTTCAGCCCGAAATAAACGCGTTTTTTCATACAACTGAATCCCCATGTAGCAGCAAGGCTCAGAAGAGCCCACACACTCAGCTCTTATCCCCAGTGTGCAGAAAGGGTCAAAACGTGTTTTTCAGCAGAAATAAACATGTTTCTGCAAGTTTGGTCAACCCCATGTAAGTTATGGGGCAGTAACAGTACACTTTTCAAAACGTGTTTTTCAGCCCGAAATAAACGCGTTTTTTCAGACAACTGAATCCCCATGTAGCAGCAAGGCTCAGAAGAGCCCACACACTCAGATCTTAACCCCAGTGTGCAGAAAGGTTCAAAACGTGTTTTTCAGCAGAAATAAACATGTTTCTGCAAGTTTGGTCAACCCCATGTAAGTTATGGGGCAGTAACAGTACACTTTTCAAAACGTGTTTTTCAGCCCGAAATAAACGCGTTTTTTCAGACAACTGAATCCCCATGTAGCAGCAAGGCTCAGAAGAGCCCACACACTCAGATCTTAACCCCAGTGTGCAGAAAGGTTCAAAACGTGTTTTTCAGCAGAAATAAACATGTTTCTGCAAGTTTGGTCAACCCCATGTAAGGTATGGGGCAGTAACAGTACACTTTTCAAAACGTGTTTTTCAGCCTGAAATAAACGCGTTTTTTCAGACAACTGAATCCCCATGTAGCAGCAAGGCTCAGAAGAGCCCACACACTCAGATCTTAACCCCAGTGTGCAGAAAGGTTCAAAACGTGTTTTTCAGCAGAAATAAACATGTTTCTGCAAGTTTGGTCAACCCCATGTAAGTTATGGGGCAGTAACAGTACACTTTTCAAAACGTGTTTTTCAGCCCGAAATAAACGCGTTTTTTCAGACAACTGAATCCCCATGTAGCAGCAAGGCTCAGAAGAGCCCACACACTCAGATCTTAACCCCAGTGTGCAAAAGGGTTCAAAACGTGTTTTTCAGCAGAAATAAACATGTTTCTGCAAGTTTGGTCAACCCCATGTAAGTTATGGGGCAGTAACAGTACACTTTTCAAAACGTGTTTTTCAGCCCGAAATAAACGCGTTTTTTCAGACAACTGAATCCCCATGTAGCAGCAAGGCTCAGAAGAGCCCACACACTCAGATCTTAACCCCAGTGTGCAGAAAGGTTCAAAACGTGTTTTTCAGCAGAAATAAACATGTTTCTGCAAGTTTGGTCAACCCCATGTAAGTTATGGGGCAGTAACAGTACACTTTTCAAAACGTGTTTTTCAGCCCGAAATAAACGCGTTTTTTCAGACAACTGAATCCCCATGTAGCAGCAAGGCTCAGAAGAGCCCACACACTCAGATCTTAACCCCAGTGTGCAGAAAGGTTCAAAACGTGTTTTTCAGCAGAAATAAACATGTTTCTGCAAGTTTGGTCAACCCCATGTAAGTTATGGGGCAGTAACAGTACACTTTTCAAAACGTGTTTTTCAGCCCGAAATAAACGCGTTTTTTCAGACAACTGAATCCCCATGTAGCAGCAAGTCTCAGAAGAGCCCACACACTCAGATCTTAACCCCAGTGTGCAGAAAGGTTCAAAACGTGTTTTTCAGCAGAAATAAACATGTTTCTGCAAGTTTGGTCAACCCCATGTAAGTTATGGGGCAGTAACAGTACACTTTTCAAAACGTGTTTTTCAGCCCGAAATAAACGCGTTTTTTCAGACAACTGAATCCCCATGTAGCAGCAAGTCTCAGAAGAGCCCACACACTCAGATCTTAACCCCAGTGTGCAGAAAGGTTCAAAACGTGTTTCTCAGCAGAAATAAACATGTTTCTGCAAGTTTGGTCAACCCCATGTAAGTTATGGGGCAGTAACAGTACACTTTTCAAAACGTGTTTTTCAGCCCGAAATAAACGCGTTTTTTCATACAACTGAATCCCCATGTAGCAGCAAGGCTCAGAAGAGCCCACACACTCAGCTCTTATCCCCAGTGTGCAGAAAGGGTCAAAACGTGTTTTTCAGCAGAAATAAACATGTTTCTGCAAGTTTGGTCAACCCCATGTAAGTTATGGGGCAGTAACAGTACACTTTTCAAAACGTGTTTTTCAGCCCGAAATAAACGCGTTTTTTCAGACAACTGAATCCCCATGTAGCAGCAAGGCTCAGAAGAGCCCACACACTCAGATCTTAACCCCAGTGTGCAGAAAGGTTCAAAACGTGTTTTTCAGCAGAAATAAACATGTTTCTGCAAGTTTGGTCAACCCCATGTAAGTTATGGGGCAGTAACAGTACACTTTTCAAAACGTGTTTTTCAGCCCGAAATAAACGCGTTTTTTCAGACAACTGAATCCCCATGTAGCAGCAAGTCTCAGAAGAGCCCACACACTCAGATCTTAACCCCAGTGTGCAGTAAGGTTCAAAACGTGTTTTTCAGCAGAAATAAACATGTTTCTGCAAGTTTGGTCAACCCCATGTAAGTTATGGGGCAGTAACAGTACACTTTTCAAAACGTGTTTTTCAGCCCGAAATAAACGCGTTTTTTCAGACAACTGAATCCCCATGTAGCAGCAAGTCTCAGAAGAGCCCACACACTCAGATCTTAACCCCAGTGTGCAGAAAGGTTCAAAACGTGTTTTTCAGCAGAAATAAACATGTTTCTGCAAGTTTGGTCAACCCCATGTAAGGTATGGGGCAGTAACAGTACACTTTTCAAAACGTGTTTTTCAGCCCGAAATAAACGCGTTTTTTCAGACAACTGAATCCCCATGTAGCAGCAAGGCTCAGAAGAGCCCACACACTCAGATCTTAACCCCAGTGTGCAGAAAGGTTCAAAACGTGTTTTTCAGCAGAAATAAACATGTTTCTGCAAGTTTGGTCAACCCCATGTAAGTTATGGGGCAGTAACAGTACACTTTTCAAAACGTGTTTTTCAGCCCGAAATAAACGCGTTTTTTCAGACAACTGAATCCCCATGTAGCAGCAAGGCTCAGAAGAGCCCACACACTCAGATCTTAACCCCAGTGTGCAGAAAGGTTCAAAACGTGTTTTTCAGCAGAAATAAACATGTTTCTGCAAGTTTGGTCAACCCCATGTAAGTTATGGGGCAGTAACAGTACACTTTTCAAAACGTGTTTTTCAGCCCGAAATAAACGCGTTTTTTCAGACAACTGAATCCCCATGTAGCAGCAAGGCTCAGAAGAGCCCACACACTCAGATCTTAACCCCAGTGTGCAAAAAGGTTCAAAACGTGTTTTTCAGCAGAAATAAACATGTTTCTGCAAGTTTGGTCAACCCCATGTAAGTTATGGGGCAGTAACAGTACACTTTTCAAAACGTGTTTTTCAGCCCGAAATAAACGCGTTTTTTCAGACAACTGAATCCCCATGTAGCAGCAAGGCTCAGAAGAGCCCACAAACTCAGCTCTTATCCCCAGTGTGCAGAAAGGGTCAAAACGTGTTTTTCAGCAGAAATAAACATGTTTCTGCAAGTTTGGTCAACCCCATGTAAGTTATGGGGCAGTAACAGTACACTTTTCAAAACGTGTTTTTCAGCCCGAAATAAACGCGTTTTTTCAGACAACTGAATCCCCATGTAGCAGCAAGGCTCAGAAGAGCCCACACACTCAGATCTTAACCCCAGTGTGCAGAAAGGTTCAAAACGTGTTTTTCAGCAGAAATAAACATGTTTCTGCAAGTTTGGTCAACCCCATGTAAGTTATGGGGCAGTAACAGTACACTTTTCAAAACGTGTTTTTCAGCCCGAAATAAACGCGTTTTTTCAGACAACTGAATCCCCATGTAGCAGCAAGGCTCAGAAGAGCCCACACACTCAGATCTTAACCCCAGTGTGCAGTAAGGTTCAAAACGTGTTTTTCAGCAGAAATAAACATGTTTCTGCAAGTTTGGTCAACCCCATGTAAGTTATGGGGCAGTAACAGTACACTTTTCAAAACGTGTTTTTCAGCCCGAAATAAACGCGTTTTTTCAGACAACTGAATCCCCATGTAGCAGCAAGGCTCAGAAGAGCCCACACACTCAGATCTTAACCCCAGTGTGCAGAAAGGTTCAAAACGTGTTTTTCAGCAGAAATAAACATGTTTCTGCAAGTTTGGTCAACCCCATGTAAGTTATGGGGCAGTAACAGTACACTTTTCAAAACGTGTTTTTCAGCCCGAAATAAACGCGTTTTTTCAGACAACTGAATCCCCATGTAGCAGCAAGGCTCAGAAGAGCGCACACACTCAGATCTTAACCCCAGTGTGCAAAAAGGTTCAAAACGTGTTTTTCAGCAGAAATAAACATGTTTCTGCAAGTTTGGTCAACCCCATGTAAGTTATGGGGCAGTAACAGTACACTTTTCAAAACGTGTTTTTCAGCCCGAAATAAACGCGTTTTTTCATACAACTGAATCCCCATGTAGCAGCAAGGCTAAGAAGAGCCCACACACTCAGCTCTTATCCCCAGTGTGCAGAAAGGGTCAAAACGTGTTTTTCAGCAGAAATAAACATGTTTCTGCAAGTTTGGTCAACCCCATGTAAGTTATGGGGCAGTAACAGTACACTTTTCAAAACGTGTTTTTCAGCCCGAAATAAACGCGTTTTTTCAGACAACTGAATCCCCATGTAGCAGCAAGGCTCAGAAGAGCCCACACACTCAGATCTTAACCCCAGTGTGCAGAAAGGTTCAAAACGTGTTTTTCAGCAGAAATAAACATGTTTCTGCAAGTTTGGTCAACCCCATGTAAGTTATGGGGCAGTAACAGTACACTTTTCAAAACGTGTTTTTCAGCCCGAAATAAACGCGTTTTTTCAGACAACTGAATCCCCATGTAGCAGCAAGTCTCAGAAGAGCCCACACACTCAGATCTTAACCCCAGTGTGCAGTAAGGTTCAAAACGTGTTTTTCAGCAGAAATAAACATGTTTCTGCAAGTTTGGTCAACCCCATGTAAGTTATGGGGCAGTAACAGTACACTTTTCAAAACGTGTTTTTCAGCCCGAAATAAACGCGTTTTTTCAGACAACTGAATCCCCATGTAGCAGCAAGGCTCAGAAGAGCCCACACACTCAGATCTTAACCCCAGTGTGCAGAAAGGTTCAAAACGTGTTTTTCAGCAGAAATAAACATGTTTCTGCAAGTTTGGTCAACCCCATGTAAGTTATGGGGCAGTAACAGTACACTTTTCAAAACGTGTTTTTCAGCCCGAAATAAACGCGTTTTTTCAGACAACTGAATCCCCATGTAGCAGCAAGGCTCAGAAGAGCCCACACACTCAGCTCTTATCCCCAGTGTGCAGAAAGGGTCAAAACGTGTTTTTCAGCAGAATTAAACATGTTTCTGCAAGTTTGGTCAACCCCATGTAAGTTATGGGGCAGTAACAGTACACTTTTCAAAACGTGTTTTTCAGCCCGAAATAAACGCGTTTTTTCAGACAACTGAATCCCCAAGTAGCAGCAAGGCTCAGAAGAGCCCACACACTCAGATCTTAACCCCAGTGTGCAGAAAGGTTCAAAACGTGTTTTTCAGCAGAAATAAACATGTTTCTGCAAGTTTGGTCAACCCCATGTAAGTTATGGGGCAGTAACAGTACACTTTTCAAAACGTGTTTTTCAGCCCGAAATAAACGCGTTTTTTCAGACAACTGAATCCCCATGTAGCAGCAAGTCTCAGAAGAGCCCACACACTCAGATCTTAACCCCAGTGTGCAGAAAGGTTCAAAACGTGTTTTTCAGCAGAAATAAACATGTTTCTGCAAGTTTGGTCAACCCCATGTAAGTTATTGGGCAGTAACAGTACACTTTTCAAAACGTGTTTTTCAGCCCGAAATAAACGCGTTTTTTCAGACAACTGAATCCCCATGTAGCAGCAAGTCTCAGAAGAGCCCACACACTCAGATCTTAACCCCAGTGTGCAGAAAGGTTCAAAACGTGTTTTTCAGCAGAAATAAACATGTTTCTGCAAGTTTGGTCAACCCCATGTAAGGTATGGGGCAGTAACAGTACACTTTTCAAAACGTGTTTTTCAGCCCGAAATAAACGCGTTTTTTCAGACAACTGAATCCCCATGTAGCAGCAAGGCTCAGAGGAGCCCACACACTCAGATCTTAACCCCAGTGTGCAGAAAGGTTCAAAACGTGTTTTTCAGCAGAAATAAACATGTTTCTGCAAGTTTGGTCAACCCCATGTAAGTTATGGGGCAGTAACAGTACACTTTTCAAAACGTGTTTTTCAGCCCGAAATAAACGCGTTTTTTCAGACAACTGAATCCCCATGTAGCAGCAAGGCTCAGAAGAGCCCACACACTCAGATCTTAACCCCAGTGTGCAAAAAGGTTCAAAACGTGTTTTTCAGCAGAAATAAACATGTTTCTGCAAGTTTGGTCAACCCCATGTAAGTTATGGGGCAGTAACAGTACACTTTTCAAAACGTGTTTTTCAGCCCGAAATAAACGCGTTTTTTCATACAACTGAATCCCCATGTAGCAGCAAGGCTCAGAAGAGCCCACACACTCAGCTCTTATCCCCAGTGTGCAGAAAGGGTCAAAACGTGTTTTTCAGCAGAAATAAACATGTTTCTGCAAGTTTGGTCAACCCCATGTAAGTTATGGGGCAGTAACAGTACACTTTTCAAAACGTGTTTTTCAGCCCGAAATAAACGCGTTTTTTCAGACAACTGAATCCCCATGTAGCAGCAAGGCTCAGAAGAGCCCACACACTCAGATCTTAACCCCAGTGTGCAGAAAGGTTCAAAACGTGTTTTTCAGCAGAAATAAACATGTTTCTGCAAGTTTGGTCAACCCCATGTAAGTTATGGGGCAGTAACAGTACACTTTTCAAAACGTGTTTTTCAGCCCGAAATAAACGCGTTTTTTCAGACAACTGAATCCCCATGTAGCAGCAAGTCTCAGAAGAGCCCACACACTCAGATCTTAACCCCAGTGTGCAGTAAGGTTCAAAACGTGTTTTTCAGCAGAAATAAACATGTTTCTGCAAGTTTGGTCAACCCCATGTAAGGTATGGGGCAGTAACAGTACACTTTTCAAAACGTGTTTTTCAGCCCGAAATAAACGCGTTTTTTCAGACAACTGAATCCCCATGTAGCAGCAAGTCTCAGAAGAGCCCACACACTCAGATCTTAACCCCAGTGTGCAGAAAGGTTCAAAACGTGTTTTTCAGCAGAAATAAACATGTTTCTGCAAGTTTGGTCAACCCCATGTAAGTTATGGGGCAGTAACAGTACACTTTTCAAAACGTGTTTTTCAGCCCGAAATAAACGCGTTTTTTCAGACAACTGAATCCCCATGTAGCAGCAAGGCTCAGAAGAGCCCACACACTCAGATCTTAACCCCAGTGTGCAGAAAGGGTCAAAACGTGTTTTTCAGCAGAAATAAACATGTTTCTGCAAGTTTGGTCAACCCCATGTAAGTTATGGGGCAGTAACAGTACACTTTTCAAAACGTGTTTTTCAGCCCGAAATAAACGCGTTTTTTCAGACAACTGAATCCCCATGTAGCAGCAAGGCTCAGAAGAGCCCACACACTCAGATCTTAACCCCAGTGTGCAGAAAGGTTCAAAACGTGTTTTTCAGCAGAAATAAACATGTTTCTGCAAGTTTGGTCAACCCCATGTAAGGTATGGGGCAGTAACAGTACACTTTTCAAAACGTGTTTTTCAGCCCGAAATAAACGCGTTTTTTCAGACAACTGAATCCCCATGTAGCAGCAAGGCTCAGAAGAGCCCACACACTCAGATCTTAACCCCAGTGTGCAGAAAGGTTCAAAACGTGTTTTTCAGCAGAAATAAACATGTTTCTGCAAGTTTGGTCAACCCCATGTAAGTTATGGGGCAGTAACAGTACACTTTTCAAAACGTGTTTTTCAGCCCGAAATAAACGCGTTTTTTCAGACAACTGAATCCCCATGTAGCAGCAAGGCTCAGAAGAGCCCACACACTCAGATCTTAACCCCAGTGTGCAAAAAGGTTCAAAACGTGTTTTTCAGCAGAAATAAACATGTTTCTGCAAGTTTGGTCAACCCCATGTAAGTTATGGGGCAGTAACAGTACACTTTTCAAAACGTGTTTTTCAGCCCGAAATAAACGCGTTTTTTCATACAACTGAATCCCCATGTAGCAGCAAGGCTCAGAAGAGCCCACAAACTCAGCTCTTATCCCCAGTGTGCAGAAAGGGTCAAAACGTGTTTTTCAGCAGAAATAAACATGTTTCTGCAAGTTTGGTCAACCCCATGTAAGTTATGGGGCAGTAACAGTACACTTTTCAAAACGTGTTTTTCAGCCCGAAATAAACGCGTTTTTTCAGACAACTGAATCCCCATGTAGCAGCAAGGCTCAGAAGAGCCCACACACTCAGATCTTAACCCCAGTGTGCAGAAAGGTTCAAAACGTGTTTTTCAGCAGAAATAAACATGTTTCTGCAAGTTTGGTCAACCCCATGTAAGTTATGGGGCAGTAACAGTACACTTTTCAAAACGTGTTTTTCAGCCCGAAATAAACGCGTTTTTTCAGACAACTGAATCCCCATGTAGCAGCAAGTCTCAGAAGAGCCCACACACTCAGATCTTAACCCCAGTGTGCAGTAAGGTTCAAAACGTGTTTTTCAGCAGAAATAAACATGTTTCTGCAAGTTTGGTCAACCCCATGTAAGTTATGGGGCAGAAACAGTACACTTTTCAAAACGTGTTTTTCAGCCCGAAATAAACGCGTTTTTTCAGACAACTGAATCCCCATGTAGCAGCAAGGCTCAGAAGAGCCCACACACTCAGATCTTAACCCCAGTGTGCAGAAAGGTTCAAAACGTGTTTTTCAGCAGAAATAAACATGTTTCTGCAAGTTTGGTCAACCCCATGTAAGTTATGGGGCAGTAACAGTACACTTTTCAAAACGTGTTTTTCAGCCCGAAATAAACGCGTTTTTTCATACAACTGAATCCCCATGTAGCAGCAAGGCTCAGAAGAGCCCACACACTCAGCTCTTATCCCCAGTGTGCAGAAAGGGTCAAAACGTGTTTTTCAGCAGAAATAAACATGTTTCTGCAAGTTTGGTCAACCCCATGTAAGTTATGGGGCAGTAACAGTACACTTTTCAAAACGTGTTTTTCAGCCCGAAATAAACGCGTTTTTTCAGACAACTGAATCCCCATGTAGCAGCAAGGCTCAGAAGAGCCCACACACTCAGATCTTAACCCCAGTGTGCAGAAAGGTTCAAAACGTGTTTTTCAGCAGAAATAAACATGTTTCTGCAAGTTTGGTCAACCCCATGTAAGTTATGGGGCAGTAACAGTACACTTTTCAAAACGTGTTTTTCAGCCCGAAATAAACGCGTTTTTTCAGACAACTGAATCCCCATGTAGCAGCAAGTCTCAGAAGAGCCCACACACTCAGATCTTAACCCCAGTGTGCAGAAAGGTTCAAAACGTGTTTTTCAGCAGAAATAAACATGTTTCTGCAAGTTTGGTCAACCCCATGTAAGTTATGGGGCAGTAACAGTACACTTTTCAAAACGTGTTTTTCAGCCCGAAATAAACGCGTTTTTTCAGACAACTGAATCCCCATGTAGCAGCAAGTCTCAGAAGAGCCCACACACTCAGATCTTAACCCCAGTGTGCAGAAAGGTTCAAAACGTGTTTTTCAGCAGAAATAAACATGTTTCTGCAAGTTTGGTCAACCCCATGTAAGGTATGGGGCAGTAACAGTACACTTTTCAAAACGTGTTTTTCAGCCCGAAATAAACGCGTTTTTTCAGACAACTGAATCCCCATGTAGCAGCAAGGCTCAGAAGAGCCCACACACTCAGATCTTAACCCCAGTGTGCAGAAAGGTTCAAAACGTGTTTTTCAGCAGAAATAAACATGTTTCTGCAAGTTTGGTCAACCCCATGTAAGTTATGGGGCAGTAACAGTACACTTTTCAAAACGTGTTTTTCAGCCCGAAATAAACGCGTTTTTTCAGACAACTGAATCCCCATGTAGCAGCAAGGCTCAGAAGAGCCCACACACTCAGATCTTAACCCCAGTGTGCAGAAAGGGTCAAAACGTGTTTTTCAGCAGAAATAAACATGTTTCTGCAAGTTTGGTCAACCCCATGTAAGTTATGGGGCAGTAACAGTACACTTTTCAAAACGTGTTTTTCAGCCCGAAATAAACGCGTTTTTTCAGACAACTGAATCCCCATGTAGCAGCAAGGCTCAGAAGAGCCCACACACTCAGATCTTAACCCCAGTGTGCAGAAAGGTTCAAAACGTGTTTTTCAGCAGAAATAAACATGTTTCTGCAAGTTTGGTCAACCCCATGTAAGTTATTGGGCAGTAACAGTACACTTTTCAAAACGTGTTTTTCAGCCCGAAATAAACGCGTTTTTTCAGACAACTGAATCCCCATGTAGCAGCAAGGCTCAGAAGAGCCCACACACTCAGATCTTAACCCCAGTGTGCAGTAAGGTTCAAAACGTGTTTTTCAGCAGAAATAAACATGTTTCTGCAAGTTTGGTCAACCCCATGTAAGTTATGGGGCAGTAACAGTACACTTTTCAAAACGTGTTTTTCAGCCCGAAATAAACGCGTTTTTTCAGACAACTGAATCCCCATGTAGCAGCAAGTCTCAGAAGAGCCCACACACTCAGATCTTAACCCCAGTGTGCAGAAAGGTTCAAAACGTGTTTTTCAGCAGAAATAAACATGTTTCTGCAAGTTTGGTCAACCCCATGTAAGGTATGGGGCAGTAACAGTACACTTTTCAAAACGTGTTTTTCAGCCCGAAATAAACGCGTTTTTTCAGACAACTGAATCCCCATGTAGCAGCAAGGCTCAGAAGAGCCCACACACTCAGATCTTAACCCCAGTGTGCAGAAAGGTTCAAAACGTGTTTTTCAGCAGAAATAAACATGTTTCTGCAAGTTTGGTCAACCCCATGTAAGTTATGGGGCAGTAACAGTACACTTTTCAAAACGTGTTTTTCAGCCCGAAATAAACGCGTTTTTTCAGACAACTGAATCCCCATGTAGCAGCAAGGCTCAGAAGAGCCCACACACTCAGATCTTAACCCCAGTGTGCAGAAAGGGTCAAAACGTGTTTTTCAGCAGAAATAAACATGTTTCTGCAAGTTTGGTCAACCCCATGTAAGTTATGGGGCAGTAACAGTACACTTTTCAAAACGTGTTTTTCAGCCCGAAATAAACGCGTTTTTTCAGACAACTGAATCCCCATGTAGCAGCAAGGCTCAGAAGAGCCGACACACTCAGATCTTAACCCCAGTGTGCAGAAAGGTTCAAAACGTGTTTTTCAGCAGAAATAAACATGTTTCTGCAAGTTTGGTCAACCCCATGTAAGGTATGGGGCAGTAACAGTACACTTTTCAAAACGTGTTTTTCAGCCTGAAATAAACGCGTTTTTTCAGACAACTGAATCCCCATGTAGCAGCAAGGCTCAGAAGAGCCCACACACTCAGATCTTAACCCCAGTGTGCAGAAAGGTTCAAAACGTGTTTTTCAGCAGAAATAAACATGTTTCTGCAAGTTTGGTCAACCCCATGTAAGTTATGGGGCAGTAACAGTACACTTTTCAAAACGTGTTTTTCAGCCCGAAATAAACGCGTTTTTTCAGACAACTGAATCCCCATGTAGCAGCAAGGCTCAGAAGAGCCCACACACTCAGATCTTAACCCCAGTGTGCAAAAGGGTTCAAAACGTGTTTTTCAGCAGAAATAAACATGTTTCTGCAAGTTTGGTCAACCCCATGTAAGTTATGGGGCAGTAACAGTACACTTTTCAAAACGTGTTTTTCAGCCCGAAATAAACGCGTTTTTTCATACAACTGAATCCCCATGTAGCAGCAAGGCTCAGAAGAGCCCACACACTCAGCTCTTATCCCCAGTGTGCAGAAAGGGTCAAAACGTGTTTTTCAGCAGAAATAAACATGTTTCTGCAAGTTTGGTCAACCCCATGTAAGTTATGGGGCAGTAACAGTACACTTTTCAAAACGTGTTTTTCAGCCCGAAATAAACGCGTTTTTTCAGACAACTGAATCCCCATGTAGCAGCAAGGCTCAGAAGAGCCCACACACTCAGATCTTAACCCCAGTGTGCAGAAAGGTTCAAAACGTGTTTTTCAGCAGAAATAAACATGTTTCTGCAAGTTTGGTCAACCCCATGTAAGTTATGGGGCAGTAACAGTACACTTTTCAAAACGTGTTTTTCAGCCCGAAATAAACGCGTTTTTTCAGACAACTGAATCCCCATGTAGCAGCAAGTCTCAGAAGAGCCCACACACTCAGATCTTAACCCCAGTGTGCAGTAAGGTTCAAAACGTGTTTTTCAGCAGAAATAAACATGTTTCTGCAAGTTTGGTCAACCCCATGTAAGTTATGGGGCAGTAACAGTACACTTTTCAAAACGTGTTTTTCAGCCCGAAATAAACGCGTTTTTTCAGACAACTGAATCCCCATGTAGCAGCAAGGCTCAGAAGAGCCCACACACTCAGATCTTAACCCCAGTGTGCAGAAAGGTTCAAAACGTGTTTTTCAGCAGAAATAAACATGTTTCTGCAAGTTTGGTCAACCCCATGTAAGTTATGGGGCAGTAACAGTACACTTTTCAAAACGTGTTTTTCAGCCCGAAATAAACGCGTTTTTTCATACAACTGAATCCCCATGTAGCAGCAAGGCTCAGAAGAGCCCACACACTCAGCTCTTATCCCCAGTGTGCAGAAAGGTTCAAAACGTGTTTTTCAGCAGAAATAAACATGTTTCTGCAAGTTTGGTCAACCCCATGTAAGGTATGGGGCAGTAACAGTACACTTTTCAAAACGTGTTTTTCAGCCCGAAATAAACGCGTTTTTTCAGACAACTGAATCCCCATGTAGCAGCAAGGCTCAGAAGAGCCCACACACTCAGATCTTAACCCCAGTGTGCAGAAAGGTTCAAAACGTGTTTTTCAGCAGAAATAAACATGTTTCTGCAAGTTTGGTCAACCCCATGTAAGTTATGGGGCAGTAACAGTACACTTTTCAAAACGTGTTTTTCAGCCCGAAATAAACGCGTTTTTTCAGACAACTGAATCCCCATGTAGCAGCAAGGCTCAGAAGAGCCCACACACTCAGATCTTAACCCCAGTGTGCAAAAAGGTTCAAAACGTGTTTTTCAGCAGAAATAAACATGTTTCTGCAAGTTTGGTCAACCCCATGTAAGTTATGGGGCAGTAACAGTACACTTTTCAAAACGTGTTTTTCAGCCCGAAATAAACGCGTTTTTTCATACAACTGAATCCCCATGTAGCAGCAAGGCTCAGAAGAGCCCACACACTCAGCTCTTATCCCCAGTGTGCAGAAAGGGTCAAAACGTGTTTTTCAGCAGAAATAAACATGTTTCTGCAAGTTTGGTCAACCCCATGTAAGTTATGGGGCAGTAACAGTACACTTTTCAAAACGTGTTTTTCAGCCCGAAATAAACGCGTTTTTTCAGACAACTGAATCCCCATGTAGCAGCAAGGCTCAGAAGAGCCCACACACTCAGATCTTAACCCCAGTGTGCAGAAAGGTTCAAAACGTGTTTTTCAGCAGAAATAAACATGTTTCTGCAAGTTTGGTCAACCCCATGTAAGTTATGGGGCAGTAACAGTACACTTTTCAAAACGTGTTTTTCAGCCCGAAATAAACGCGTTTTTTCAGACAACTGAATCCCCATGTAGCAGCAAGGCTCAGAAGAGCCCACACACTCAGATCTTAACCCCAGTGTGCAGTAAGGTTCAAAACGTGTTTTTCAGCAGAAATAAACATGTTTCTGCAAGTTTGGTCAACCCCATGTAAGTTATGGGGCAGTAACAGTACACTTTTCAAAACGTGTTTTTCAGCCCGAAATAAACGCGTTTTTTCAGACAACTGAATCCCCATGTAGCAGCAAGTCTCAGAAGAGCCCACACACTCAGATCTTAACCCCAGTGTGCAGAAAGGTTCAAAACGTGTTTTTCAGCAGAAATAAACATGTTTCTGCAAGTTTGGTCAACCCCATGTAAGGTATGGGGCAGTAACAGTACACTTTTCAAAACGTGTTTTTCAGCCCGAAATAAACGCGTTTTTTCAGACAACTGAATCCCCATGTAGCAGCAAGGCTCAGAAGAGCCCACACACTCAGATCTTAACCCCAGTGTGCAGAAAGGTTCAAAACGTGTTTTTCAGCCCGAAATAAACGCGTTTTTTCAGACAACTGAATCCCCATGTAGCAGCAAGTCTCAGAAGAGCCCACACACTCAGATCTTAACCCCAGTGTGCAGAAAGGTTCAAAACGTGTTTTTCAGCAGAAATAAACATGTTTCTGCAAGTTTGGTCAACCCCATGTAAGTTATGGGGCAGTAACAGTACACTTTTCAAAACGTGTTTTTCAGCCCGAAATAAACGCGTTTTTTCAGACAACTGAATCCCCATGTAGCAGCAAGGCTCAGAAGAGCCCACACACTCAGATCTTAACCCCAGTGTGCAGAAAGGGTCAAAACGTGTTTTTCAGCAGAAATAAACATGTTTCTGCAAGTTTGGTCAACCCCATGTAAGTTATGGGGCAGTAACAGTACACTTTTCAAAACGTGTTTTTCAGCCCGAAATAAACGCGTTTTTTCAGACAACTGAATCCCCATGTAGCAGCAAGGCTCAGAAGAGCCCACACACTCAGATCTTAACCCCAGTGTGCAGTAAGGTTCAAAACGTGTTTTTCAGCAGAAATAAACATGTTTCTGCAAGTTTGGTCAACCCCATGTAAGTTATGGGGCAGTAACAGTACACTTTTCAAAACGTGTTTTTCAGCCCGAAATAAACGCGTTTTTTCATACAACTGAATCCCCATGTAGCAGCAAGGCTCAGAAGAGCCCACAAACTCAGCTCTTATCCCCAGTGTGCAGAAAGGGTCAAAACGTGTTTTTCAGCAGAAATAAACATGTTTCTGCAAGTTTGGTCAACCCCATGTAAGTTATGGGGCAGTAACAGTACACTTTTCAAAACGTGTTTTTCAGCCCGAAATAAACGCGTTTTTTCAGACAACTGAATCCCCATGTAGCAGCAAGGCTCAGAAGAGCCCACACACTCAGATCTTAACCCCAGTGTGCAGAAAGGTTCAAAACGTGTTTTTCAGCAGAAATAAACATGTTTCTGCAAGTTTGGTCAACCCCATGTAAGTTATGGGGCAGTAACAGTACACTTTTCAAAACGTGTTTTTCAGCCCGAAATAAACGCGTTTTTTCAGACAACTGAATCCCCATGTAGCAGCAAGTCTCAGAAGAGCCCACACACTCAGATCTTAACCCCAGTGTGCAGTAAGGTTCAAAACGTGTTTTTCAGCAGAAATAAACATGTTTCTGCAAGTTTGGTCAACCCCATGTAAGTTATGGGGCAGTAACAGTACACTTTTCAAAACGTGTTTTTCAGCCCGAAATAAACGCGTTTTTTCAGACAACTGAATCCCCATGTAGCAGCAAGGCTCAGAAGAGCCCACACACTCAGATCTTAACCCCAGTGTGCAGAAAGGTTCAAAACGTGTTTTTCAGCAGAAATAAACATGTTTCTGCAAGTTTGGTCAACCCCATGTAAGTTATGGGGCAGTAACAGTACACTTTTCAAAACGTGTTTTTCAGCCCGAAATAAACGCGTTTTTTCATACAACTGAATCCCCATGTAGCAGCAAGGCTCAGAAGAGCCCACACACTCAGCTCTTATCCCCAGTGTGCAGAAAGGGTCAAAACGTGTTTTTCAGCAGAAATAAACATGTTTCTGCAAGTTTGGTCAACCCCATGTAAGTTATGGGGCAGTAACAGTACACTTTTCAAAACGTGTTTTTCAGCCCGAAATAAACGCGTTTTTTCAGACAACTGAATCCCCATGTAGCAGCAAGGCTCAGAAGAGCCCACACACTCAGATCTTAACCCCAGTGTGCAGAAAGGTTCAAAACGTGTTTTTCAGCAGAAATAAACATGTTTCTGCAAGTTTGGTCAACCCCATGTAAGTTATGGGGCAGTAACAGTACACTTTTCAAAACGTGTTTTTCAGCCCGAAATAAACGCGTTTTTTCAGACAACTGAATCCCCATGTAGCAGCAAGTCTCAGAAGAGCCCACACACTCAGATCTTAACCCCAGTGTGCAGAAAGGTTCAAAACGTGTTTTTCAGCAGAAATAAACATGTTTCTGCAAGTTTGGTCAACCCCATGTAAGTTATGGGGCAGTAACAGTACACTTTTCAAAACGTGTTTTTCAGCCCGAAATAAACGCGTTTTTTCAGACAACTGAATCCCCATGTAGCAGCAAGTCTCAGAAGAGCCCACACACTCAGATCTTAACCCCAGTGTGCAGAAAGGTTCAAAACGTGTTTTTCAGCAGAAATAAACATGTTTCTGCAAGTTTGGTCAACCCCATGTAAGGTATGGGGCAGTAACAGTACACTTTTCAAAACGTGTTTTTCAGCCCGAAATAAACGCGTATTTTCAGACAACTGAATCCCCATGTAGCAGCAAGGCTCAGAAGAGCCCACACACTCAGATCTTAACCCCAGTGTGCAGAAAGGTTCAAAACGTGTTTTTCAGCAGAAATAAACATGTTTCTGCAAGTTTGGTCAACCCCATGTAAGTTATGGGGCAGTAACAGTACACTTTTCAAAACGTGTTTTTCAGCCCGAAATAAACGCGTTTTTTCAGACAACTGAATCCCCATGTAGCAGCAAGGCTCAGAAGAGCCCACACACTCAGATCTTAACCCCAGTGTGCAGAAAGGGTCAAAACGTGTTTTTCAGCAGAAATAAACATGTTTCTGCAAGTTTGGTCAACCCCATGTAAGTTATGGGGCAGTAACAGTACACTTTTCAAAACGTGTTTTTCAGCCCGAAATAAACGCGTTTTTTCAGACAACTGAATCCCCATGTAGCAGCAAGGCTCAGAAGAGCCCACACACTCAGATCTTAACCCCAGTGTGCAGAAAGGTTCAAAACGTGTTTTTCAGCAGAAATAAACATGTTTCTGCAAGTTTGGTCAACCCCATGTAAGTTATTTGGCAGTAACAGTACACTTTTCAAAACGTGTTTTTCAGCCCGAAATAAACGCGTTTTTTCAGACAACTGAATCCCCATGTAGCAGCAAGGCTCAGAAGAGCCCACACACTCAGATCTTAACCCCAGTGTGCAGTAAGGTTCAAAACGTGTTTTTCAGCAGAAATAAACATGTTTCTGCAAGTTTGGTCAACCCCATGTAAGTTATGGGGCAGTAACAGTACACTTTTCAAAACGTGTTTTTCAGCCCGAAATAAACGCGTTTTTTCAGACAACTGAATCCCCATGTAGCAGCAAGTCTCAGAAGAGCCCACACACTCAGATCTTAACCCCAGTGTGCAGAAAGGTTCAAAACGTGTTTTTCAGCAGAAATAAACATGTTTCTGCAAGTTTGGTCAACCCCATGTAAGGTATGGGGCAGTAACAGTACACTTTTCAAAACGTGTTTTTCAGCCCGAAATAAACGCGTTTTTTCAGACAACTGAATCCCCATGTAGCAGCAAGGCTCAGAAGAGCCCACACACTCAGATCTTAACCCCAGTGTGCAGAAAGGTTCAAAACGTGTTTTTCAGCAGAAATAAACATGTTTCTGCAAGTTTGGTCAACCCCATGTAAGTTATGGGGCAGTAACAGTACACTTTTCAAAACGTGTTTTTCAGCCCGAAATAAACGCGTTTTTTCAGACAACTGAATCCCCATGTAGCAGCAAGGCTCAGAAGAGCCCACACACTCAGATCTTAACCCCAGTGTGCAGAAAGGGTCAAAACGTGTTTTTCAGCAGAAATAAACATGTTTCTGCAAGTTTGGTCAACCCCATGTAAGTTATGGGGCAGTAACAGTACACTTTTCAAAACGTGTTTTTCAGCCCGAAATAAACGCGTTTTTTCAGACAACTGAATCCCCATGTAGCAGCAAGGCTCAGAAGAGCCGACACACTCAGATCTTAACCCCAGTGTGCAGAAAGGTTCAAAACGTGTTTTTCAGCAGAAATAAACATGTTTCTGCAAGTTTGGTCAACCCCATGTAAGGTATGGGGCAGTAACAGTACACTTTTCAAAACGTGTTTTTCAGCCTGAAATAAACGCGTTTTTTCAGACAACTGAATCCCCATGTAGCAGCAAGGCTCAGAAGAGCCCACACACTCAGATCTTAACCCCAGTGTGCAGAAAGGTTCAAAACGTGTTTTTCAGCAGAAATAAACATGTTTCTGCAAGTTTGGTCAACCCCATGTAAGTTATGGGGCAGTAACAGTACACTTTTCAAAACGTGTTTTTCAGCCCGAAATAAACGCGTTTTTTCAGACAACTGAATCCCCATGTAGCAGCAAGGCTCAGAAGAGCCCACACACTCAGATCTTAACCCCAGTGTGCAAAAGGGTTCAAAACGTGTTTTTCAGCAGAAATAAACATGTTTCTGCAAGTTTGGTCAACCCCATGTAAGTTATGGGGCAGTAACAGTACACTTTTCAAAACGTGTTTTTCAGCCCGAAATAAACGCGTTTTTTCATACAACTGAATCCCCATGTAGCAGCAAGGCTCAGAAGAGCCCACACACTCAGCTCTTATCCCCAGTGTGCAGAAAGGGTCAAAACGTGTTTTTCAGCAGAAATAAACATGTTTCTGCAAGTTTGGTCAACCCCATGTAAGTTATGGGGCAGTAACAGTACACTTTTCAAAACGTGTTTTTCAGCCCGAAATAAACGCGTTTTTTCAGACAACTGAATCCCCATGTAGCAGCAAGGCTCAGAAGAGCCCACACACTCAGATCTTAACCCCAGTGTGCAGAAAGGTTCAAAACGTGTTTTTCAGCAGAAATAAACATGTTTCTGCAAGTTTGGTCAACCCCATGTAAGTTATGGGGCAGTAACAGTACACTTTTCAAAACGTGTTTTTCAGCCCGAAATAAACGCGTTTTTTCAGACAACTGAATCCCCATGTAGCAGCAAGTCTCAGAAGAGCCCACACACTCAGATCTTAACCCCAGTGTGCAGTAAGGTTCAAAACGTGTTTTTCAGCAGAAATAAACATGTTTCTGCAAGTTTGGTCAACCCCATGTAAGTTATGGGGCAGTAACAGTACACTTTTCAAAACGTGTTTTTCAGCCCGAAATAAACGCGTTTTTTCAGACAACTGAATCCCCATGTAGCAGCAAGGCTCAGAAGAGCCCACACACTCAGATCTTAACCCCAGTGTGCAGAAAGGTTCAAAACGTGTTTTTCAGCAGAAATAAACATGTTTCTGCAAGTTTGGTCAACCCCATGTAAGTTATGGGGCAGTAACAGTACACTTTTCAAAACGTGTTTTTCAGCCCGAAATAAACGCGTTTTTTCATACAACTGAATCCCCATGTAGCAGCAAGGCTCAGAAGAGCCCACACACTCAGCTCTTATCCCCAGTGTGCAGAAAGGTTCAAAACGTGTTTTTCAGCAGAAATAAACATGTTTCTGCAAGTTTGGTCAACCCCATGTAAGGTATGGGGCAGTAACAGTACACTTTTCAAAACGTGTTTTTCAGCCCGAAATAAACGCGTTTTTTCAGACAACTGAATCCCCATGTAGCAGCAAGGCTCAGAAGAGCCCACACACTCAGATCTTAACCCCAGTGTGCAGAAAGGTTCAAAACGTGTTTTTCAGCAGAAATAAACATGTTTCTGCAAGTTTGGTCAACCCCATGTAAGTTATGGGGCAGTAACAGTACACTTTTCAAAACGTGTTTTTCAGCCCGAAATAAACGCGTTTTTTCAGACAACTGAATCCCCATGTAGCAGCAAGGCTCAGAAGAGCCCACACACTCAGATCTTAACCCCAGTGTGCAAAAAGGTTCAAAACGTGTTTTTCAGCAGAAATAAACATGTTTCTGCAAGTTTGGTCAACCCCATGTAAGTTATGGGGCAGTAACAGTACACTTTTCAAAACGTGTTTTTCAGCCCGAAATAAACGCGTTTTTTCATACAACTGAATCCCCATGTAGCAGCAAGGCTCAGAAGAGCCCACACACTCAGCTCTTATCCCCAGTGTGCAGAAAGGGTCAAAACGTGTTTTTCAGCAGAAATAAACATGTTTCTGCAAGTTTGGTCAACCCCATGTAAGTTATGGGGCAGTAACAGTACACTTTTCAAAACGTGTTTTTCAGCCCGAAATAAACGCGTTTTTTCAGACAACTGAATCCCCATGTAGCAGCAAGGCTCAGAAGAGCCCACACACTCAGATCTTAACCCCAGTGTGCAGAAAGGTTCAAAACGTGTTTTTCAGCAGAAATAAACATGTTTCTGCAAGTTTGGTCAACCCCATGTAAGTTATGGGGCAGTAACAGTACACTTTTCAAAACGTGTTTTTCAGCCCGAAATAAACGCGTTTTTTCAGACAACTGAATCCCCATGTAGCAGCAAGGCTCAGAAGAGCCCACACACTCAGATCTTAACCCCAGTGTGCAGTAAGGTTCAAAACGTGTTTTTCAGCAGAAATAAACATGTTTCTGCAAGTTTGGTCAACCCCATGTAAGTTATGGGGCAGTAACAGTACACTTTTCAAAACGTGTTTTTCAGCCCGAAATAAACGCGTTTTTTCAGACAACTGAATCCCCATGTAGCAGCAAGTCTCAGAAGAGCCCACACACTCAGATCTTAACCCCAGTGTGCAGAAAGGTTCAAAACGTGTTTTTCAGCAGAAATAAACATGTTTCTGCAAGTTTGGTCAACCCCATGTAAGGTATGGGGCAGTAACAGTACACTTTTCAAAACGTGTTTTTCAGCCCGAAATAAACGCGTTTTTTCAGACAACTGAATCCCCATGTAGCAGCAAGGCTCAGAAGAGCCCACACACTCAGATCTTAACCCCAGTGTGCAGAAAGGTTCAAAACGTGTTTTTCAGCCCGAAATAAACGCGTTTTTTCAGACAACTGAATCCCCATGTAGCAGCAAGTCTCAGAAGAGCCCACACACTCAGATCTTAACCCCAGTGTGCAGAAAGGTTCAAAACGTGTTTTTCAGCAGAAATAAACATGTTTCTGCAAGTTTGGTCAACCCCATGTAAGTTATGGGGCAGTAACAGTACACTTTTCAAAACGTGTTTTTCAGCCCGAAATAAACGCGTTTTTTCAGACAACTGAATCCCCATGTAGCAGCAAGGCTCAGAAGAGCCCACACACTCAGATCTTAACCCCAGTGTGCAGAAAGGGTCAAAACGTGTTTTTCAGCAGAAATAAACATGTTTCTGCAAGTTTGGTCAACCCCATGTAAGTTATGGGGCAGTAACAGTACACTTTTCAAAACGTGTTTTTCAGCCCGAAATAAACGCGTTTTTTCAGACAACTGAATCCCCATGTAGCAGCAAGGCTCAGAAGAGCCCACACACTCAGATCTTAACCCCAGTGTGCAGAAAGGTTCAAAACGTGTTTTTCAGCAGAAATAAACATGTTTCTGCAAGTTTGGTCAACCCCATGTAAGGTATGGGGCAGTAACAGTACACTTTTCAAAACGTGTTTTTCAGCCCGAAATAAACGCGTTTTTTCAGACAACTGAATCCCCATGTAGCAGCAAGGCTCAGAAGAGCCCACACACTCAGATCTTAACCCCAGTGTGCAGAAAGGTTCAAAACGTGTTTTTCAGCAGAAATAAACATGTTTCTGCAAGTTTGGTCAACCCCATGTAAGTTATGGGGCAGTAACAGTACACTTTTCAAAACGTGTTTTTCAGCCCGAAATAAACGCGTTTTTTCAGACAACTGAATCCCCATGTAGCAGCAAGGCTCAGAAGAGCCCACACACTCAGATCTTAACCCCAGTGTGCAAAAAGGTTCAAAACGTGTTTTTCAGCAGAAATAAACATGTTTCTGCAAGTTTGGTCAACCCCATGTAAGTTATGGGGCAGTAACAGTACACTTTTCAAAACGTGTTTTTCAGCCCGAAATAAACGCGTTTTTTCATACAACTGAATCCCCATGTAGCAGCAAGGCTCAGAAGAGCCCACAAACTCAGCTCTTATCCCCAGTGTGCAGAAAGGGTCAAAACGTGTTTTTCAGCAGAAATAAACATGTTTCTGCAAGTTTGGTCAACCCCATGTAAGTTATGGGGCAGTAACAGTACACTTTTCAAAACGTGTTTTTCAGCCCGAAATAAACGCGTTTTTTCAGACAACTGAATCCCCATGTAGCAGCAAGGCTCAGAAGAGCCCACACACTCAGATCTTAACCCCAGTGTGCAGAAAGGTTCAAAACGTGTTTTTCAGCAGAAATAAACATGTTTCTGCAAGTTTGGTCAACCCCATGTAAGTTATGGGGCAGTAACAGTACACTTTTCAAAACGTGTTTTTCAGCCCGAAATAAACGCGTTTTTTCAGACAACTGAATCCCCATGTAGCAGCAAGTCTCAGAAGAGCCCACACACTCAGATCTTAACCCCAGTGTGCAGTAAGGTTCAAAACGTGTTTTTCAGCAGAAATAAACATGTTTCTGCAAGTTTGGTCAACCCCATGTAAGTTATGGGGCAGTAACAGTACACTTTTCAAAACGTGTTTTTCAGCCCGAAATAAACGCGTTTTTTCAGACAACTGAATCCCCATGTAGCAGCAAGGCTCAGAAGAGCCCACACACTCAGATCTTAACCCCAGTGTGCAGAAAGGTTCAAAACGTGTTTTTCAGCAGAAATAAACATGTTTCTGCAAGTTTGGTCAACCCCATGTAAGTTATGGGGCAGTAACAGTACACTTTTCAAAACGTGTTTTTCAGCCCGAAATAAACGCGTTTTTTCATACAACTGAATCCCCATGTAGCAGCAAGGCTCAGAAGAGCCCACACACTCAGCTCTTATCCCCAGTGTGCAGAAAGGGTCAAAACGTGTTTTTCAGCAGAAATAAACATGTTTCTGCAAGTTTGGTCAACCCCATGTAAGTTATGGGGCAGTAACAGTACACTTTTCAAAACGTGTTTTTCAGCCCGAAATAAACGCGTTTTTTCAGACAACTGAATCCCCATGTAGCAGCAAGGCTCAGAAGAGCCCACACACTCAGATCTTAACCCCAGTGTGCAGAAAGGTTCAAAACGTGTTTTTCAGCAGAAATAAACATGTTTCTGCAAGTTTGGTCAACCCCATGTAAGTTATGGGGCAGTAACAGTACACTTTTCAAAACGTGTTTTTCAGCCCGAAATAAACGCGTTTTTTCAGACAACTGAATCCCCATGTAGCAGCAAGTCTCAGAAGAGCCCACACACTCAGATCTTAACCCCAGTGTGCAGAAAGGTTCAAAACGTGTTTTTCAGCAGAAATAAACATGTTTCTGCAAGTTTGGTCAACCCCATGTAAGTTATGGGGCAGTAACAGTACACTTTTCAAAACGTGTTTTTCAGCCCGAAATAAACGCGTTTTTTCAGACAACTGAATCCCCATGTAGCAGCAAGTCTCAGAAGAGCCCACACACTCAGATCTTAACCCCAGTGTGCAGAAAGGTTCAAAACGTGTTTTTCAGCAGAAATAAACATGTTTCTGCAAGTTTGGTCAACCCCATGTAAGGTATGGGGCAGTAACAGTACACTTTTCAAAACGTGTTTTTCAGCCCGAAATAAACGCGTTTTTTCAGACAACTGAATCCCCATGTAGCAGCAAGGCTCAGAAGAGCCCACACACTCAGATCTTAACCCCAGTGTGCAGAAAGGTTCAAAACGTGTTTTTCAGCAGAAATAAACATGTTTCTGCAAGTTTGGTCAACCCCATGTAAGTTATGGGGCAGTAACAGTACACTTTTCAAAACGTGTTTTTCAGCCCGAAATAAACGCGTTTTTTCAGACAACTGAATCCCCATGTAGCAGCAAGGCTCAGAAGAGCCCACACACTCAGATCTTAACCCCAGTGTGCAGAAAGGTTCAAAACCTGTTTTTCAGCAGAAATAAACATGTTTCTGCAAGTTTGGTCAACCCCATGTAAGTTATTGGGCAGTAACAGTACACTTTTCAAAACGTGTTTTTCAGCCCGAAATAAACGCGTTTTTTCAGACAACTGAATCCCCATGTAGCAGCAAGGCTCAGAAGAGCCCACACACTCAGATCTTAACCCCAGTGTGCAGTAAGGTTCAAAACGTGTTTTTCAGCAGAAATAAACATGTTTCTGCAAGTTTGGTCAACCCCATGTAAGTTATGGGGCAGTAACAGTACACTTTTCAAAACGTGTTTTTCAGCCCGAAATAAACGCGTTTTTTCAGACAACTGAATCCCCATGTAGCAGCAAGTCTCAGAAGAGCCCACACACTCAGATCTTAACCCCAGTGTGCAGAAAGGTTCAAAACGTGTTTTTCAGCAGAAATAAACATGTTTCTGCAAGTTTGGTCAACCCCATGTAAGTTATGGGGCAGTAACAGTACACTTTTCAAAACGTGTTTTTCAGCCCGAAATAAACGCGTTTTTTCATACAACTGAATCCCCATGTAGCAGCAAGGCTCAGAAGAGCCCACAAACTCAGCTCTTATCCCCAGTGTGCAGAAAGGGTCAAAACGTGTTTTTCAGCAGAAATAAACATGTTTCTGCAAGTTTGGTCAACCCCATGTAAGTTATGGGGCAGTAACAGTACACTTTTCAAAACGTGTTTTTCAGCCCGAAATAAACGCGTTTTTTCAGACAACTGAATCCCCATGTAGCAGCAAGGCTCAGAAGAGCCCACACACTCAGATCTTAACCCCAGTGTGCAGAAAGGTTCAAAACGTGTTTTTCAGCAGAAATAAACATGTTTCTGCAAGTTTGGTCAACCCCATGTAAGTTATGGGGCAGTAACAGTACACTTTTCAAAACGTGTTTTTCAGCCCGAAATAAACGCGTTTTTTCAGACAACTGAATCCCCATGTAGCAGCAAGTCTCAGAAGAGCCCACACACTCAGATCTTAACCCCAGTGTGCAGTAAGGTTCAAAACGTGTTTTTCAGCAGAAATAAACATGTTTCTGCAAGTTTGGTCAACCCCATGTAAGTTATGGGGCAGTAACAGTACACTTTTCAAAACGTGTTTTTCAGCCCGAAATAAACGCGTTTTTTCAGACAACTGAATCCCCATGTAGCAGCAAGGCTCAGAAGAGCCCACACACTCAGATCTTAACCCCAGTGTGCAGAAAGGTTCAAAACGTGTTTTTCAGCAGAAATAAACATGTTTCTGCAAGTTTGGTCAACCCCATGTAAGTTATGGGGCAGTAACAGTACACTTTTCAAAACGTGTTTTTCAGCCCGAAATAAACGCGTTTTTTCATACAACTGAATCCCCATGTAGCAGCAAGGCTCAGAAGAGCCCACACACTCAGCTCTTATCCCCAGTGTGCAGAAAGGGTCAAAACGTGTTTTTCAGCAGAAATAAACATGTTTCTGCAAGTTTGGTCAACCCCATGTAAGTTATGGGGCAGTAACAGTACACTTTTCAAAACGTGTTTTTCAGCCCGAAATAAACGCGTTTTTTCAGACAACTGAATCCCCATGTAGCAGCAAGGCTCAGAAGAGCCCACACACTCAGATCTTAACCCCAGTGTGCAGAAAGGTTCAAAACGTGTTTTTCAGCAGAAATAAACATGTTTCTGCAAGTTTGGTCAACCCCATGTAAGTTATGGGGCAGTAACAGTACACTTTTCAAAACGTGTTTTTCAGCCCGAAATAAACGCGTTTTTTCAGACAACTGAATCCCCATGTAGCAGCAAGTCTCAGAAGAGCCCACACACTCAGATCTTAACCCCAGTGTGCAGAAAGGTTCAAAACGTGTTTTTCAGCAGAAATAAACATGTTTCTGCAAGTTTGGTCAACCCCATGTAAGTTATGGGGCAGTAACAGTACACTTTTCAAAACGTGTTTTTCAGCCCGAAATAAACGCGTTTTTTCAGACAACTGAATCCCCATGTAGCAGCAAGTCTCAGAAGAGCCCACACACTCAGATCTTAACCCCAGTGTGCAGAAAGGTTCAAAACGTGTTTTTCAGCAGAAATAAACATGTTTCTGCAAGTTTGGTCAACCCCATGTAAGGTATGGGGCAGTAACAGTACACTTTTCAAAACGTGTTTTTCAGCCCGAAATAAACGCGTTTTTTCAGACAACTGAATCCCCATGTAGCAGCAAGGCTCAGAAGAGCCCACACACTCAGATCTTAACCCCAGTGTGCAGAAAGGTTCAAAACGTGTTTTTCAGCAGAAATAAACATGTTTCTGCAAGTTTGGTCAACCCCATGTAAGTTATGGGGCAGTAACAGTACACTTTTCAAAACGTGTTTTTCAGCCCGAAATAAACGCGTTTTTTCAGACAACTGAATCCCCATGTAGCAGCAAGGCTCAGAAGAGCCCACACACTCAGATCTTAACCCCAGTGTGCAGTAAGGTTCAAAACGTGTTTTTCAGCAGAAATAAACATGTTTCTGCAAGTTTGGTCAACCCCATGTAAGTTATGGGGCAGTAACAGTACACTTTTCAAAACGTGTTTTTCAGCCCGAAATAAACGCGTTTTTTCATACAACTGAATCCCCATGTAGCAGCAAGGCTCAGAAGAGCCCACAAACTCAGCTCTTATCCCCAGTGTGCAGAAAGGGTCAAAACGTGTTTTTCAGCAGAAATAAACATGTTTCTGCAAGTTTGGTCAACCCCATGTAAGTTATGGGGCAGTAACAGTACACTTTTCAAAACGTGTTTTTCAGCCCGAAATAAACGCGTTTTTTCAGACAACTGAATCCCCATGTAGCAGCAAGGCTCAGAAGAGCCCACACACTCAGATCTTAACCCCAGTGTGCAGAAAGGTTCAAAACGTGTTTTTCAGCAGAAATAAACATGTTTCTGCAAGTTTGGTCAACCCCATGTAAGTTATGGGGCAGTAACAGTACACTTTTCAAAACGTGTTTTTCAGCCCGAAATAAACGCGTTTTTTCAGACAACTGAATCCCCATGTAGCAGCAAGTCTCAGAAGAGCCCACACACTCAGATCTTAACCCCAGTGTGCAGTAAGGTTCAAAACGTGTTTTTCAGCAGAAATAAACATGTTTCTGCAAGTTTGGTCAACCCCATGTAAGTTATGGGGCAGTAACAGTACACTTTTCAAAACGTGTTTTTCAGCCCGAAATAAACGCGTTTTTTCAGACAACTGAATCCCCATGTAGCAGCAAGGCTCAGAAGAGCCCACACACTCAGATCTTAACCCCAGTGTGCAGAAAGGTTCAAAACGTGTTTTTCAGCAGAAATAAACATGTTTCTGCAAGTTTGGTCAACCCCATGTAAGTTATGGGGCAGTAACAGTACACTTTTCAAAACGTGTTTTTCAGCCCGAAATAAACGCGTTTTTTCATACAACTGAATCCCCATGTAGCAGCAAGGCTCAGAAGAGCCCACACACTCAGCTCTTATCCCCAGTGTGCAGAAAGGGTCAAAACGTGTTTTTCAGCAGAAATAAACATGTTTCTGCAAGTTTGGTCAACCCCATGTAAGTTATGGGGCAGTAACAGTACACTTTTCAAAACGTGTTTTTCAGCCCGAAATAAACGCGTTTTTTCAGACAACTGAATCCCCATGTAGCAGCAAGGCTCAGAAGAGCCCACACACTCAGATCTTAACCCCAGTGTGCAGAAAGGTTCAAAACGTGTTTTTCAGCAGAAATAAACATGTTTCTGCAAGTTTGGTCAACCCCATGTAAGTTATGGGGCAGTAACAGTACACTTTTCAAAACGTGTTTTTCAGCCCGAAATAAACGCGTTTTTTCAGACAACTGAATCCCCATGTAGCAGCAAGTCTCAGAAGAGCCCACACACTCAGATCTTAACCCCAGTGTGCAGAAAGGTTCAAAACGTGTTTTTCAGCAGAAATAAACATGTTTCTGCAAGTTTGGTCAACCCCATGTAAGTTATGGGGCAGTAACAGTACACTTTTCAAAACGTGTTTTTCAGCCCGAAATAAACGCGTTTTTTCAGACAACTGAATCCCCATGTAGCAGCAAGTCTCAGAAGAGCCCACACACTCAGATCTTAACCCCAGTGTGCAGAAAGGTTCAAAACGTGTTTTTCAGCAGAAATAAACATGTTTCTGCAAGTTTGGTCAACCCCATGTAAGTTATGGGGCAGTAACAGTACACTTTTCAAAACGTGTTTTTCAGCCCGAAATAAACGCGTTTTTTCAGACAACTGAATCCCCATGTAGCAGCAAGTCTCAGAAGAGCCCACACACTCAGATCTTAACCCCAGTGTGCAGAAAGGTTCAAAACGTGTTTTTCAGCAGAAATAAACATGTTTCTGCAAGTTTGGTCAACCCCATGTAAGGTATGGGGCAGTAACAGTACACTTTTCAAAACGTGTTTTTCAGCCCGAAATAAACGCGTTTTTTCAGACAACTGAATCCCCATGTAGCAGCAAGGCTCAGAAGAGCCCACACACTCAGATCTTAACCCCAGTGTGCAGAAAGGTTCAAAACGTGTTTTTCAGCAGAAATAAACATGTTTCTGCAAGTTTGGTCAACCCCATGTAAGTTATGGGGCAGTAACAGTACACTTTTCAAAACGTGTTTTTCAGCCCGAAATAAACGCGTTTTTTCAGACAACTGAATCCCCATGTAGCAGCAAGGCTCAGAAGAGCCCACACACTCAGATCTTAACCCCAGTGTGCAGAAAGGTTCAAAACGTGTTTTTCAGCAGAAATAAACATGTTTCTGCAAGTTTGGTCAACCCCATGTAAGTTATGGGGCAGTAACAGTACACTTTTCAAAACGTGTTTTTCAGCCCGAAATAAACGCGTTTTTTCAGACAACTGAATCCCCATGTAGCAGCAAGTCTCAGAAGAGCCCACACACTCAGATCTTAACCCCAGTGTGCAGAAAGGTTCAAAACGTGTTTTTCAGCAGAAATAAACATGTTTCTGCAAGTTTGGTCAACCCCATGTAAGTTATGGGGCAGTAACAGTACACTTTTCAAAACGTGTTTTTCAGCCCGAAATAAACGCGTTTTTTCATACAACTGAATCCCCATGTAGCAGCAAGGCTCAGAAGAGCCCACAAACTCAGCTCTTATCCCCAGTGTGCAGAAAGGGTCAAAACGTGTTTTTCAGCAGAAATAAACATGTTTCTGCAAGTTTGGTCAACCCCATGTAAGTTATGGGGCAGTAACAGTACACTTTTCAAAACGTGTTTTTCAGCCCGAAATAAACGCGTTTTTTCAGACAACTGAATCCCCATGTAGCAGCAAGGCTCAGAAGAGCCCACACACTCAGATCTTAACCCCAGTGTGCAGAAAGGTTCAAAACGTGTTTTTCAGCAGAAATAAACATGTTTCTGCAAGTTTGGTCAACCCCATGTAAGTTATGGGGCAGTAACAGTACACTTTTCAAAACGTGTTTTTCAGCCCGAAATAAACGCGTTTTTTCAGACAACTGAATCCCCATGTAGCAGCAAGTCTCAGAAGAGCCCACACACTCAGATCTTAACCCCAGTGTGCAGTAAGGTTCAAAACGTGTTTTTCAGCAGAAATAAACATGTTTCTGCAAGTTTGGTCAACCCCATGTAAGTTATGGGGCAGTAACAGTACACTTTTCAAAACGTGTTTTTCAGCCCGAAATAAACGCGTTTTTTCAGACAACTGAATCCCCATGTAGCAGCAAGGCTCAGAAGAGCCCACACACTCAGATCTTAACCCCAGTGTGCAGAAAGGTTCAAAACGTGTTTTTCAGCAGAAATAAACATGTTTCTGCAAGTTTGGTCAACCCCATGTAAGTTATGGGGCAGTAACAGTACACTTTTCAAAACGTGTTTTTCAGCCCGAAATAAACGCGTTTTTTCATACAACTGAATCCCCATGTAGCAGCAAGGCTCAGAAGAGCCCACACACTCAGCTCTTATCCCCAGTGTGCAGAAAGGGTCAAAACGTGTTTTTCAGCAGAAATAAACATGTTTCTGCAAGTTTGGTCAACCCCATGTAAGTTATGGGGCAGTAACAGTACACTTTTCAAAACGTGTTTTTCAGCCCGAAATAAACGCGTTTTTTCAGACAACTGAATCCCCATGTAGCAGCAAGGCTCAGAAGAGCCCACACACTCAGATCTTAACCCCAGTGTGCAGAAAGGTTCAAAACGTGTTTTTCAGCAGAAATAAACATGTTTCTGCAAGTTTGGTCAACCCCATGTAAGTTATGGGGCAGTAACAGTACACTTTTCAAAACGTGTTTTTCAGCCCGAAATAAACGCGTTTTTTCAGACAACTGAATCCCCATGTAGCAGCAAGTCTCAGAAGAGCCCACACACTCAGATCTTAACCCCAGTGTGCAGAAAGGTTCAAAACGTGTTTTTCAGCAGAAATAAACATGTTTCTGCAAGTTTGGTCAACCCCATGTAAGTTATGGGGCAGTAACAGTACACTTTTCAAAACGTGTTTTTCAGCCCGAAATAAACGCGTTTTTTCAGACAACTGAATCCCCATGTAGCAGCAAGTCTCAGAAGAGCCCACACACTCAGATCTTAACCCCAGTGTGCAGAAAGGTTCAAAACGTGTTTTTCAGCAGAAATAAACATGTTTCTGCAAGTTTGGTCAACCCCATGTAAGGTATGGGGCAGTAACAGTACACTTTTCAAAACGTGTTTTTCAGCCCGAAATAAACGCGTTTTTTCAGACAACTGAATCCCCATGTAGCAGCAAGGCTCAGAAGAGCCCACACACTCAGATCTTAACCCCAGTGTGCAGAAAGGTTCAAAACGTGTTTTTCAGCAGAAATAAACATGTTTCTGCAAGTTTGGTCAACCCCATGTAAGTTATGGGGCAGTAACAGTACACTTTTCAAAACGTGTTTTTCAGCCCGAAATAAACGCGTTTTTTCAGACAACTGAATCCCCATGTAGCAGCAAGGCTCAGAAGAGCCCACACACTCAGATCTTAACCCCAGTGTGCAGTAAGGTTCAAAACGTGTTTTTCAGCAGAAATAAACATGTTTCTGCAAGTTTGGTCAACCCCATGTAAGTTATGGGGCAGTAACAGTACACTTTTCAAAACGTGTTTTTCAGCCCGAAATAAACGCGTTTTTTCATACAACTGAATCCCCATGTAGCAGCAAGGCTCAGAAGAGCCCACAAACTCAGCTCTTATCCCCAGTGTGCAGAAAGGGTCAAAACGTGTTTTTCAGCAGAAATAAACATGTTTCTGCAAGTTTGGTCAACCCCATGTAAGTTATGGGGCAGTAACAGTACACTTTTCAAAACGTGTTTTTCAGCCCGAAATAAACGCGTTTTTTCAGACAACTGAATCCCCATGTAGCAGCAAGGCTCAGAAGAGCCCACACACTCAGATCTTAACCCCAGTGTGCAGAAAGGTTCAAAACGTGTTTTTCAGCAGAAATAAACATGTTTCTGCAAGTTTGGTCAACCCCATGTAAGTTATGGGGCAGTAACAGTACACTTTTCAAAACGTGTTTTTCAGCCCGAAATAAACGCGTTTTTTCAGACAACTGAATCCCCATGTAGCAGCAAGTCTCAGAAGAGCCCACACACTCAGATCTTAACCCCAGTGTGCAGTAAGGTTCAAAACGTGTTTTTCAGCAGAAATAAACATGTTTCTGCAAGTTTGGTCAACCCCATGTAAGTTATGGGGCAGTAACAGTACACTTTTCAAAACGTGTTTTTCAGCCCGAAATAAACGCGTTTTTTCAGACAACTGAATCCCCATGTAGCAGCAAGGCTCAGAAGAGCCCACACACTCAGATCTTAACCCCAGTGTGCAGAAAGGTTCAAAACGTGTTTTTCAGCAGAAATAAACATGTTTCTGCAAGTTTGGTCAACCCCATGTAAGTTATGGGGCAGTAACAGTACACTTTTCAAAACGTGTTTTTCAGCCCGAAATAAACGCGTTTTTTCATACAACTGAATCCCCATGTAGCAGCAAGGCTCAGAAGAGCCCACACACTCAGCTCTTATCCCCAGTGTGCAGAAAGGGTCAAAACGTGTTTTTCAGCAGAAATAAACATGTTTCTGCAAGTTTGGTCAACCCCATGTAAGTTATGGGGCAGTAACAGTACACTTTTCAAAACGTGTTTTTCAGCCCGAAATAAACGCGTTTTTTCAGACAACTGAATCCCCATGTAGCAGCAAGGCTCAGAAGAGCCCACACACTCAGATCTTAACCCCAGTGTGCAGAAAGGTTCAAAACGTGTTTTTCAGCAGAAATAAACATGTTTCTGCAAGTTTGGTCAACCCCATGTAAGTTATGGGGCAGTAACAGTACACTTTTCAAAACGTGTTTTTCAGCCCGAAATAAACGCGTTTTTTCAGACAACTGAATCCCCATGTAGCAGCAAGTCTCAGAAGAGCCCACACACTCAGATCTTAACCCCAGTGTGCAGAAAGGTTCAAAACGTGTTTTTCAGCAGAAATAAACATGTTTCTGCAAGTTTGGTCAACCCCATGTAAGTTATGGGGCAGTAACAGTACACTTTTCAAAACGTGTTTTTCAGCCCGAAATAAACGCGTTTTTTCAGACAACTGAATCCCCATGTAGCAGCAAGTCTCAGAAGAGCCCACACACTCAGATCTTAACCCCAGTGTGCAGAAAGGTTCAAAACGTGTTTTTCAGCAGAAATAAACATGTTTCTGCAAGTTTGGTCAACCCCATGTAAGGTATGGGGCAGTAACAGTACACTTTTCAAAACGTGTTTTTCAGCCCGAAATAAACGCGTTTTTTCAGACAACTGAATCCCCATGTAGCAGCAAGGCTCAGAAGAGCCCACACACTCAGATCTTAACCCCAGTGTGCAGAAAGGTTCAAAACGTGTTTTTCAGCAGAAATAAACATGTTTCTGCAAGTTTGGTCAACCCCATGTAAGTTATGGGGCAGTAACAGTACACTTTTCAAAACGTGTTTTTCAGCCCGAAATAAACGCGTTTTTTCAGACAACTGAATCCCCATGTAGCAGCAAGGCTCAGAAGAGCCCACACACTCAGATCTTAACCCCAGTGTGCAGAAAGGTTCAAAACGTGTTTTTCAGCAGAAATAAACATGTTTCTGCAAGTTTGGTCAACCCCATGTAAGTTATGGGGCAGTAACAGTACACTTTTCAAAACGTGTTTTTCAGCCCGAAATAAACGCGTTTTTTCAGACAACTGAATCCCCATGTAGCAGCAAGGCTCAGAAGAGCCCACACACTCAGATCTTAACCCCAGTGTGCAGAAAGGTTCAAAACGTGTTTTTCAGCAGAAATAAACATGTTTCTGCAAGTTTGGTCAACCCCATGTAAGTTATTTGGCAGTAACAGTACACTTTTCAAAACGTGTTTTTCAGCCCGAAATAAACGCGTTTTTTCAGACAACTGAATCCCCATGTAGCAGCAAGGCTCAGAAGAGCCCACACACTCAGATCTTAACCCCAGTGTGCAGTAAGGTTCAAAACGTGTTTTTCAGCAGAAATAAACATGTTTCTGCAAGTTTGGTCAACCCCATGTAAGTTATGGGGCAGTAACAGTACACTTTTCAAAACGTGTTTTTCAGCCCGAAATAAACGCGTTTTTTCAGACAACTGAATCCCCATGTAGCAGCAAGTCTCAGAAGAGCCCACACACTCAGATCTTAACCCCAGTGTGCAGAAAGGTTCAAAACGTGTTTTTCAGCAGAAATAAACATGTTTCTGCAAGTTTGGTCAACCCCATGTAAGGTATGGGGCAGTAACAGTACACTTTTCAAAACGTGTTTTTCAGCCCGAAATAAACGCGTTTTTTCAGACAACTGAATCCCCATGTAGCAGCAAGGCTCAGAAGAGCCCACACACTCAGATCTTAACCCCAGTGTGCAGAAAGGTTCAAAACGTGTTTTTCAGCAGAAATAAACATGTTTCTGCAAGTTTGGTCAACCCCATGTAAGTTATGGGGCAGTAACAGTACACTTTTCAAAACGTGTTTTTCAGCCCGAAATAAACGCGTTTTTTCAGACAACTGAATCCCCATGTAGCAGCAAGGCTCAGAAGAGCCCACACACTCAGATCTTAACCCCAGTGTGCAGAAAGGGTCAAAACGTGTTTTTCAGCAGAAATAAACATGTTTCTGCAAGTTTGGTCAACCCCATGTAAGTTATGGGGCAGTAACAGTACACTTTTCAAAACGTGTTTTTCAGCCCGAAATAAACGCGTTTTTTCAGACAACTGAATCCCCATGTAGCAGCAAGGCTCAGAAGAGCCGACACACTCAGATCTTAACCCCAGTGTGCAGAAAGGTTCAAAACGTGTTTTTCAGCAGAAATAAACATGTTTCTGCAAGTTTGGTCAACCCCATGTAAGGTATGGGGCAGTAACAGTACACTTTTCAAAACGTGTTTTTCAGCCTGAAATAAACGCGTTTTTTCAGACAACTGAATCCCCATGTAGCAGCAAGGCTCAGAAGAGCCCACACACTCAGATCTTAACCCCAGTGTGCAGAAAGGTTCAAAACGTGTTTTTCAGCAGAAATAAACATGTTTCTGCAAGTTTGGTCAACCCCATGTAAGTTATGGGGCAGTAACAGTACACTTTTCAAAACGTGTTTTTCAGCCCGAAATAAACGCGTTTTTTCAGACAACTGAATCCCCATGTAGCAGCAAGGCTCAGAAGAGCCCACACACTCAGATCTTAACCCCAGTGTGCAAAAGGGTTCAAAACGTGTTTTTCAGCAGAAATAAACATGTTTCTGCAAGTTTGGTCAACCCCATGTAAGTTATGGGGCAGTAACAGTACACTTTTCAAAACGTGTTTTTCAGCCCGAAATAAACGCGTTTTTTCATACAACTGAATCCCCATGTAGCAGCAAGGCTCAGAAGAGCCCACACACTCAGCTCTTATCCCCAGTGTGCAGAAAGGGTCAAAACGTGTTTTTCAGCAGAAATAAACATGTTTCTGCAAGTTTGGTCAACCCCATGTAAGTTATGGGGCAGTAACAGTACACTTTTCAAAACGTGTTTTTCAGCCCGAAATAAACGCGTTTTTTCAGACAACTGAATCCCCATGTAGCAGCAAGGCTCAGAAGAGCCCACACACTCAGATCTTAACCCCAGTGTGCAGAAAGGTTCAAAACGTGTTTTTCAGCAGAAATAAACATGTTTCTGCAAGTTTGGTCAACCCCATGTAAGTTATGGGGCAGTAACAGTACACTTTTCAAAACGTGTTTTTCAGCCCGAAATAAACGCGTTTTTTCAGACAACTGAATCCCCATGTAGCAGCAAGTCTCAGAAGAGCCCACACACTCAGATCTTAACCCCAGTGTGCAGTAAGGTTCAAAACGTGTTTTTCAGCAGAAATAAACATGTTTCTGCAAGTTTGGTCAACCCCATGTAAGTTATGGGGCAGTAACAGTACACTTTTCAAAACGTGTTTTTCAGCCCGAAATAAACGCGTTTTTTCAGACAACTGAATCCCCATGTAGCAGCAAGGCTCAGAAGAGCCCACACACTCAGATCTTAACCCCAGTGTGCAGAAAGGTTCAAAACGTGTTTTTCAGCAGAAATAAACATGTTTCTGCAAGTTTGGTCAACCCCATGTAAGTTATGGGGCAGTAACAGTACACTTTTCAAAACGTGTTTTTCAGCCCGAAATAAACGCGTTTTTTCATACAACTGAATCCCCATGTAGCAGCAAGGCTCAGAAGAGCCCACACACTCAGCTCTTATCCCCAGTGTGCAGAAAGGTTCAAAACGTGTTTTTCAGCAGAAATAAACATGTTTCTGCAAGTTTGGTCAACCCCATGTAAGGTATGGGGCAGTAACAGTACACTTTTCAAAACGTGTTTTTCAGCCCGAAATAAACGCGTTTTTTCAGACAACTGAATCCCCATGTAGCAGCAAGGCTCAGAAGAGCCCACACACTCAGATCTTAACCCCAGTGTGCAGAAAGGTTCAAAACGTGTTTTTCAGCAGAAATAAACATGTTTCTGCAAGTTTGGTCAACCCCATGTAAGTTATGGGGCAGTAACAGTACACTTTTCAAAACGTGTTTTTCAGCCCGAAATAAACGCGTTTTTTCAGACAACTGAATCCCCATGTAGCAGCAAGGCTCAGAAGAGCCCACACACTCAGATCTTAACCCCAGTGTGCAAAAAGGTTCAAAACGTGTTTTTCAGCAGAAATAAACATGTTTCTGCAAGTTTGGTCAACCCCATGTAAGTTATGGGGCAGTAACAGTACACTTTTCAAAACGTGTTTTTCAGCCCGAAATAAACGCGTTTTTTCATACAACTGAATCCCCATGTAGCAGCAAGGCTCAGAAGAGCCCACACACTCAGCTCTTATCCCCAGTGTGCAGAAAGGGTCAAAACGTGTTTTTCAGCAGAAATAAACATGTTTCTGCAAGTTTGGTCAACCCCATGTAAGTTATGGGGCAGTAACAGTACACTTTTCAAAACGTGTTTTTCAGCCCGAAATAAACGCGTTTTTTCAGACAACTGAATCCCCATGTAGCAGCAAGGCTCAGAAGAGCCCACACACTCAGATCTTAACCCCAGTGTGCAGAAAGGTTCAAAACGTGTTTTTCAGCAGAAATAAACATGTTTCTGCAAGTTTGGTCAACCCCATGTAAGTTATGGGGCAGTAACAGTACACTTTTCAAAACGTGTTTTTCAGCCCGAAATAAACGCGTTTTTTCAGACAACTGAATCCCCATGTAGCAGCAAGGCTCAGAAGAGCCCACACACTCAGATCTTAACCCCAGTGTGCAGTAAGGTTCAAAACGTGTTTTTCAGCAGAAATAAACATGTTTCTGCAAGTTTGGTCAACCCCATGTAAGTTATGGGGCAGTAACAGTACACTTTTCAAAACGTGTTTTTCAGCCCGAAATAAACGCGTTTTTTCAGACAACTGAATCCCCATGTAGCAGCAAGTCTCAGAAGAGCCCACACACTCAGATCTTAACCCCAGTGTGCAGAAAGGTTCAAAACGTGTTTTTCAGCAGAAATAAACATGTTTCTGCAAGTTTGGTCAACCCCATGTAAGGTATGGGGCAGTAACAGTACACTTTTCAAAACGTGTTTTTCAGCCCGAAATAAACGCGTTTTTTCAGACAACTGAATCCCCATGTAGCAGCAAGGCTCAGAAGAGCCCACACACTCAGATCTTAACCCCAGTGTGCAGAAAGGTTCAAAACGTGTTTTTCAGCCCGAAATAAACGCGTTTTTTCAGACAACTGAATCCCCATGTAGCAGCAAGTCTCAGAAGAGCCCACACACTCAGATCTTAACCCCAGTGTGCAGAAAGGTTCAAAACGTGTTTTTCAGCAGAAATAAACATGTTTCTGCAAGTTTGGTCAACCCCATGTAAGTTATGGGGCAGTAACAGTACACTTTTCAAAACGTGTTTTTCAGCCCGAAATAAACGCGTTTTTTCAGACAACTGAATCCCCATGTAGCAGCAAGGCTCAGAAGAGCCCACACACTCAGATCTTAACCCCAGTGTGCAGAAAGGGTCAAAACGTGTTTTTCAGCAGAAATAAACATGTTTCTGCAAGTTTGGTCAACCCCATGTAAGTTATGGGGCAGTAACAGTACACTTTTCAAAACGTGTTTTTCAGCCCGAAATAAACGCGTTTTTTCAGACAACTGAATCCCCATGTAGCAGCAAGGCTCAGAAGAGCCCACACACTCAGATCTTAACCCCAGTGTGCAGAAAGGTTCAAAACGTGTTTTTCAGCAGAAATAAACATGTTTCTGCAAGTTTGGTCAACCCCATGTAAGGTATGGGGCAGTAACAGTACACTTTTCAAAACGTGTTTTTCAGCCCGAAATAAACGCGTTTTTTCAGACAACTGAATCCCCATGTAGCAGCAAGGCTCAGAAGAGCCCACACACTCAGATCTTAACCCCAGTGTGCAGAAAGGTTCAAAACGTGTTTTTCAGCAGAAATAAACATGTTTCTGCAAGTTTGGTCAACCCCATGTAAGTTATGGGGCAGTAACAGTACACTTTTCAAAACGTGTTTTTCAGCCCGAAATAAACGCGTTTTTTCAGACAACTGAATCCCCATGTAGCAGCAAGGCTCAGAAGAGCCCACACACTCAGATCTTAACCCCAGTGTGCAAAAAGGTTCAAAACGTGTTTTTCAGCAGAAATAAACATGTTTCTGCAAGTTTGGTCAACCCCATGTAAGTTATGGGGCAGTAACAGTACACTTTTCAAAACGTGTTTTTCAGCCCGAAATAAACGCGTTTTTTCATACAACTGAATCCCCATGTAGCAGCAAGGCTCAGAAGAGCCCACAAACTCAGCTCTTATCCCCAGTGTGCAGAAAGGGTCAAAACGTGTTTTTCAGCAGAAATAAACATGTTTCTGCAAGTTTGGTCAACCCCATGTAAGTTATGGGGCAGTAACAGTACACTTTTCAAAACGTGTTTTTCAGCCCGAAATAAACGCGTTTTTTCAGACAACTGAATCCCCATGTAGCAGCAAGGCTCAGAAGAGCCCACACACTCAGATCTTAACCCCAGTGTGCAGAAAGGTTCAAAACGTGTTTTTCAGCAGAAATAAACATGTTTCTGCAAGTTTGGTCAACCCCATGTAAGTTATGGGGCAGTAACAGTACACTTTTCAAAACGTGTTTTTCAGCCCGAAATAAACGCGTTTTTTCAGACAACTGAATCCCCATGTAGCAGCAAGTCTCAGAAGAGCCCACACACTCAGATCTTAACCCCAGTGTGCAGTAAGGTTCAAAACGTGTTTTTCAGCAGAAATAAACATGTTTCTGCAAGTTTGGTCAACCCCATGTAAGTTATGGGGCAGTAACAGTACACTTTTCAAAACGTGTTTTTCAGCCCGAAATAAACGCGTTTTTTCAGACAACTGAATCCCCATGTAGCAGCAAGGCTCAGAAGAGCCCACACACTCAGATCTTAACCCCAGTGTGCAGAAAGGTTCAAAACGTGTTTTTCAGCAGAAATAAACATGTTTCTGCAAGTTTGGTCAACCCCATGTAAGTTATGGGGCAGTAACAGTACACTTTTCAAAACGTGTTTTTCAGCCCGAAATAAACGCGTTTTTTCATACAACTGAATCCCCATGTAGCAGCAAGGCTCAGAAGAGCCCACACACTCAGCTCTTATCCCCAGTGTGCAGAAAGGGTCAAAACGTGTTTTTCAGCAGAAATAAACATGTTTCTGCAAGTTTGGTCAACCCCATGTAAGTTATGGGGCAGTAACAGTACACTTTTCAAAACGTGTTTTTCAGCCCGAAATAAACGCGTTTTTTCAGACAACTGAATCCCCATGTAGCAGCAAGGCTCAGAAGAGCCCACACACTCAGATCTTAACCCCAGTGTGCAGAAAGGTTCAAAACGTGTTTTTCAGCAGAAATAAACATGTTTCTGCAAGTTTGGTCAACCCCATGTAAGTTATGGGGCAGTAACAGTACACTTTTCAAAACGTGTTTTTCAGCCCGAAATAAACGCGTTTTTTCAGACAACTGAATCCCCATGTAGCAGCAAGTCTCAGAAGAGCCCACACACTCAGATCTTAACCCCAGTGTGCAGAAAGGTTCAAAACGTGTTTTTCAGCAGAAATAAACATGTTTCTGCAAGTTTGGTCAACCCCATGTAAGTTATGGGGCAGTAACAGTACACTTTTCAAAACGTGTTTTTCAGCCCGAAATAAACGCGTTTTTTCAGACAACTGAATCCCCATGTAGCAGCAAGTCTCAGAAGAGCCCACACACTCAGATCTTAACCCCAGTGTGCAGAAAGGTTCAAAACGTGTTTTTCAGCAGAAATAAACATGTTTCTGCAAGTTTGGTCAACCCCATGTAAGGTATGGGGCAGTAACAGTACACTTTTCAAAACGTGTTTTTCAGCCCGAAATAAACGCGTTTTTTCAGACAACTGAATCCCCATGTAGCAGCAAGGCTCAGAAGAGCCCACACACTCAGATCTTAACCCCAGTGTGCAGAAAGGTTCAAAACGTGTTTTTCAGCAGAAATAAACATGTTTCTGCAAGTTTGGTCAACCCCATGTAAGTTATGGGGCAGTAACAGTACACTTTTCAAAACGTGTTTTTCAGCCCGAAATAAACGCGTTTTTTCAGACAACTGAATCCCCATGTAGCAGCAAGTCTCAGAAGAGCCCACACACTCAGATCTTAACCCCAGTGTGCAGAAAGGTTCAAAACGTGTTTTTCAGCAGAAATAAACATGTTTCTGCAAGTTTGGTCAACCCCATGTAAGTTATGGGGCAGTAACAGTACACTTTTCAAAACGTGTTTTTCAGCCCGAAATAAACGCGTTTTTTCAGACAACTGAATCCCCATGTAGCAGCAAGGCTCAGAAGAGCCCACACACTCAGATCTTAACCCCAGTGTGCAGAAAGGTTCAAAACCTGTTTTTCAGCAGAAATAAACATGTTTCTGCAAGTTTGGTCAACCCCATGTAAGTTATTGGGCAGTAACAGTACACTTTTCAAAACGTGTTTTTCAGCCCGAAATAAACGCGTTTTTTCAGACAACTGAATCCCCATGTAGCAGCAAGGCTCAGAAGAGCCCACACACTCAGATCTTAACCCCAGTGTGCAGTAAGGTTCAAAACGTGTTTTTCAGCAGAAATAAACATGTTTCTGCAAGTTTGGTCAACCCCATGTAAGTTATGGGGCAGTAACAGTACACTTTTCAAAACGTGTTTTTCAGCCCGAAATAAACGCGTTTTTTCAGACAACTGAATCCCCATGTAGCAGCAAGTCTCAGAAGAGCCCACACACTCAGATCTTAACCCCAGTGTGCAGAAAGGTTCAAAACGTGTTTTTCAGCAGAAATAAACATGTTTCTGCAAGTTTGGTCAACCCCATGTAAGGTATGGGGCAGTAACAGTACACTTTTCAAAACGTGTTTTTCAGCCCGAAATAAACGCGTTTTTTCAGACAACTGAATCCCCATGTAGCAGCAAGGCTCAGAAGAGCCCACACACTCAGATCTTAACCCCAGTGTGCAGAAAGGTTCAAAACGTGTTTTTCAGCAGAAATAAACATGTTTCTGCAAGTTTGGTCAACCCCATGTAAGTTATGGGGCAGTAACAGTACACTTTTCAAAACGTGTTTTTCAGCCCGAAATAAACGCGTTTTTTCAGACAACTGAATCCCCATGTAGCAGCAAGGCTCAGAAGAGCCCACACACTCAGATCTTAACCCCAGTGTGCAGAAAGGGTCAAAACGTGTTTTTCAGCAGAAATAAACATGTTTCTGCAAGTTTGGTCAACCCCATGTAAGTTATGGGGCAGTAACAGTACACTTTTCAAAACGTGTTTTTCAGCCCGAAATAAACGCGTTTTTTCAGACAACTGAATCCCCATGTAGCAGCAAGGCTCAGAAGAGCCGACACACTCAGATCTTAACCCCAGTGTGCAGAAAGGTTCAAAACGTGTTTTTCAGCAGAAATAAACATGTTTCTGCAAGTTTGGTCAACCCCATGTAAGGTATGGGGCAGTAACAGTACACTTTTCAAAACGTGTTTTTCAGCCTGAAATAAACGCGTTTTTTCAGACAACTGAATCCCCATGTAGCAGCAAGGCTCAGAAGAGCCCACACACTCAGATCTTAACCCCAGTGTGCAGAAAGGTTCAAAACGTGTTTTTCAGCAGAAATAAACATGTTTCTGCAAGTTTGGTCAACCCCATGTAAGTTATGGGGCAGTAACAGTACACTTTTCAAAACGTGTTTTTCAGCCCGAAATAAACGCGTTTTTTCAGACAACTGAATCCCCATGTAGCAGCAAGGCTCAGAAGAGCCCACACACTCAGATCTTAACCCCAGTGTGCAAAAGGGTTCAAAACGTGTTTTTCAGCAGAAATAAACATGTTTCTGCAAGTTTGGTCAACCCCATGTAAGTTATGGGGCAGTAACAGTACACTTTTCAAAACGTGTTTTTCAGCCCGAAATAAACGCGTTTTTTCATACAACTGAATCCCCATGTAGCAGCAAGGCTCAGAAGAGCCCACACACTCAGCTCTTATCCCCAGTGTGCAGAAAGGGTCAAAACGTGTTTTTCAGCAGAAATAAACATGTTTCTGCAAGTTTGGTCAACCCCATGTAAGTTATGGGGCAGTAACAGTACACTTTTCAAAACGTGTTTTTCAGCCCGAAATAAACGCGTTTTTTCAGACAACTGAATCCCCATGTAGCAGCAAGGCTCAGAAGAGCCCACACACTCAGATCTTAACCCCAGTGTGCAGAAAGGTTCAAAACGTGTTTTTCAGCAGAAATAAACATGTTTCTGCAAGTTTGGTCAACCCCATGTAAGTTATGGGGCAGTAACAGTACACTTTTCAAAACGTGTTTTTCAGCCCGAAATAAACGCGTTTTTTCAGACAACTGAATCCCCATGTAGCAGCAAGTCTCAGAAGAGCCCACACACTCAGATCTTAACCCCAGTGTGCAGTAAGGTTCAAAACGTGTTTTTCAGCAGAAATAAACATGTTTCTGCAAGTTTGGTCAACCCCATGTAAGTTATGGGGCAGTAACAGTACACTTTTCAAAACGTGTTTTTCAGCCCGAAATAAACGCGTTTTTTCAGACAACTGAATCCCCATGTAGCAGCAAGGCTCAGAAGAGCCCACACACTCAGATCTTAACCCCAGTGTGCAGAAAGGTTCAAAACGTGTTTTTCAGCAGAAATAAACATGTTTCTGCAAGTTTGGTCAACCCCATGTAAGTTATGGGGCAGTAACAGTACACTTTTCAAAACGTGTTTTTCAGCCCGAAATAAACGCGTTTTTTCATACAACTGAATCCCCATGTAGCAGCAAGGCTCAGAAGAGCCCACACACTCAGCTCTTATCCCCAGTGTGCAGAAAGGTTCAAAACGTGTTTTTCAGCAGAAATAAACATGTTTCTGCAAGTTTGGTCAACCCCATGTAAGGTATGGGGCAGTAACAGTACACTTTTCAAAACGTGTTTTTCAGCCCGAAATAAACGCGTTTTTTCAGACAACTGAATCCCCATGTAGCAGCAAGGCTCAGAAGAGCCCACACACTCAGATCTTAACCCCAGTGTGCAGAAAGGTTCAAAACGTGTTTTTCAGCAGAAATAAACATGTTTCTGCAAGTTTGGTCAACCCCATGTAAGTTATGGGGCAGTAACAGTACACTTTTCAAAACGTGTTTTTCAGCCCGAAATAAACGCGTTTTTTCAGACAACTGAATCCCCATGTAGCAGCAAGGCTCAGAAGAGCCCACACACTCAGATCTTAACCCCAGTGTGCAAAAAGGTTCAAAACGTGTTTTTCAGCAGAAATAAACATGTTTCTGCAAGTTTGGTCAACCCCATGTAAGTTATGGGGCAGTAACAGTACACTTTTCAAAACGTGTTTTTCAGCCCGAAATAAACGCGTTTTTTCATACAACTGAATCCCCATGTAGCAGCAAGGCTCAGAAGAGCCCACACACTCAGATCTTAACCCCAGTGTGCAGAAAGGTTCAAAACGTGTTTTTCAGCAGAAATAAACATGTTTCTGCAAGTTTGGTCAACCCCATGTAAGTTATGGGGCAGTAACAGTACACTTTTCAAAACGTGTTTTTCAGCCCGAAATAAACGCGTTTTTTCAGACAACTGAATCCCCATGTAGCAGCAAGTCTCAGAAGAGCCCACACACTCAGATCTTAACCCCAGTGTGCAGTAAGGTTCAAAACGTGTTTTTCAGCAGAAATAAACATGTTTCTGCAAGTTTGGTCAACCCCATGTAAGTTATGGGGCAGTAACAGTACACTTTTCAAAACGTGTTTTTCAGCCCGAAATAAACGCGTTTTTTCAGACAACTGAATCCCAATGTAGCAGCAAGTCTCAGAAGAGCCCACACACTCAGATCTTAACCCCAGTGTGCAGAAAGGTTCAAAACGTGTTTTTCAGCAGAAATAAACATGTTTCTGCAAGTTTGGTCAACCCCATGTAAGGTATGGGGCAGTAACAGTACACTTTTCAAAACGTGTTTTTCAGCCCGAAATAAACGCGTTTTTTCAGACAACTGAATCCCCATGTAGCAGCAAGGCTCAGAAGAGCCCACACACTCAGATCTTAACCCCAGTGTGCAGAAAGGGTCAAAACGTGTTTTTCAGCAGAAATAAACATGTTTCTGCAAGTTTGGTCAACCCCATGTAAGTTATGGGGCAGTAACAGTAAACTTTTCAAAACGTGTTTTTCAGCCCGAAATAAACGCGTTTTTTCAGACAACTGAATCCCCATGTAGCAGCAAGGCTCAGAAGAGACCACACACTCAGATCTTAACCCCAGTGTGCAGAAAGGTTCAAAACGTGTTTTTCAGCAGAAATAAACATGTTTCTGCAAGTTTGGTCAACCCCATGTAAGTTATTGGGCAGTAACAGTACACTTTTCAAAACGTGTTTTTCAGCCCGAAATAAACGCGTTTTTTCAGACAACTGAATCCCCATGTAGCAGCAAGGCTCAGAAGAGCCCACACACTCAGATCTTAACCCCAGTGTGCAGTAAGGTTCAAAACGTGTTTTTCAGCAGAAATAAACATGTTTCTGCAAGTTTGGTCAACCCCATGTAAGTTATGGGGCAGTAACAGTACACTTTTCAAAACGTGTTTTTCAGCCCGAAATAAACGCGTTTTTTCAGACAACTGAATCCCCATGTAGCAGCAAGTCTCAGAAGAGCCCACACACTCAGATCTTAACCCCAGTGTGCAGAAAGGTTCAAAACGTGTTTTTCAGCAGAAATAAACATGTTTCTGCAAGTTTGGTCAACCCCATGTAAGTTATGGGGCAGTAACAGTACACTTTTCAAAACGTGTTTTTCAGCCCGAAATAAACGCGTTTTTTCAGACAACTGAATCCCCATGTAGCAGCAAGGCTCAGAAGAGCCCACACACTCAGATCTTAACCCCAGTGTGCAGAAAGGTTCAAAACGTGTTTTTCAGCAGAAATAAACATGTTTCTGCAAGTTTGGTCAACCCCATGTAAGTTATGGGGCAGTAACAGTACACTTTTCAAAACGTGTTTTTCAGCCCGAAATAAACGCGTTTTTTCAGACAACTGAATCCCCATGTAGCAGCAAGGCTCAGAAGAGCCCACACACTCAGATCTTAACCCCAGTGTGCAGAAAGGTTCAAAACGTGTTTTTCAGCAGAAATAAACATGTTTCTGCAAGTTTGGTCAACCCCATGTAAGGTATGGGGCAGTAACAGTACACTTTTCAAAACGTGTTTTTCAGCCCGAAATAAACGCGTTTTTTCAGACAACTGAATCCCCATGTAGCAGCAAGGCTCAGAAGAGCCCACACACTCAGATCTTAACCCCAGTGTGCAGAAAGGTTCAAAACGTGTTTTTCAGCAGAAATAAACATGTTTCTGCAAGTTTGGTCAACCCCATGTAAGTTATGGGGCAGTAACAGTACACTTTTCAAAACGTGTTTTTCAGCCCGAAATAAACGCGTTTTTTCAGACAACTGAATCCCCATGTAGCAGCAAGGCTCAGAAGAGCCCACACACTCAGATCTTAACCCCAGTGTGCAGAAAGGGTCAAAACGTGTTTTTCAGCAGAAATAAACATGTTTCTGCAAGTTTGGTCAACCCCATGTAAGTTATGGGGCAGTAACAGTACACTTTTCAAAACGTGTTTTTCAGCCCGAAATAAACGCGTTTTTTCAGACAACTGAATCCCCATGTAGCAGCAAGGCTCAGAAGAGCCCACACACTCAGATCTTAACCCCAGTGTGCAGAAAGGTTCAAAACGTGTTTTTCAGCAGAAATAAACATGTTTCTGCAAGTTTGGTCAACCCCATGTAAGTTATTGGGCAGTAACAGTACACTTTTCAAAACGTGTTTTTCAGCCCGAAATAAACGCGTTTTTTCAGACAACTGAATCCCCATGTAGCAGCAAGGCTCAGAAGAGCCCACACACTCAGATCTTAACCCCAGTGTGCAGTAAGGTTCAAAACGTGTTTTTCAGCAGAAATAAACATGTTTCTGCAAGTTTGGTCAACCCCATGTAAGTTATGGGGCAGTAACAGTACACTTTTCAAAACGTGTTTTTCAGCCCGAAATAAACGCGTTTTTTCAGACAACTGAATCCCCATGTAGCAGCAAGTCTCAGAAGAGCCCACACACTCAGATCTTAACCCCAGTGTGCAGAAAGGTTCAAAACGTGTTTTTCAGCAGAAATAAACATGTTTCTGCAAGTTTGGTCAACCCCATGTAAGGTATGGGGCAGTAACAGTACACTTTTCAAAACGTGTTTTTCAGCCCGAAATAAACGCGTTTTTTCAGACAACTGAATCCCCATGTAGCAGCAAGGCTCAGAAGAGCCCACACACTCAGATCTTAACCCCAGTATGCAGAAAGGTTCAAAACGTGTTTTTCAGCAGAAATAAACATGTTTCTGCAAGTTTGGTCAACCCCATGTAAGGTATGGGGCAGTAACAGTACACTTTTCAAAACGTGTTTTTCAGCCCGAAATAAACGCGTTTTTTCAGACAACTGAATCCCCATGTAGCAGCAAGGCTCAGAGGAGCCCACACACTCAGATCTTAACCCCAGTGTGCAGAAAGGTTCAAAACGTGTTTTTCAGCAGAAATAAACATGTTTCTGCAAGTTTGGTCAACCCCATGTAAGTTATGGGGCAGTAACAGTACACTTTTCAAAACGTGTTTTTCAGCCCGAAATAAACGCGTTTTTTCAGACAACTGAATCCCCATGTAGCAGCAAGGCTCAGAAGAGCCCACACACTCAGATCTTAACCCCAGTGTGCAAAAAGGTTCAAAACGTGTTTTTCAGCAGAAATAAACATGTTTCTGCAAGTTTGGTCAACCCCATGTAAGTTATGGGGCAGTAACAGTACACTTTTCAAAACGTGTTTTTCAGCCCGAAATAAACGCGTTTTTTCATACAACTGAATCCCCATGTAGCAGCAAGGCTCAGAAGAGCCCACACACTCAGCTCTTATCCCCAGTGTGCAGAAAGGGTCAAAACGTGTTTTTCAGCAGAAATAAACATGTTTCTGCAAGTTTGGTCAACCCCATGTAAGTTATGGGGCAGTAACAGTACACTTTTCAAAACGTGTTTTTCAGCCCGAAATAAACGCGTTTTTTCAGACAACTGAATCCCCATGTAGCAGCAAGGCTCAGAAGAGCCCACACACTCAGATCTTAACCCCAGTGTGCAGAAAGGTTCAAAACGTGTTTTTCAGCAGAAATAAACATGTTTCTGCAAGTTTGGTCAACCCCATGTAAGTTATGGGGCAGTAACAGTACACTTTTCAAAACGTGTTTTTCAGCCCGAAATAAACGCGTTTTTTCAGACAACTGAATCCCCATGTAGCAGCAAGTCTCAGAAGAGCCCACACACTCAGATCTTAACCCCAGTGTGCAGTAAGGTTCAAAACGTGTTTTTCAGCAGAAATAAACATGTTTCTGCAAGTTTGGTCAACCCCATGTAAGGTATGGGGCAGTAACAGTACACTTTTCAAAACGTGTTTTTCAGCCCGAAATAAACGCGTTTTTTCAGACAACTGAATCCCCATGTAGCAGCAAGTCTCAGAAGAGCCCACACACTCAGATCTTAACCCCAGTGTGCAGAAAGGTTCAAAACGTGTTTTTCAGCAGAAATAAACATGTTTCTGCAAGTTTGGTCAACCCCATGTAAGTTATGGGGCAGTAACAGTACACTTTTCAAAACGTGTTTTTCAGCCCGAAATAAACGCGTTTTTTCAGACAACTGAATCCCCATGTAGCAGCAAGGCTCAGAAGAGCCCACACACTCAGATCTTAACCCCAGTGTGCAGAAAGGGTCAAAACGTGTTTTTCAGCAGAAATAAACATGTTTCTGCAAGTTTGGTCAACCCCATGTAAGTTATGGGGCAGTAACAGTACACTTTTCAAAACGTGTTTTTCAGCCCGAAATAAACGCGTTTTTTCAGACAACTGAATCCCCATGTAGCAGCAAGGCTCAGAAGAGCCCACACACTCAGATCTTAACCCCAGTGTGCAGAAAGGTTCAAAACGTGTTTTTCAGCAGAAATAAACATGTTTCTGCAAGTTTGGTCAACCCCATGTAAGGTATGGGGCAGTAACAGTACACTTTTCAAAACGTGTTTTTCAGCCCGAAATAAACGCGTTTTTTCAGACAACTGAATCCCCATGTAGCAGCAAGGCTCAGAAGAGCCCACACACTCAGATCTTAACCCCAGTGTGCAGAAAGGTTCAAAACGTGTTTTTCAGCAGAAATAAACATGTTTCTGCAAGTTTGGTCAACCCCATGTAAGTTATGGGGCAGTAACAGTACACTTTTCAAAACGTGTTTTTCAGCCCGAAATAAACGCGTTTTTTCAGACAACTGAATCCCCATGTAGCAGCAAGGCTCAGAAGAGCCCACACACTCAGATCTTAACCCCAGTGTGCAAAAAGGTTCAAAACGTGTTTTTCAGCAGAAATAAACATGTTTCTGCAAGTTTGGTCAACCCCATGTAAGTTATGGGGCAGTAACAGTACACTTTTCAAAACGTGTTTTTCAGCCCGAAATAAACGCGTTTTTTCATACAACTGAATCCCCATGTAGCAGCAAGGCTCAGAAGAGCCCACAAACTCAGCTCTTATCCCCAGTGTGCAGAAAGGGTCAAAACGTGTTTTTCAGCAGAAATAAACATGTTTCTGCAAGTTTGGTCAACCCCATGTAAGTTATGGGGCAGTAACAGTACACTTTTCAAAACGTGTTTTTCAGCCCGAAATAAACGCGTTTTTTCAGACAACTGAATCCCCATGTAGCAGCAAGGCTCAGAAGAGCCCACACACTCAGATCTTAACCCCAGTGTGCAGAAAGGTTCAAAACGTGTTTTTCAGCAGAAATAAACATGTTTCTGCAAGTTTGGTCAACCCCATGTAAGTTATGGGGCAGTAACAGTACACTTTTCAAAACGTGTTTTTCAGCCCGAAATAAACGCGTTTTTTCAGACAACTGAATCCCCATGTAGCAGCAAGGCTCAGAAGAGCCCACACACTCAGATCTTAACCCCAGTGTGCAGAAAGGGTCAAAACGTGTTTTTCAGCAGAAATAAACATGTTTCTGCAAGTTTGGTCAACCCCATGTAAGTTATGGGGCAGTAACAGTACACTTTTCAAAACGTGTTTTTCAGCCCGAAATAAACGCGTTTTTTCAGACAACTGAATCCCCATGTAGCAGCAAGGCTCAGAAGAGCCCACACACTCAGATCTTAACCCCAGTGTGCAGAAAGGTTCAAAACGTGTTTTTCAGCAGAAATAAACATGTTTCTGCAAGTTTGGTCAACCCCATGTAAGGTATGGGGCAGTAACAGTACACTTTTCAAAACGTGTTTTTCAGCCCGAAATAAACGCGTTTTTTCAGACAACTGAATCCCCATGTAGCAGCAAGGCTCAGAAGAGCCCACACACTCAGATCTTAACCCCAGTGTGCAGAAAGGTTCAAAACGTGTTTTTCAGCAGAAATAAACATGTTTCTGCAAGTTTGGTCAACCCCATGTAAGTTATGGGGCAGTAACAGTACACTTTTCAAAACGTGTTTTTCAGCCCGAAATAAACGCGTTTTTTCAGACAACTGAATCCCCATGTAGCAGCAAGGCTCAGAAGAGCCCACACACTCAGATCTTAACCCCAGTGTGCAGAAAGGGTCAAAACGTGTTTTTCAGCAGAAATAAACATGTTTCTGCAAGTTTGGTCAACCCCATGTAAGTTATGGGGCAGTAACAGTACACTTTTCAAAACGTGTTTTTCAGCCCGAAATAAACGCGTTTTTTCAGACAACTGAATCCCCATGTAGCAGCAAGGCTCAGAAGAGCCCACACACTCAGATCTTAACCCCAGTGTGCAGAAAGGTTCAAAACGTGTTTTTCAGCAGAAATAAACATGTTTCTGCAAGTTTGGTCAACCCCATGTAAGTTATTGGGCAGTAACAGTACACTTTTCAAAACGTGTTTTTCAGCCCGAAATAAACGCGTTTTTTCAGACAACTGAATCCCCATGTAGCAGCAAGGCTCAGAAGAGCCCACACACTCAGATCTTAACCCCAGTGTGCAGTAAGGTTCAAAACGTGTTTTTCAGCAGAAATAAACATGTTTCTGCAAGTTTGGTCAACCCCATGTAAGTTATGGGGCAGTAACAGTACACTTTTCAAAACGTGTTTTTCAGCCCGAAATAAACGCGTTTTTTCAGACAACTGAATCCCCATGTAGCAGCAAGTCTCAGAAGAGCCCACACACTCAGATCTTAACCCCAGTGTGCAGAAAGGTTCAAAACGTGTTTTTCAGCAGAAATAAACATGTTTCTGCAAGTTTGGTCAACCCCATGTAAGGTATGGGGCAGTAACAGTACACTTTTCAAAACGTGTTTTTCAGCCCGAAATAAACGCGTTTTTTCAGACAACTGAATCCCCATGTAGCAGCAAGGCTCAGAAGAGCCCACACACTCAGATCTTAACCCCAGTGTGCAGAAAGGTTCAAAACGTGTTTTTCAGCAGAAATAAACATGTTTCTGCAAGTTTGGTCAACCCCATGTAAGGTATGGGGCAGTAACAGTACACTTTTCAAAACGTGTTTTTCAGCCCGAAATAAACGCGTTTTTTCAGACAACTGAATCCCCATGTAGCAGCAAGGCTCAGAGGAGCCCACACACTCAGATCTTAACCCCAGTGTGCAGAAAGGTTCAAAACGTGTTTTTCAGCAGAAATAAACATGTTTCTGCAAGTTTGGTCAACCCCATGTAAGTTATGGGGCAGTAACAGTACACTTTTCAAAACGTGTTTTTCAGCCCGAAATAAACGCGTTTTTTCAGACAACTGAATCCCCATGTAGCAGCAAGGCTCAGAAGAGCCCACACACTCAGATCTTAACCCCAGTGTGCAAAAAGGTTCAAAACGTGTTTTTCAGCAGAAATAAACATGTTTCTGCAAGTTTGGTCAACCCCATGTAAGTTATGGGGCAGTAACAGTACACTTTTCAAAACGTGTTTTTCAGCCCGAAATAAACGCGTTTTTTCATACAACTGAATCCCCATGTAGCAGCAAGGCTCAGAAGAGCCCACACACTCAGCTCTTATCCCCAGTGTGCAGAAAGGGTCAAAACGTGTTTTTCAGCAGAAATAAACATGTTTCTGCAAGTTTGGTCAACCCCATGTAAGTTATGGGGCAGTAACAGTACACTTTTCAAAACGTGTTTTTCAGCCCGAAATAAACGCGTTTTTTCAGACAACTGAATCCCCATGTAGCAGCAAGGCTCAGAAGAGCCCACACACTCAGATCTTAACCCCAGTGTGCAGAAAGGTTCAAAACGTGTTTTTCAGCAGAAATAAACATGTTTCTGCAAGTTTGGTCAACCCCATGTAAGTTATGGGGCAGTAACAGTACACTTTTCAAAACGTGTTTTTCAGCCCGAAATAAACGCGTTTTTTCAGACAACTGAATCCCCATGTAGCAGCAAGTCTCAGAAGAGCCCACACACTCAGATCTTAACCCCAGTGTGCAGTAAGGTTCAAAACGTGTTTTTCAGCAGAAATAAACATGTTTCTGCAAGTTTGGTCAACCCCATGTAAGGTATGGGGCAGTAACAGTACACTTTTCAAAACGTGTTTTTCAGCCCGAAATAAACGCGTTTTTTCAGACAACTGAATCCCCATGTAGCAGCAAGTCTCAGAAGAGCCCACACACTCAGATCTTAACCCCAGTGTGCAGAAAGGTTCAAAACGTGTTTTTCAGCAGAAATAAACATGTTTCTGCAAGTTTGGTCAACCCCATGTAAGTTATGGGGCAGTAACAGTACACTTTTCAAAACGTGTTTTTCAGCCCGAAATAAACGCGTTTTTTCAGACAACTGAATCCCCATGTAGCAGCAAGGCTCAGAAGAGCCCACACACTCAGATCTTAACCCCAGTGTGCAGAAAGGGTCAAAACGTGTTTTTCAGCAGAAATAAACATGTTTCTGCAAGTTTGGTCAACCCCATGTAAGTTATGGGGCAGTAACAGTACACTTTTCAAAACGTGTTTTTCAGCCCGAAATAAACGCGTTTTTTCAGACAACTGAATCCCCATGTAGCAGCAAGGCTCAGAAGAGCCCACACACTCAGATCTTAACCCCAGTGTGCAGAAAGGTTCAAAACGTGTTTTTCAGCAGAAATAAACATGTTTCTGCAAGTTTGGTCAACCCCATGTAAGGTATGGGGCAGTAACAGTACACTTTTCAAAACGTGTTTTTCAGCCCGAAATAAACGCGTTTTTTCAGACAACTGAATCCCCATGTAGCAGCAAGGCTCAGAAGAGCCCACACACTCAGATCTTAACCCCAGTGTGCAGAAAGGTTCAAAACGTGTTTTTCAGCAGAAATAAACATGTTTCTGCAAGTTTGGTCAACCCCATGTAAGTTATGGGGCAGTAACAGTACACTTTTCAAAACGTGTTTTTCAGCCCGAAATAAACGCGTTTTTTCAGACAACTGAATCCCCATGTAGCAGCAAGGCTCAGAAGAGCCCACACACTCAGATCTTAACCCCAGTGTGCAAAAAGGTTCAAAACGTGTTTTTCAGCAGAAATAAACATGTTTCTGCAAGTTTGGTCAACCCCATGTAAGTTATGGGGCAGTAACAGTACACTTTTCAAAACGTGTTTTTCAGCCCGAAATAAACGCGTTTTTTCATACAACTGAATCCCCATGTAGCAGCAAGGCTCAGAAGAGCCCACAAACTCAGCTCTTATCCCCAGTGTGCAGAAAGGGTCAAAACGTGTTTTTCAGCAGAAATAAACATGTTTCTGCAAGTTTGGTCAACCCCATGTAAGTTATGGGGCAGTAACAGTACACTTTTCAAAACGTGTTTTTCAGCCCGAAATAAACGCGTTTTTTCAGACAACTGAATCCCCATGTAGCAGCAAGGCTCAGAAGAGCCCACACACTCAGATCTTAACCCCAGTGTGCAGAAAGGTTCAAAACGTGTTTTTCAGCAGAAATAAACATGTTTCTGCAAGTTTGGTCAACCCCATGTAAGTTATGGGGCAGTAACAGTACACTTTTCAAAACGTGTTTTTCAGCCCGAAATAAACGCGTTTTTTCAGACAACTGAATCCCCATGTAGCAGCAAGTCTCAGAAGAGCCCACACACTCAGATCTTAACCCCAGTGTGCAGTAAGGTTCAAAACGTGTTTTTCAGCAGAAATAAACATGTTTCTGCAAGTTTGGTCAACCCCATGTAAGTTATGGGGCAGTAACAGTACACTTTTCAAAACGTGTTTTTCAGCCCGAAATAAACGCGTTTTTTCAGACAACTGAATCCCCATGTAGCAGCAAGGCTCAGAAGAGCCCACACACTCAGATCTTAACCCCAGTGTGCAGAAAGGTTCAAAACGTGTTTTTCAGCAGAAATAAACATGTTTCTGCAAGTTTGGTCAACCCCATGTAAGTTATGGGGCAGTAACAGTACACTTTTCAAAACGTGTTTTTCAGCCCGAAATAAACGCGTTTTTTCAGACAACTGAATCCCCATGTAGCAGCAAGGCTCAGAAGAGCCCACACACTCAGATCTTAACCCCAGTGTGCAGTAAGGTTCAAAACGTGTTTTTCAGCAGAAATAAACATGTTTCTGCAAGTTTGGTCAACCCCATGTAAGTTATGGGGCAGTAACAGTACACTTTTCAAAACGTGTTTTTCAGCCCGAAATAAACGCGTTTTTTCATACAACTGAATCCCCATGTAGCAGCAAGGCTCAGAAGAGCCCACAAACTCAGCTCTTATCCCCAGTGTGCAGAAAGGGTCAAAACGTGTTTTTCAGCAGAAATAAACATGTTTCTGCAAGTTTGGTCAACCCCATGTAAGTTATGGGGCAGTAACAGTACACTTTTCAAAACGTGTTTTTCAGCCCGAAATAAACGCGTTTTTTCAGACAACTGAATCCCCATGTAGCAGCAAGGCTCAGAAGAGCCCACACACTCAGATCTTAACCCCAGTGTGCAGAAAGGTTCAAAACGTGTTTTTCAGCAGAAATAAACATGTTTCTGCAAGTTTGGTCAACCCCATGTAAGTTATGGGGCAGTAACAGTACACTTTTCAAAACGTGTTTTTCAGCCCGAAATAAACGCGTTTTTTCAGACAACTGAATCCCCATGTAGCAGCAAGTCTCAGAAGAGCCCACACACTCAGATCTTAACCCCAGTGTGCAGTAAGGTTCAAAACGTGTTTTTCAGCAGAAATAAACATGTTTCTGCAAGTTTGGTCAACCCCATGTAAGTTATGGGGCAGTAACAGTACACTTTTCAAAACGTGTTTTTCAGCCCGAAATAAACGCGTTTTTTCAGACAACTGAATCCCCATGTAGCAGCAAGGCTCAGAAGAGCCCACACACTCAGATCTTAACCCCAGTGTGCAGAAAGGTTCAAAACGTGTTTTTCAGCAGAAATAAACATGTTTCTGCAAGTTTGGTCAACCCCATGTAAGTTATGGGGCAGTAACAGTACACTTTTCAAAACGTGTTTTTCAGCCCGAAATAAACGCGTTTTTTCATACAACTGAATCCCCATGTAGCAGCAAGGCTCAGAAGAGCCCACACACTCAGCTCTTATCCCCAGTGTGCAGAAAGGGTCAAAACGTGTTTTTCAGCAGAAATAAACATGTTTCTGCAAGTTTGGTCAACCCCATGTAAGTTATGGGGCAGTAACAGTACACTTTTCAAAACGTGTTTTTCAGCCCGAAATAAACGCGTTTTTTCAGACAACTGAATCCCCATGTAGCAGCAAGGCTCAGAAGAGCCCACACACTCAGATCTTAACCCCAGTGTGCAGAAAGGTTCAAAACGTGTTTTTCAGCAGAAATAAACATGTTTCTGCAAGTTTGGTCAACCCCATGTAAGTTATGGGGCAGTAACAGTACACTTTTCAAAACGTGTTTTTCAGCCCGAAATAAACGCGTTTTTTCAGACAACTGAATCCCCATGTAGCAGCAAGTCTCAGAAGAGCCCACACACTCAGATCTTAACCCCAGTGTGCAGTAAGGTTCAAAACGTGTTTTTCAGCAGAAATAAACATGTTTCTGCAAGTTTGGTCAACCCCATGTAAGTTATGGGGCAGTAACAGTACACTTTTCAAAACGTGTTTTTCAGCCCGAAATAAACGCGTTTTTTCAGACAACTGAATCCCCATGTAGCAGCAAGGCTCAGAAGAGCCCACACACTCAGATCTTAACCCCAGTGTGCAGAAAGGTTCAAAACGTGTTTTTCAGCAGAAATAAACATGTTTCTGCAAGTTTGGTCAACCCCATGTAAGTTATGGGGCAGTAACAGTACACTTTTCAAAACGTGTTTTTCAGCCCGAAATAAACGCGTTTTTTCATACAACTGAATCCCCATGTAGCAGCAAGGCTCAGAAGAGCCCACACACTCAGCTCTTATCCCCAGTGTGCAGAAAGGGTCAAAACGTGTTTTTCAGCAGAAATAAACATGTTTCTGCAAGTTTGGTCAACCCCATGTAAGTTATGGGGCAGTAACAGTACACTTTTCAAAACGTGTTTTTCAGCCCGAAATAAACGCGTTTTTTCAGACAACTGAATCCCCATGTAGCAGCAAGGCTCAGAAGAGCCCACACACTCAGATCTTAACCCCAGTGTGCAGAAAGGTTCAAAACGTGTTTTTCAGCAGAAATAAACATGTTTCTGCAAGTTTGGTCAACCCCATGTAAGTTATGGGGCAGTAACAGTACACTTTTCAAAACGTGTTTTTCAGCCCGAAATAAACGCGTTTTTTCAGACAACTGAATCCCCATGTAGCAGCAAGTCTCAGAAGAGCCCACACACTCAGATCTTAACCCCAGTGTGCAGAAAGGTTCAAAACGTGTTTTTCAGCAGAAATAAACATGTTTCTGCAAGTTTGGTCAACCCCATGTAAGTTATGGGGCAGTAACAGTACACTTTTCAAAACGTGTTTTTCAGCCCGAAATAAACGCGTTTTTTCAGACAACTGAATCCCCATGTAGCAGCAAGTCTCAGAAGAGCCCACACACTCAGATCTTAACCCCAGTGTGCAGAAAGGTTCAAAACGTGTTTTTCAGCAGAAATAAACATGTTTCTGCAAGTTTGGTCAACCCCATGTAAGGTATGGGGCAGTAACAGTACACTTTTCAAAACGTGTTTTTCAGCCCGAAATAAACGCGTTTTTTCAGACAACTGAATCCCCATGTAGCAGCAAGGCTCAGAAGAGCCCACACACTCAGATCTTAACCCCAGTGTGCAGAAAGGTTCAAAACGTGTTTTTCAGCAGAAATAAACATGTTTCTGCAAGTTTGGTCAACCCCATGTAAGTTATGGGGCAGTAACAGTACACTTTTCAAAACGTGTTTTTCAGCCCGAAATAAACGCGTTTTTTCAGACAACTGAATCCCCATGTAGCAGCAAGGCTCAGAAGAGCCCACACACTCAGATCTTAACCCCAGTGTGCAGAAAGGGTCAAAACGTGTTTTTCAGCAGAAATAAACATGTTTCTGCAAGTTTGGTCAACCCCATGTAAGTTATGGGGCAGTAACAGTACACTTTTCAAAACGTGTTTTTCAGCCCGAAATAAACGCGTTTTTTCAGACAACTGAATCCCCATGTAGCAGCAAGGCTCAGAAGAGCCCACACACTCAGATCTTAACCCCAGTGTGCAGAAAGGTTCAAAACGTGTTTTTCAGCAGAAATAAACATGTTTCTGCAAGTTTGGTCAACCCCATGTAAGTTATTGGGCAGTAACAGTACACTTTTCAAAACGTGTTTTTCAGCCCGAAATAAACGCGTTTTTTCAGACAACTGAATCCCCATGTAGCAGCAAGGCTCAGAAGAGCCCACACACTCAGATCTTAACCCCAGTGTGCAGTAAGGTTCAAAACGTGTTTTTCAGCAGAAATAAACATGTTTCTGCAAGTTTGGTCAACCCCATGTAAGTTATGGGGCAGTAACAGTACACTTTTCAAAACGTGTTTTTCAGCCCGAAATAAACGCGTTTTTTCAGACAACTGAATCCCCATGTAGCAGCAAGTCTCAGAAGAGCCCACACACTCAGATCTTAACCCCAGTGTGCAGAAAGGTTCAAAACGTGTTTTTCAGCAGAAATAAACATGTTTCTGCAAGTTTGGTCAACCCCATGTAAGGTATGGGGCAGTAACAGTACACTTTTCAAAACGTGTTTTTCAGCCCGAAATAAACGCGTTTTTTCAGACAACTGAATCCCCATGTAGCAGCAAGGCTCAGAAGAGCCCACACACTCAGATCTTAACCCCAGTGTGCAGAAAGGTTCAAAACGTGTTTTTCAGCAGAAATAAACATGTTTCTGCAAGTTTGGTCAACCCCATGTAAGTTATGGGGCAGTAACAGTACACTTTTCAAAACGTGTTTTTCAGCCCGAAATAAACGCGTTTTTTCAGACAACTGAATCCCCATGTAGCAGCAAGGCTCAGAAGAGCCGACACACTCAGATCTTAACCCCAGTGTGCAGAAAGGTTCAAAACGTGTTTTTCAGCAGAAATAAACATGTTTCTGCAAGTTTGGTCAACCCCATGTAAGGTATGGGGCAGTAACAGTACACTTTTCAAAACGTGTTTTTCAGCCTGAAATAAACGCGTTTTTTCAGACAACTGAATCCCCATGTAGCAGCAAGGCTCAGAAGAGCCCACACACTCAGATCTTAACCCCAGTGTGCAGAAAGGTTCAAAACGTGTTTTTCAGCAGAAATAAACATGTTTCTGCAAGTTTGGTCAACCCCATGTAAGTTATGGGGCAGTAACAGTACACTTTTCAAAACGTGTTTTTCAGCCCGAAATAAACGCGTTTTTTCAGACAACTGAATCCCCATGTAGCAGCAAGGCTCAGAAGAGCCCACACACTCAGATCTTAACCCCAGTGTGCAAAAGGGTTCAAAACGTGTTTTTCAGCAGAAATAAACATGTTTCTGCAAGTTTGGTCAACCCCATGTAAGTTATGGGGCAGTAACAGTACACTTTTCAAAACGTGTTTTTCAGCCCGAAATAAACGCGTTTTTTCATACAACTGAATCCCCATGTAGCAGCAAGGCTCAGAAGAGCCCACACACTCAGCTCTTATCCCCAGTGTGCAGAAAGGGTCAAAACGTGTTTTTCAGCAGAAATAAACATGTTTCTGCAAGTTTGGTCAACCCCATGTAAGTTATGGGGCAGTAACAGTACACTTTTCAAAACGTGTTTTTCAGCCCGAAATAAACGCGTTTTTTCAGACAACTGAATCCCCATGTAGCAGCAAGGCTCAGAAGAGCCCACACACTCAGATCTTAACCCCAGTGTGCAGAAAGGTTCAAAACGTGTTTTTCAGCAGAAATAAACATGTTTCTGCAAGTTTGGTCAACCCCATGTAAGTTATGGGGCAGTAACAGTACACTTTTCAAAACGTGTTTTTCAGCCCGAAATAAACGCGTTTTTTCAGACAACTGAATCCCCATGTAGCAGCAAGTCTCAGAAGAGCCCACACACTCAGATCTTAACCCCAGTGTGCAGTAAGGTTAAAAACGTGTTTTTCAGCAGAAATAAACATGTTTCTGCAAGTTTGGTCAACCCCATGTAAGTTATGGGGCAGTAACAGTACACTTTTCAAAACGTGTTTTTCAGCCCGAAATAAACGCGTTTTTTCAGACAACTGAATCCCCATGTAGCAGCAAGGCTCAGAAGAGCCCACACACTCAGATCTTAACCCCAGTGTGCAGAAAGGTTCAAAACGTGTTTTTCAGCAGAAATAAACATGTTTCTGCAAGTTTGGTCAACCCCATGTAAGTTATGGGGCAGTAACAGTACACTTTTCAAAACGTGTTTTTCAGCCCGAAATAAACGCGTTTTTTCATACAACTGAATCCCCATGTAGCAGCAAGGCTCAGAAGAGCCCACACACTCAGCTCTTATCCCCAGTGTGCAGAAAGGTTCAAAACGTGTTTTTCAGCAGAAATAAACATGTTTCTGCAAGTTTGGTCAACCCCATGTAAGGTATGGGGCAGTAACAGTACACTTTTCAAAACGTGTTTTTCAGCCCGAAATAAACGCGTTTTTTCAGACAACTGAATCCCCATGTAGCAGCAAGGCTCAGAAGAGCCCACACACTCAGATCTTAACCCCAGTGTGCAGAAAGGTTCAAAACGTGTTTTTCAGCAGAAATAAACATGTTTCTGCAAGTTTGGTCAACCCCATGTAAGTTATGGGGCAGTAACAGTACACTTTTCAAAACGTGTTTTTCAGCCCGAAATAAACGCGTTTTTTCAGACAACTGAATCCCCATGTAGCAGCAAGGCTCAGAAGAGCCCACACACTCAGATCTTAACCCCAGTGTGCAAAAAGGTTCAAAACGTGTTTTTCAGCAGAAATAAACATGTTTCTGCAAGTTTGGTCAACCCCATGTAAGTTATGGGGCAGTAACAGTACACTTTTCAAAACGTGTTTTTCAGCCCGAAATAAACGCGTTTTTTCATACAACTGAATCCCCATGTAGCAGCAAGGCTCAGAAGAGCCCACACACTCAGCTCTTATCCCCAGTGTGCAGAAAGGGTCAAAACGTGTTTTTCAGCAGAAATAAACATGTTTCTGCAAGTTTGGTCAACCCCATGTAAGTTATGGGGCAGTAACAGTACACTTTTCAAAACGTGTTTTTCAGCCCGAAATAAACGCGTTTTTTCAGACAACTGAATCCCCATGTAGCAGCAAGGCTCAGAAGAGCCCACACACTCAGATCTTAACCCCAGTGTGCAGAAAGGTTCAAAACGTGTTTTTCAGCAGAAATAAACATGTTTCTGCAAGTTTGGTCAACCCCATGTAAGTTATGGGGCAGTAACAGTACACTTTTCAAAACGTGTTTTTCAGCCCGAAATAAACGCGTTTTTTCAGACAACTGAATCCCCATGTAGCAGCAAGTCTCAGAAGAGCCCACACACTCAGATCTTAACCCCAGTGTGCAGTAAGGTTCAAAACGTGTTTTTCAGCAGAAATAAACATGTTTCTGCAAGTTTGGTCAACCCCATGTAAGTTATGGGGCAGTAACAGTACACTTTTCAAAACGTGTTTTTCAGCCCGAAATAAACGCGTTTTTTCAGACAACTGAATCCCCATGTAGCAGCAAGTCTCAGAAGAGCCCACACACTCAGATCTTAACCCCAGTGTGCAGAAAGGTTCAAAACGTGTTTTTCAGCAGAAATAAACATGTTTCTGCAAGTTTGGTCAACCCCATGTAAGGTATGGGGCAGTAACAGTACACTTTTCAAAACGTGTTTTTCAGCCCGAAATAAACGCGTTTTTTCAGACAACTGAATCCCCATGTAGCAGCAAGGCTCAGAAGAGCCCACACACTCAGATCTTAACCCCAGTGTGCAGAAAGGGTCAAAACGTGTTTTTCAGCAGAAATAAACATGTTTCTGCAAGTTTGGTCAACCCCATGTAAGTTATGGGGCAGTAACAGTACACTTTTCAAAACGTGTTTTTCAGCCCGAAATAAACGCGTTTTTTCAGACAACTGAATCCCCATGTAGCAGCAAGGCTCAGAAGAGACCACACACTCAGATCTTAACCCCAGTGTGCAGAAAGGTTCAAAACGTGTTTTTCAGCAGAAATAAACATGTTTCTGCAAGTTTGGTCAACCCCATGTAAGTTATTGGGCAGTAACAGTACACTTTTCAAAACGTGTTTTTCAGCCCGAAATAAACGCGTTTTTTCAGACAACTGAATCCCCATGTAGCAGCAAGGCTCAGAAGAGCCCACACACTCAGATCTTAACCCCAGTGTGCAGTAAGGTTCAAAACGTGTTTTTCAGCAGAAATAAACATGTTTCTGCAAGTTTGGTCAACCCCATGTAAGTTATGGGGCAGTAACAGTACACTTTTCAAAACGTGTTTTTCAGCCCGAAATAAACGCGTTTTTTCAGACAACTGAATCCCCATGTAGCAGCAAGTCTCAGAAGAGCCCACACACTCAGATCTTAACCCCAGTGTGCAGAAAGGTTCAAAACGTGTTTTTCAGCAGAAATAAACATGTTTCTGCAAGTTTGGTCAACCCCATGTAAGGTATGGGGCAGTAACAGTACACTTTTCAAAACGTGTTTTTCAGCCCGAAATAAACGCGTTTTTTCAGACAACTGAATCCCCATGTAGCAGCAAGGCTCAGAAGAGCCCACACACTCAGATCTTAACCCCAGTGTGCAGAAAGGTTCAAAACGTGTTTTTCAGCAGAAATAAACATGTTTCTGCAAGTTTGGTCAACCCCATGTAAGTTATGGGGCAGTAACAGTACACTTTTCAAAACGTGTTTTTCAGCCCGAAATAAACGCGTTTTTTCAGACAACTGAATCCCCATGTAGCAGCAAGGCTCAGAAGAGCCCACACACTCAGATCTTAACCCCAGTGTGCAGAAAGGGTCAAAACGTGTTTTTCAGCAGAAATAAACATGTTTCTGCAAGTTTGGTCAACCCCATGTAAGTTATGGGGCAGTAACAGTACACTTTTCAAAACGTGTTTTTCAGCCCGAAATAAACGCGTTTTTTCAGACAACTGAATCCCCATGTAGCAGCAAGGCTCAGAAGAGCCCACACACTCAGATCTTAACCCCAGTGTGCAGAAAGGTTCAAAACGTGTTTTTCAGCAGAAATAAACATGTTTCTGCAAGTTTGGTCAACCCCATGTAAGGTATGGGGCAGTAACAGTACACTTTTCAAAACGTGTTTTTCAGCCCGAAATAAACGCGTTTTTTCAGACAACTGAATCCCAATGTAGCAGCAAGGCTCAGAAGAGCCCACACACTCAGATCTTAACCCCAGTGTGCAGAAAGGTTCAAAACGTGTTTTTCAGCAGAAATAAACATGTTTCTGCAAGTTTGGTCAACCCCATGTAAGTTATGGGGCAGTAACAGTACACTTTTCAAAACGTGTTTTTCAGCCCGAAATAAACGCGTTTTTTCAGACAACTGAATCCCCATGTAGCAGCAAGGCTCAGAAGAGCCCACACACTCAGATCTTAACCCCAGTGTGCAGAAAGGGTCAAAACGTGTTTTTCAGCAGAAATAAACATGTTTCTGCAAGTTTGGTCAACCCCATGTAAGTTATGGGGCAGTAACAGTACACTTTTCAAAACGTGTTTTTCAGCCCGAAATAAACGCGTTTTTTCAGACAACTGAATCCCCATGTAGCAGCAAGGCTCAGAAGAGCCCACACACTCAGATCTTAACCCCAGTGTGCAGAAAGGTTCAAAACGTGTTTTTCAGCAGAAATAAACATGTTTCTGCAAGTTTGGTCAACCCCATGTAAGTTATTGGGCAGTAACAGTACACTTTTCAAAACGTGTTTTTCAGCCCGAAATAAACGCGTTTTTTCAGACAACTGAATCCCCATGTAGCAGCAAGGCTCAGAAGAGCCCACACACTCAGATCTTAACCCCAGTGTGCAGTAAGGTTCAAAACGTGTTTTTCAGCAGAAATAAACATGTTTCTGCAAGTTTGGTCAACCCCATGTAAGGTATGGGGCAGTAACAGTACACTTTTCAAAACGTGTTTTTCAGCCTGAAATAAACGCGTTTTTTCAGACAACTGAATCCCCATGTAGCAGCAAGGCTCAGAAGAGCCCACACACTCAGATCTTAACCCCAGTGTGCAGAAAGGTTCAAAACGTGTTTTTCAGCAGAAATAAACATGTTTCTGCAAGTTTGGTCAACCCCATGTAAGTTATGGGGCAGTAACAGTACACTTTTCAAAACGTGTTTTTCAGCCCGAAATAAACGCGTTTTTTCAGACAACTGAATCCCCATGTAGCAGCAAGGCTCAGAAGAGCCCACACACTCAGATCTTAACCCCAGTGTGCAAAAGGGTTCAAAACGTGTTTTTCAGCAGAAATAAACATGTTTCTGCAAGTTTGGTCAACCCCATGTAAGTTATGGGGCAGTAACAGTACACTTTTCAAAACGTGTTTTTCAGCCCGAAATAAACGCGTTTTTTCATACAACTGAATCCCCATGTAGCAGCAAGGCTCAGAAGAGCCCACACACTCAGCTCTTATCCCCAGTGTGCAGAAAGGGTCAAAACGTGTTTTTCAGCAGAAATAAACATGTTTCTGCAAGTTTGGTCAACCCCATGTAAGTTATGGGGCAGTAACAGTACACTTTTCAAAACGTGTTTTTCAGCCCGAAATAAACGCGTTTTTTCAGACAACTGAATCCCCATGTAGCAGCAAGGCTCAGAAGAGCCCACACACTCAGATCTTAACCCCAGTGTGCAGAAAGGTTCAAAACGTGTTTTTCAGCAGAAATAAACATGTTTCTGCAAGTTTGGTCAACCCCATGTAAGTTATGGGGCAGTAACAGTACACTTTTCAAAACGTGTTTTTCAGCCCGAAATAAACGCGTTTTTTCAGACAACTGAATCCCCATGTAGCAGCAAGTCTCAGAAGAGCCCACACACTCAGATCTTAACCCCAGTGTGCAGTAAGGTTCAAAACGTGTTTTTCAGCAGAAATAAACATGTTTCTGCAAGTTTGGTCAACCCCATGTAAGTTATGGGGCAGTAACAGTACACTTTTCAAAACGTGTTTTTCAGCCCGAAATAAACGCGTTTTTTCAGACAACTGAATCCCCATGTAGCAGCAAGGCTCAGAAGAGCCCACACACTCAGATCTTAACCCCAGTGTGCAGAAAGGTTCAAAACGTGTTTTTCAGCAGAAATAAACATGTTTCTGCAAGTTTGGTCAACCCCATGTAAGTTATGGGGCAGTAACAGTACACTTTTCAAAACGTGTTTTTCAGCCCGAAATAAACGCGTTTTTTCATACAACTGAATCCCCATGTAGCAGCAAGGCTCAGAAGAGCCCACACACTCAGCTCTTATCCCCAGTGTGCAGAAAGGTTCAAAACGTGTTTTTCAGCAGAAATAAACATGTTTCTGCAAGTTTGGTCAACCCCATGTAAGGTATGGGGCAGTAACAGTACACTTTTCAAAACGTGTTTTTCAGCCCGAAATAAACGCGTTTTTTCAGACAACTGAATCCCCATGTAGCAGCAAGGCTCAGAAGAGCCCACACACTCAGATCTTAACCCCAGTGTGCAAAAAGGTTCAAAACGTGTTTTTCAGCAGAAATAAACATGTTTCTGCAAGTTTGGTCAACCCCATGTAAGTTAAGGGGAAGTAACAGTACACTTTTCAAAACGTGTTTTTCAGCCCGAAATAAACGCGTTTTTTCATACAACTGAATCCCCATGTAGCAGCAAGGCTCAGAAGAGCCCACACACTCAGCTCTTATCCCCAGTGTGCAGAAAGGGTCAAAACGTGTTTTTCAGCAGAAATAAACATGTTTCTGCAAGTTTGGTCAACCCCATGTAAGTTATGGGGCAGTAACAGTACACTTTTCAAAACGTGTTTTTCAGCCCGAAATAAACGCGTTTTTTCAGACAACTGAATCCCCATGTAGCAGCAAGGCTCAGAAGAGCCCACACACTCAGATCTTAACCCCAGTGTGCAGAAAGGTTCAAAACGTGTTTTTCAGCAGAAATAAACATGTTTCTGCAAGTTTGGTCAACCCCATGTAAGTTATGGGGCAGTAACAGTACACTTTTCAAAACGTGTTTTTCAGCCCGAAATAAACGCGTTTTTTCAGACAACTGAATCCCCATGTAGCAGCAAGTCTCAGAAGAGCCCACACACTCAGATCTTAACCCCAGTGTGCAGTAAGGTTCAAAACGTGTTTTTCAGCAGAAATAAACATGTTTCTGCAAGTTTGGTCAACCCCATGTAAGTTATGGGGCAGTAACAGTACACTTTTCAAAACGTGTTTTTCAGCCCGAAATAAACGCGTTTTTTCAGACAACTGAATCCCCATGTAGCAGCAAGTCTCAGAAGAGCCCACACACTCAGATCTTAACCCCAGTGTGCAGAAAGGTTCAAAACGTGTTTTTCAGCAGAAATAAACATGTTTCTGCAAGTTTGGTCAACCCCATGTAAGGTATGGGGCAGTAACAGTACACTTTTCAAAACGTGTTTTTCAGCCCGAAATAAACGCGTTTTTTCAGACAACTGAATCCCCATGTAGCAGCAAGGCTCAGAAGAGCCCACACACTCAGATCTTAACCCCAGTGTGCAGAAAGGGAAAAAACGTGTTTTTCAGCAGAAATAAACATGTTTCTGCAAGTTTGGTCAACCCCATGTAAGTTATGGGGCAGTAACAGTACACTTTTCAAAACGTGTTTTTCAGCCCGAAATAAACGCGTTTTTTCAGACAACTGAATCCCCATGTAGCAGCAAGGCTCAGAAGAGACCACACACTCAGATCTTAACCCCAGTGTGCAGAAAGGTTCAAAACGTGTTTTTCAGCAGAAATAAACATGTTTCTGCAAGTTTGGTCAACCCCATGTAAGTTATTGGGCAGTAACAGTACACTTTTCAAAACGTGTTTTTCAGCCCGAAATAAACGCGTTTTTTCAGACAACTGAATCCCCATGTAGCAGCAAGGCTCAGAAGAGCCCACACACTCAGATCTTAACCCCAGTGTGCAGTAAGGTTCAAAACGTGTTTTTCAGCAGAAATAAACATGTTTCTGCAAGTTTGGTCAACCCCATGTAAGTTATGGGGCAGTAACAGTACACTTTTCAAAACGTGTTTTTCAGCCCGAAATAAACGCGTTTTTTCAGACAACTGAATCCCCATGTAGCAGCAAGTCTCAGAAGAGCCCACACACTCAGATCTTAACCCCAGTGTGCAGAAAGGTTCAAAACGTGTTTTTCAGCAGAAATAAACATGTTTCTGCAAGTTTGGTCAACCCCATGTAAGGTATGGGGCAGTAACAGTACACTTTTCAAAACGTGTTTTTCAGCCCGAAATAAACGCGTTTTTTTAGACAACTGAATCCCCATGTAGCAGCAAGGCTCAGAAGAGCCCACACACTCAGATCTTAACCCCAGTGTGCAGAAAGGTTCAAAACGTGTTTTTCAGCAGAAATAAACATGTTTCTGCAAGTTTGGTCAACCCCATGTAAGTTATGGGGCAGTAACAGTACACTTTTCAAAACGTGTTTTTCAGCCCGAAATAAACGCGTTTTTTCAGACAACTGAATCCCCATGTAGCAGCAAGGCTCAGAAGAGCCCACACACTCAGATTTTAACCCCAGTGTGCAGAAAGGGTCAAAACGTGTTTTTCAGCAGAAATAAACATGTTTCTGCAAGTTTGGTCAACCCCATGTAAGTTATGGGGCAGTAACAGTACACTTTTCAAAACGTGTTTTTCAGCCCGAAATAAACGCGTTTTTTCAGACAACTGAATCCCCATGTAGCAGCAAGGCTCAGAAGAGCCCACACACTCAGATCTTAACCCCAGTGTGCAGAAAGGTTCAAAACGTGTTTTTCAGCAGAAATAAACATGTTTCTGCAAGTTTGGTCAACCCCATGTAAGGTATGGGGCAGTAACAGTACACTTTTCAAAACGTGTTTTTCAGCCTGAAATAAACGCGTTTTTTCAGACAACTGAATCCCCATGTAGCAGCAAGGCTCAGAAGAGCCCACACACTCAGATCTTAACCCCAGTGTGCAGAAAGGTTCAAAACGTGTTTTTCAGCAGAAATAAACGTTTCTGCAAGTTTGGTCAACCCCATGTAAGTTATGGGGCAGTAACAGTACACTTTTCAAAACGTGTTTTTCAGCCCGAAATAAACGCGTTTTTTCAGACAACTGAATCCCCATGTAGCAGCAAGGCTCAGAAGAGCCCACACACTCAGATCTTAACCCCAGTGTGCAAAAGGGTTCAAAACGTGTTTTTCAGCAGAAATAAACATGTTTCTGCAAGTTTGGTCAACCCCATGTAAGTTATGGGGCAGTAACAGTACACTTTTCAAAACGTGTTTTTCAGCCCGAAATAAACGCGTTTTTTCATACAACTGAATCCCCATGTAGCAGCAAGGCTCAGAAGAGCCCACACACTCAGCTCTTATCCCCAGTGTGCAGAAAGGGTCAAAACGTGTTTTTCAGCAGAAAAAAACATGTTTCTGCAAGTTTGGTCAACCCCATGTAAGTTATGGGGCAGTAACAGTACACTTTTCAAAACGTGTTTTTCAGCCCGAAATAAACGCGTTTTTTCAGACAACTGAATCCCCATGTAGCAGCAAGGCTCAGAAGAGCCCACACACTCAGATCTTAACCCCAGTGTGCAGAAAGGTTCAAAACGTGTTTTTCAGCAGAAATAAACATGTTTCTGCAAGTTTGGTCAACCCCATGTAAGTTATGGGGCAGTAACAGTACACTTTTCAAAACGTGTTTTTCAGCCCGAAATAAACGCGTTTTTTCAGACAACTGAATCCCCATGTAGCAGCAAGTCTCAGAAGAGCCCACACACTCAGATCTTAACCCCAGTGTGCAGAAAGGTTCAAAACGTGTTTTTCAGCAGAAATAAACATGTTTCTGCAAGTTTGGTCAACCCCATGTAAGGTATGGGGCAGTAACAGTACACTTTTCAAAACGTGTTTTTCAGCCCGAAATAAACGCGTTTTTTCAGACAACTGAATCCCCATGTAGCAGCAAGGCTCAGAAGAGCCCACACACTCAGATCTTAACCCCAGTGTGCAGAAAGGTTCAAAACGTGTTTTTCAGCAGAAATAAACATGTTTCTGCAAGTTTGGTCAACCCCATGTAAGTTATGGGGCAGTAACAGTACACTTTTCAAAACGTGTTTTTCAGCCCGAAATAAACGCGTTTTTTCAGACAACTGAATCCCCATGTAGCAGCAAGGCTCAGAAGAGCCCACACACTCAGATCTTAACCCCAGTGTGCAGAAAGGGTCAAAACGTGTTTTTCAGCAGAAATAAACATGTTTCTGCAAGTTTGGTCAACCCCATGTAAGTTATGGGGCAGTAACAGTACACTTTTCAAAACGTGTTTTTCAGCCCGAAATAAACGCGTTTTTTCAGACAACTGAATCCCCATGTAGCAGCAAGGCTCAGATGAGCCCACACACTCAGATCTTAACCCCAGTGTGCAGAAAGGTTCAAAACGTGTTTTTCAGCAGAAATAAACATGTTTCTGCAAGTTTGGTCAACCCCATGTAAGGTATGGGGCAGTAACAGTACACTTTTCAAAACGTGTTTTTCAGCCCGAAATAAACGCGTTTTTTCAGACAACTGAATCCCCATGTAGCAGCAAGGCTCAGAAGAGCCCACACACTCAGATCTTAACCCCAGTGTGCAGAAAGGTTCAAAACGTGTTTTTCAGCAGAAATAAACATGTTTCTGCAAGTTTGGTCAACCCCATGTAAGGTATGGGGCAGTAACAGTACACTTTTCAAAACGTGTTTTTCAGCCCGAAATAAACGCGTTTTTTCAGACAACTGAATCCCCATGTAGCAGCAAGGCTCAGAAGAGCCCACACACTCAGATCTTAACCCCAGTGTGCAGAAAGGTTCAAAACGTGTTTTTCAGCAGAAATAAACATGTTTCTGCAAGTTTGGTCAACCCCATGTAAGTTATGGGGCAGTAACAGTACACTTTTCAAAACGTGTTTTTCAGCCCGAAATAAACGCGTTTTTTCAGACAACTGAATCCCCATGTAGCAGCAAGGCTCAGAAGAGCCCACACACTCAGATCTTAACCCCAGTGTGCAAATAGGTTCAAAACGTGTTTTTCAGCAGAAATAAACATGTTTCTGCAAGTTTGGTCAACCCCATGTAAGTTATGGGGCAGTAACAGTACACTTTTCAAAACGTGTTTTTCAGCCCGAAATAAACGCGTTTTTTCAGACAACTGAATCCCCATGTAGCAGCAAGGCTCAGAAGAGCCCACACACTCAGATCTTAACCCCAGTGTGCAGAAAGGTTCAAAACGTGTTTTTCAGCAGAAATAAACATGTTTCTGCAAGTTTGGTCAACCCCATGTAAGTTATGGGGCAGTAACAGTACACTTTTCAAAACGTGTTTTTCAGCCCGAAATAAACGCGTTTTTTCAGACAACTGAATCCCCATGTAGCAGCAAGTCTCAGAAGAGCCCACACACTCAGATCTTAACCCCAGTGTGCAGTAAGGTTCAAAACGTGTTTTTCAGCAGAAATAAACATGTTTCTGCAAGTTTGGTCAACCCCATGTAAGTTATGGGGCAGTAACAGTACACTTTTCAAAACGTGTTTTTCAGCCCGAAATAAACGCGTTTTTTCAGACAACTGAATCCCCATGTAGCAGCAAGGCTCAGAAGAGCCCACACACTCAGATCTTAACCCCAGTGTGCAGAAAGGTTCAAAACGTGTTTTTCAGCAGAAATAAACATGTTTCTGCAAGTTTGGTCAACCCCATGTAAGTTATGGGGCAGTAACAGTACACTTTTCAAAACGTGTTTTTCAGCCCGAAATAAACGCGTTTTTTCAGATAACTGAATCCCCATGTAGCAGCAAGGCTCAGAAGAGCCCACACACTCAGATCTTAACCCCAGTGTGCAGAAAGGGTCAAAACGTGTTTTTCAGCAGAAATAAACATGTTTCTGCAAGTTTGGTCAACCCCATGTAAGTTATGGGGCAGTAACAGTACACTTTTCAAAACGTGTTTTTCAGCCCGAAATAAACGCGTTTTTTCAGACAACTGAATCCCCATGTAGCAGCAAGGCTCAGAAGAGCCCACACACTCAGATCTTAACCCCAGTGTGCAGAAAGGTTCAAAACGTGTTTTTCAGCAGAAATAAACATGTTTCTGCAAGTTTGGTCAACCCCATGTAAGGTATGGGGCAGTAACAGTACACTTTTCAAAACGTGTTTTTCAGCCCGAAATAAACGCGTTTTTTCAGACAACTGAATCCCCATGTAGCAGCAAGGCTCAGAAGAGCCCACACACTCAGATCTTAACCCCAGTGTGCAGAAAGGTTCAAAACGTGTTTTTCAGCAGAAATAAACATGTTTCTGCAAGTTTGGTCAACCCCATGTAAGTTATGGGGCAGTAACAGTACACTTTTCAAAACGTGTTTTTCAGCCCGAAATAAACGCGTTTTTTCAGACAACTGAATCCCCATGTAGCAGCAAGGCTCAGAAGAGCCCACACACTCAGATCTTAACCCCAGTGTGCAAAAAGGTTCAAAACGTGTTTTTCAGCAGAAATAAACATGTTTCTGCAAGTTTGGTCAACCCCATGTAAGTTATGGGGCAGTAACAGTACACTTTTCAAAACGTGTTTTTCAGCCCGAAATAAACGCGTTTTTTCATACAACTGAATCCCCATGTAGCAGCAAGGCTCAGAAGAGCCCACACACTCAGATCTTAACCCCAGTGTGCAGAAAGGTTCAAAACGTGTTTTTCAGCAGAAATAAACATGTTTCTGCAAGTTTGGTCAACCCCATGTAAGTTATGGGGCAGTAACAGTACACTTTTCAAAACGTGTTTTTCAGCCCGAAATAAACGCGTTTTTTCAGACAACTGAATCCCCATGTAGCAGCAAGGCTCAGAAGAGCCCACACACTCAGATCTTAACCCCAGTGTGCAAATAGGTTCAAAACGTGTTTTTCAGCAGAAATAAACATGTTTCTGCAAGTTTGGTCAACCCCATGTAAGTTATGGGGCAGTAACAGTACACTTTTCAAAACGTGTTTTTCAGCCCGAAATAAACGCGTTTTTTCATACAACTGAATCCCCATGTAGCAGCAAGGCTCAGAAGAGCCCACACACTCAGATCTTAACCCCAGTGTGCAGAAAGGGTCAAAACGTGTTTTTCAGCAGAAATAAACATGTTTCTGCAAGTTTGGTCAACCCCATGTAAGTTATGGGGCAGTAACAGTACACTTTTCAAAACGTGTTTTTCAGCCCGAAATAAACGCGTTTTTTCAGACAACTGAATCCCCATGTAGCAGCAAGGCTCAGAAGAGCCCACACACTCAGATCTTAACCCCAGTGTGCAGAAAGGTTCAAAACGTGTTTTTCAGCAGAAATAAACATGTTTCTGCAAGTTTGGTCAACCCCATGTAAGGTATGGGGCAGTAACAGTACACTTTTCAAAACGTGTTTTTCAGCCCGAAATAAACGCGTTTTTTCAGACAACTGAATCCCCATGTAGCAGCAAGGCTCAGAAGAGCCCACACACTCAGATCTTAACCCCAGTGTGCAGAAAGGTTCAAAACGTGTTTTTCAGCAGAAATAAACATGTTTCTGCAAGTTTGGTCAACCCCATGTAAGTTATGGGGCAGTAACAGTACACTTTTCAAAACGTGTTTTTCAGCCCGAAATAAACGCGTTTTTTCAGACAACTGAATCCCCATGTAGCAGCAAGGCTCAGAAGAGCCCACACACTCAGATCTTAACCCCAGTGTGCAAAAAGGTTCAAAACGTGTTTTTCAGCAGAAATAAACATGTTTCTGCAAGTTTGGTCAACCCCATGTAAGTTATGGGGCAGTAACAGTACACTTTTCAAAACGTGTTTTTCAGCCCGAAATAAACGCGTTTTTTCATACAACTGAATCCCCATGTAGCAGCAAGGCTCAGAAGAGCCCACACACTCAGATCTTAACCCCAGTGTGCAGAAAGGTTCAAAACGTGTTTTTCAGCAGAAATAAACATGTTTCTGCAAGTTTGGTCAACCCCATGTAAGTTATGGGGCAGTAACAGTACACTTTTCAAAACGTGTTTTTCAGCCCGAAATAAACGCGTTTTTTCAGACAACTGAATCCCCATGTAGCAGCAAGGCTCAGAAGAGCCCACACACTCAGATCTTAACCCCAGTGTGCAAATAGGTTCAAAACGTGTTTTTCAGCAGAAATAAACATGTTTCTGCAAGTTTGGTCAACCCCATGTAAGTTATGGGGCAGTAACAGTACACTTTTCAAAACGTGTTTTTCAGCCCGAAATAAACGCGTTTTTTCATACAACTGAATCCCCATGTAGCAGCAAGGCTCAGAAGAGCCCACAAACTCAGCTCTTATCCCCAGTGTGCAGAAAGGGTCAAAACGTGTTTTTCAGCAGAAATAAACGTTTCTGCAAGTTTGGTCAACCCCATGTAAGTTATGGGGCAGTAACAGTACACTTTTCAAAACGTGTTTTTCAGCCCGAAATAAACGCGTTTTTTCAGACAACTGAATCCCCATGTAGCAGCAAGGCTCAGAAGAGCCCACAAACTCAGATCTTAACCCCAGTGTGCAGAAAGGTTCAAAACGTGTTTTTCAGCAGAAATAAACATGTTTCTGCAAGTTTGGTCAACCCCATGTAAGTTATGGGGCAGTAACAGTACACTTTTCAAAACGTGTTTTTCAGCCCGAAATAAACGCGTTTTTTCAGACAACTGAATCCCCATGTAGCAGCAAGTCTCAGAAGAGCCCACACACTCAGATCTTAACCCCAGTGTGCAGTAAGGTTCAAAACGTGTTTTTCAGCAGAAATAAACATGTTTCTGCAAGTTTGGTCAACCCCATGTAAGTTATGGGGCAGTAACAGTACACTTTTCAAAACGTGTTTTTCAGCCCGAAATAAACGCGTTTTTTCAGACAACTGAATCCCCATGTAGCAGCAAGGCTCAGAAGAGCCCACACACTGAGATCTTAACCCCAGTGTGCAGAAAGGTTCAAAACGTGTTTTTCAGCAGAAATAAACATGTTTCTGCAAGTTTGGTCAACCCCATGTAAGTTATGGGGCAGTAACAGTACACTTTTCAAAACGTGTTTTTCAGCCCGAAATAAACGCGTTTTTTCAGACAACTGAATCCCCATGTAGCAGCAAGTCTCAGAAGAGCCCACACACTCAGATCTTAACCCCAGTGTGCAGTAAGGTTCAAAACGTGTTTTTCAGCAGAAATAAACATGTTTCTGCAAGTTTGGTCAACCCCATGTAAGTTATGGGGCAGTAACAGTACACTTTTCAAAACGTGTTTTTCAGCCCGAAATAAACGCGTTTTTTCAGACAACTGAATCCCCATGTAGCAGCAAGTCTCAGAAGAGCCCACACACTCAGATCTTAACCCCAGTGTGCAGAAAGGTTCAAAACGTGTTTTTCAGCAGAAATAAACATGTTTCTGCAAGTTTGGTCAACCCCATGTAAGGTATGGGGCAGTAACAGTACACTTTTCAAAACGTGTTTTTCAGCCCGAAATAAACGCGTTTTTTCAGACAACTGAATCCCCATGTAGCAGCAAGGCTCAGAAGAGCCCACACACTCAGATCTTAACCCCAGTGTGCAGAAAGGTTCAAAACGTGTTTTTCAGCAGAAATAAACATGTTTCTGCAAGTTTGGTCAACCCCATGTAAGTTATGGGGCAGTAACAGTACACTTTTCAAAACGTGTTTTTCAGCACGAAATAAACGCGTTTTTTCAGACAACTGAATCCCCATGTAGCAGCAAGGCTCAGAAGAGCCCACACACTCAGATCTTAACCCCAGTGTGCAGAAAGGTTCAAAACGTGTTTTTCAGCAGAAATAAACATGTTTCTGCAAGTTTGGTCAACCCCATGTAAGTTATGGGGCAGTAACAGTACACTTTTCAAAACGTGTTTTTCAGCCCGAAATAAACGCGTTTTTTCATACAACTGAATCCCCATGTAGCAGCAAGGCTCAGAAGAGCCCACACACTCAGCTCTTATCCCCAGTGTGCAGAAAGGGTCAAAACGTGTTTTTCAGCAGAAATAAACATGTTTCTGCAAGTTTGGTCAACCCCATGTAAGTTATGGGGCAGTAACAGTACACTTTTCAAAACGTGTTTTTCAGCCCGAAATAAACGCGTTTTTTCAGACAACTGAATCCCCATGTAGCAGCAAGGCTCAGAAGAGCCCACACACTCAGATCTTAACCCCAGTGTGCAGAAAGGTTCAAAACGTGTTTTTCAGCAGAAATAAACATGTTTCTGCAAGTTTGGTCAACCCCATGTAAGTTATGGGGCAGTAACAGTACACTTTTCAAAACGTGTTTTTCAGCCCGAAATAAACGCGTTTTTTCAGACAACTGAATCCCCATGTAGCAGCAAGTCTCAGAAGAGCCCACACACTCAGATCTTAACCCCAGTGTGCAGAAAGGTTCAAAACGTGTTTTTCAGCAGAAATAAACATGTTTCTGCAAGTTTGGTCAACCCCATGTAAGTTATGGGGCAGTAACAGTACACTTTTCAAAACGTGTTTTTCAGCCCGAAATAAACGCGTTTTTTCAGACAACTGAATCCCCATGTAGCAGCAAGTCTCAGAAGAGCCCACACACTCAGATCTTAACCCCAGTGTGCAGAAAGGTTCAAAACGTGTTTTTCAGCAGAAATAAACATGTTTCTGCAAGTTTGGTCAACCGCATGTAAGGTATGGGGCAGTAACAGTACACTTTTCAAAACGTGTTTTTCAGCCCGAAATAAACGCGTTTTTTCAGACAACTGAATCCCCATGTAGCAGCAAGGCTCAGAAGAGCCCACACACTCAGATCTTAACCCCAGTGTGCAGAAAGGTTCAAAACGTGTTTTTCAGCAGAAATAAACATGTTTCTGCAAGTTTGGTCAACCCCATGTAAGTTATGGGGCAGTAACAGTACACTTTTCAAAACGTGTTTTTCAGCCCGAAATAAACGCGTTTTTTCAGACAACTGAATCCCCATGTAGCAGCAAGGCTCAGAAGAGCCCACACACTCAGATCTTAACCCCAGTGTGCAGAAAGGGTCAAAACGTGTTTTTCAGCAGAAATAAACATGTTTCTGCAAGTTTGGTCAACCCCATGTAAGTTATGGGGCAGTAACAGTACACTTTTCAAAACGTGTTTTTCAGCCCGAAATAAACGCGTTTTTTCAGACAACTGAATCCCCATGTAGCAGCAAGGCTCAGAAGAGCCCACACACTCAGATCTTAACCCCAGTGTGCAGAAAGGTTCAAAACGTGTTTTTCAGCAGAAATAAACATGTTTCTGCAAGTTTGGTCAACCCCATGTAAGGTATGGGGCAGTAACAGTACACTTTTCAAAACGTGTTTTTCAGCCCGAAATAAACGCGTTTTTTCAGACAACTGAATCCCCATGTAGCAGCAAGGCTCAGAAGAGCCCACACACTCAGATCTTAACCCCAGTGTGCAGAAAGGTTCAAAACGTGTTTTTCAGCAGAAATAAACATGTTTCTGCAAGTTTGGTCAACCCCATGTAAGGTATGGGGCAGTAACAGTACACTTTTCAAAACGTGTTTTTCAGCCCGAAATAAACGCGTTTTTTCAGACAACTGAATCCCCATGTAGCAGCAAGGCTCAGAAGAGCCCACACACTCAGATCTTAACCCCAGTGTGCAGAAAGGTTCAAAACGTGTTTTTCAGCAGAAATAAACATGTTTCTGCAAGTTTGGTCAACCCCATGTAAGTTATGGGGCAGTAACAGTACACTTTTCAAAACGTGTTTTTCAGCCCGAAATAAACGCGTTTTTTCAGACAACTGAATCCCCATGTAGCAGCAAGGCTCAGAAGAGCCCACACACTCAGATCTTAACCCCAGTGTGCAAATAGGTTCAAAACGTGTTTTTCAGCAGAAATAAACATGTTTCTGCAAGTTTGGTCAACCCCATGTAAGTTATGGGGCAGTAACAGTACACTTTTCAAAACGTGTTTTTCAGCCCGAAATAAACGCGTTTTTTCAGACAACTGAATCCCCATGTAGCAGCAAGGCTCAGAAGAGCCCACACACTCAGATCTTAACCCCAGTGTGCAGAAAGGTTCAAAACGTGTTTTTCAGCAGAAATAAACATGTTTCTGCAAGTTTGGTCAACCCCATGTAAGTTATGGGGCAGTAACAGTACACTTTTCAAAACGTGTTTTTCAGCCCGAAATAAACGCGTTTTTTCAGACAACTGAATCCCCATGTAGCAGCAAGTCTCAGAAGAGCCCACACACTCAGATCTTAACCCCAGTGTGCAGTAAGGTTCAAAACGTGTTTTTCAGCAGAAATAAACATGTTTCTGCAAGTTTGGTCAACCCCATGTAAGTTATGGGGCAGTAACAGTACACTTTTCAAAACGTGTTTTTCAGCCCGAAATAAACGCGTTTTTTCAGACAACTGAATCCCCATGTAGCAGCAAGGCTCAGAAGAGCCCACACACTCAGATCTTAACCCCAGTGTGCAGAAAGGTTCAAAACGTGTTTTTCAGCAGAAATAAACATGTTTCTGCAAGTTTGGTCAACCCCATGTAAGTTATGGGGCAGTAACAGTACACTTTTCAAAACGTGTTTTTCAGCCCGAAATAAACGCGTTTTTTCAGACAACTGAATCCCCATGTAGCAGCAAGGCTCAGAAGAGCCCACACACTCAGATCTTAACCCCAGTGTGCAGAAAGGGTCAAAACGTGTTTTTCAGCAGAAATAAACATGTTTCTGCAAGTTTGGTCAACCCCATGTAAGTTATGGGGCAGTAACAGTACACTTTTCAAAACGTGTTTTTCAGCCCGAAATAAACGCGTTTTTTCAGACAACTGAATCCCCATGTAGCAGCAAGGCTCAGAAGAGCCCACACACTCAGATCTTAACCCCAGTGTGCAGAAAGGTTCAAAACGTGTTTTTCAGCAGAAATAAACATGTTTCTGCAAGTTTGGTCAACCCCATGTAAGGTATGGGGCAGTAACAGTACACTTTTCAAAACGTGTTTTTCAGCCCGAAATAAACGCGTTTTTTCAGACAACTGAATCCCCATGTAGCAGCAAGGCTCAGAAGAGCCCACACACTCAGATCTTAACCCCAGTGTGCAGAAAGGTTCAAAACGTGTTTTTCAGCAGAAATAAACATGTTTCTGCAAGTTTGGTCAACCCCATGTAAGTTATGGGGCAGTAACAGTACACTTTTCAAAACGTGTTTTTCAGCCCGAAATAAACGCGTTTTTTCAGACAACTGAATCCCCATGTAGCAGCAAGGCTCAGAAGAGCCCACACACTCAGATCTTAACCCCAGTGTGCAAAAAGGTTCAAAACGTGTTTTTCAGCAGAAATAAACATGTTTCTGCAAGTTTGGTCAACCCCATGTAAGTTATGGGGCAGTAACAGTACACTTTTCAAAACGTGTTTTTCAGCCCGAAATAAACGCGTTTTTTCATACAACTGAATCCCCATGTAGCAGCAAGGCTCAGAAGAGCCCACACACTCAGATCTTAACCCCAGTGTGCAGAAAGGTTCAAAACGTGTTTTTCAGCAGAAATAAACATGTTTCTGCAAGTTTGGTCAACCCCATGTAAGTTATGGGGCAGTAACAGTACACTTTTCAAAACGTGTTTTTCAGCCCGAAATAAACGCGTTTTTTCAGACAACTGAATCCCCATGTAGCAGCAAGGCTCAGAAGAGCCCACACACTCAGATCTTAACCCCAGTGTGCAAATAGGTTCAAAACGTGTTTTTCAGCAGAAATAAACATGTTTCTGCAAGTTTGGTCAACCCCATGTAAGTTATGGGGCAGTAACAGTACACTTTTCAAAACGTGTTTTTCAGCCCGAAATAAACGCGTTTTTTCATACAACTGAATCCCCATGTAGCAGCAAGGCTCAGAAGAGCCCACACACTCAGATCTTAACCCCAGTGTGCAGAAAGGGTCAAAACGTGTTTTTCAGCAGAAATAAACATGTTTCTGCAAGTTTGGTCAACCCCATGTAAGTTATGGGGCAGTAACAGTACACTTTTCAAAACGTGTTTTTCAGCCCGAAATAAACGCGTTTTTTCAGACAACTGAATCCCCATGTAGCAGCAAGGCTCAGAAGAGCCCACACACTCAGATCTTAACCCCAGTGTGCAGAAAGGTTCAAAACGTGTTTTTCAGCAGAAATAAACATGTTTCTGCAAGTTTGGTCAACCCCATGTAAGGTATGGGGCAGTAACAGTACACTTTTCAAAACGTGTTTTTCAGCCCGAAATAAACGCGTTTTTTCAGACAACTGAATCCCCATGTAGCAGCAAGGCTCAGAAGAGCCCACACACTCAGATCTTAACCCCAGTGTGCAGAAAGGTTCAAAACGTGTTTTTCAGCAGAAATAAACATGTTTCTGCAAGTTTGGTCAACCCCATGTAAGTTATGGGGCAGTAACAGTACACTTTTCAAAACGTGTTTTTCAGCCCGAAATAAACGCGTTTTTTCAGACAACTGAATCCCCATGTAGCAGCAAGGCTCAGAAGAGCCCACACACTCAGATCTTAACCCCAGTGTGCAAAAAGGTTCAAAACGTGTTTTTCAGCAGAAATAAACATGTTTCTGCAAGTTTGGTCAACCCCATGTAAGTTATGGGGCAGTAACAGTACACTTTTCAAAACGTGTTTTTCAGCCCGAAATAAACGCGTTTTTTCATACAACTGAATCCCCATGTAGCAGCAAGGCTCAGAAGAGCCCACACACTCAGATCTTAACCCCAGTGTGCAGAAAGGTTCAAAACGTGTTTTTCAGCAGAAATAAACATGTTTCTGCAAGTTTGGTCAACCCCATGTAAGTTATGGGGCAGTAACAGTACACTTTTCAAAACGTGTTTTTCAGCCCGAAATAAACGCGTTTTTTCAGACAACTGAATCCCCATGTAGCAGCAAGGCTCAGAAGAGCCCACACACTCAGATCTTAACCCCAGTGTGCAAATAGGTTCAAAACGTGTTTTTCAGCAGAAATAAACATGTTTCTGCAAGTTTGGTCAACCCCATGTAAGTTATGGGGCAGTAACAGTACACTTTTCAAAACGTGTTTTTCAGCCCGAAATAAACGCGTTTTTTCATACAACTGAATCCCCATGTAGCAGCAAGGCTCAGAAGAGCCCACAAACTCAGCTCTTATCCCCAGTGTGCAGAAAGGGTCAAAACGTGTTTTTCAGCAGAAATAAACGTTTCTGCAAGTTTGGTCAACCCCATGTAAGTTATGGGGCAGTAACAGTACACTTTTCAAAACGTGTTTTTCAGCCCGAAATAAACGCGTTTTTTCAGACAACTGAATCCCCATGTAGCAGCAAGGCTCAGAAGAGCCCACAAACTCAGATCTTAACCCCAGTGTGCAGAAAGGTTCAAAACGTGTTTTTCAGCAGAAATAAACATGTTTCTGCAAGTTTGGTCAACCCCATGTAAGTTATGGGGCAGTAACAGTACACTTTTCAAAACGTGTTTTTCAGCCCGAAATAAACGCGTTTTTTCAGACAACTGAATCCCCATGTAGCAGCAAGTCTCAGAAGAGCCCACACACTCAGATCTTAACCCCAGTGTGCAGTAAGGTTCAAAACGTGTTTTTCAGCAGAAATAAACATGTTTCTGCAAGTTTGGTCAACCCCATGTAAGTTATGGGGCAGTAACAGTACACTTTTCAAAACGTGTTTTTCAGCCCGAAATAAACGCGTTTTTTCAGACAACTGAATCCCCATGTAGCAGCAAGGCTCAGAAGAGCCCACACACTGAGATCTTAACCCCAGTGTGCAGAAAGGTTCAAAACGTGTTTTTCAGCAGAAATAAACATGTTTCTGCAAGTTTGGTCAACCCCATGTAAGTTATGGGGCAGTAACAGTACACTTTTCAAAACGTGTTTTTCAGCCCGAAATAAACGCGTTTTTTCAGACAACTGAATCCCCATGTAGCAGCAAGTCTCAGAAGAGCCCACACACTCAGATCTTAACCCCAGTGTGCAGTAAGGTTCAAAACGTGTTTTTCAGCAGAAATAAACATGTTTCTGCAAGTTTGGTCAACCCCATGTAAGTTATGGGGCAGTAACAGTACACTTTTCAAAACGTGTTTTTCAGCCCGAAATAAACGCGTTTTTTCAGACAACTGAATCCCCATGTAGCAGCAAGTCTCAGAAGAGCCCACACACTCAGATCTTAACCCCAGTGTGCAGAAAGGTTCAAAACGTGTTTTTCAGCAGAAATAAACATGTTTCTGCAAGTTTGGTCAACCCCATGTAAGGTATGGGGCAGTAACAGTACACTTTTCAAAACGTGTTTTTCAGCCCGAAATAAACGCGTTTTTTCAGACAACTGAATCCCCATGTAGCAGCAAGGCTCAGAAGAGCCCACACACTCAGATCTTAACCCCAGTGTGCAGAAAGGTTCAAAACGTGTTTTTCAGCAGAAATAAACATGTTTCTGCAAGTTTGGTCAACCCCATGTAAGTTATGGGGCAGTAACAGTACACTTTTCAAAACGTGTTTTTCAGCACGAAATAAACGCGTTTTTTCAGACAACTGAATCCCCATGTAGCAGCAAGGCTCAGAAGAGCCCACACACTCAGATCTTAACCCCAGTGTGCAGAAAGGTTCAAAACGTGTTTTTCAGCAGAAATAAACATGTTTCTGCAAGTTTGGTCAACCCCATGTAAGTTATGGGGCAGTAACAGTACACTTTTCAAAACGTGTTTTTCAGCCCGAAATAAACGCGTTTTTTCATACAACTGAATCCCCATGTAGCAGCAAGGCTCAGATGAGCCCACACACTCAGCTCTTATCCCCAGTGTGCAGAAAGGGTCAAAACGTGTTTTTCAGCAGAAATAAACATGTTTCTGCAAGTTTGGTCAACCCCATGTAAGTTATGGGGCAGTAACAGTACACTTTTCAAAACGTGTTTTTCAGCCCGAAATAAACGCGTTTTTTCAGACAACTGAATCCCCATGTAGCAGCAAGGCTCAGAAGAGCCCACACACTCAGATCTTAACCCCAGTGTGCAGAAAGGTTCAAAACGTGTTTTTCAGCAGAAATAAACATGTTTCTGCAAGTTTGGTCAACCCCATGTAAGTTATGGGGCAGTAACAGTACACTTTTCAAAACGTGTTTTTCAGCCCGAAATAAACGCGTTTTTTCAGACAACTGAATCCCCATGTAGCAGCAAGTCTCAGAAGAGCCCACACACTCAGATCTTAACCCCAGTGTGCAGAAAGGTTCAAAACGTGTTTTTCAGCAGAAATAAACATGTTTCTGCAAGTTTGGTCAACCCCATGTAAGTTATGGGGCAGTAACAGTACACTTTTCAAAACGTGTTTTTCAGCCCGAAATAAACGCGTTTTTTCAGACAACTGAATCCCCATGTAGCAGCAAGTCTCAGAAGAGCCCACACACTCAGATCTTAACCCCAGTGTGCAGAAAGGTTCAAAACGTGTTTTTCAGCAGAAATAAACATGTTTCTGCAAGTTTGGTCAACCCCATGTAAGGTATGGGGCAGTAACAGTACACTTTTCAAAACGTGTTTTTCAGCCCGAAATAAACGCGTTTTTTCAGACAACTGAATCCCCATGTAGCAGCAAGGCTCAGAAGAGCCCACACACTCAGATCTTAACCCCAGTGTGCAGAAAGGTTCAAAACGTGTTTTTCAGCAGAAATAAACATGTTTCTGCAAGTTTGGTCAACCCCATGTAAGGTATGGGGCAGTAACAGTACACTTTTCAAAACGTGTTTTTCAGCCCGAAATAAACGCGTTTTTTCAGACAACTGAATCCCCATGTAGCAGCAAGGCTCAGAAGAGCCCACACACTCAGATCTTAACCCCAGTGTGCAGAAAGGTTCAAAACGTGTTTTTCAGCAGAAATAAACATGTTTCTGCAAGTTTGGTCAACCCCATGTAAGTTATGGGGCAGTAACAGTACACTTTTCAAAACGTGTTTTTCAGCCCGAAATAAACGCGTTTTTTCAGACAACTGAATCCCCATGTAGCAGCAAGGCTCAGAAGAGCCCACACACTCAGATCTTAACCCCAGTGTGCAAAAAGGTTCAAAACGTGTTTTTCAGCAGAAATAAACATGTTTCTGCAAGTTTGGTCAACCCCATGTAAGTTATGGGGCAGTAACAGTACACTTTTCAAAACGTGTTTTTCAGCCCGAAATAAACGCGTTTTTTCAGACAACTGAATCCCCATGTAGCAGCAAGGCTCAGAAGAGCCCACACACTGAGATCTTAACCCCAGTGTGCAGAAAGGTTCAAAACGTGTTTTTCAGCAGAAATAAACATGTTTCTGCAAGTTTGGTCAACCCCATGTAAGGTATGGGGCAGTAACAGTACACTTTTCAAAACGTGTTTTTCAGCCCGAAATAAACGCGTTTTTTCATACAACTGAATCCCCATGTAGCAGCAAGGCTCAGAAGAGCCCACAAACTCAGCTCTTATCCCCAGTGTGCAGAAAGGGTCAAAACGTGTTTTTCAGCAGAAATAAACGTTTCTGCAAGTTTGGTCAACCCCATGTAAGTTATGGGGCAGTAACAGTACACTTTTCAAAACGTGTTTTTCAGCCCGAAATAAACGCGTTTTTTCAGACAACTGAATCCCCATGTAGCAGCAAGGCTCAGAAGAGCCCACACACTCAGATCTTAACCCCAGTGTGCAGAAAGGTCCAGAACGTGTTTTTCAGCAGAAATAAACATGTTTCTGCAAGTTTGGTCAACCCCATGTAAGTTATGGGGCAGTAACAGTACACTTTTCAAAACGTGTTTTTCAGCCCGAAATAAACGCGTTTTTTCAGACAACTGAATCCCCATGTAGCAGCAAGGCTCAGAAGAGCCCACACACTCAGATCTTAACCCCAGTGTGCAGAAAGGTTCAAAACGTGTTTTTCAGCAGAAATAAACATGTTTCTGCAAGTTTGGTCAACCCCATGTAAGTTATGGGGCAGTAACAGTACACTTTTCAAAACGTGTTTTTCAGCCCGAAATAAACGCGTTTTTTCAGACAACTGAATCCCCATGTAGCAGCAAGTCTCAGAAGAGCCCACACACTCAGATCTTAACCCCAGTGTGCAGTAAGGTTCAAAACGTGTTTTTCAGCAGAAATAAACATGTTTCTGCAAGTTTGGTCAACCCCATGTAAGTTATGGGGCAGTAACAGTACACTTTTCAAAACGTGTTTTTCAGCCCGAAATAAACGCGTTTTTTCAGACAACTGAATCCCCATGTAGCAGCAAGTCTCAGAAGAGCCCACACACTCAGATCTTAACCCCAGTGTGCAGAAAGGTTCAAAACGTGTTTTTCAGCAGAAATAAACATGTTTCTGCAAGTTTGGTCAACCCCATGTAAGGTATGGGGCAGTAACAGTACACTTTTCAAAACGTGTTTTTCAGCCCGAAATAAACGCGTTTTTTCAGACAACTGAATCCCCATGTAGCAGCAAGGCTCAGAAGAGCCCACACACTCAGATCTTAACCCCAGTGTGCAGAAAGGTTCAAAACGTGTTTTTCAGCAGAAATAAACATGTTTCTGCAAGTTTGGTCAACCCCATGTAAGTTATGGGGCAGTAACAGTACACTTTTCAAAACGTGTTTTTCAGCCCGAAATAAACGCGTTTTTTCAGACAACTGAATCCCCATGTAGCAGCAAGGCTCAGAAGAGCCCACACACTCAGATCTTAACCCCAGTGTGCAGAAAGGGTCAAAACGTGTTTTTCAGCAGAAATAAACATGTTTCTGCAAGTTTGGTCAACCCCATGTAAGTTATGGGGCAGTAACAGTACACTTTTCAAAACGTGTTTTTCAGCCCGAAATAAACGCGTTTTTTCAGACAACTGAATCCCCATGTAGCAGCAAGGCTCAGAAGAGCCCACACACTCAGATCTTAACCCCAGTGTGCAGAAAGGTTCAAAACGTGTTTTTCAGCAGAAATAAACATGTTTCTGCAAGTTTGGTCAACCCCATGTAAGGTATGGGGCAGTAACAGTACACTTTTCAAAACGTGTTTTTCAGCCCGAAATAAACGCGTTTTTTCAGACAACTGAATCCCCATGTAGCAGCAAGGCTCAGAAGAGCCCACACACTCAGATCTTAACCCCAGTGTGCAGAAAGGTTCAAAACGTGTTTTTCAGCAGAAATAAACATGTTTCTGCAAGTTTGGTCAACCCCATGTAAGTTATGGGGCAGTAACAGTACACTTTTCAAAACGTGTTTTTCAGCCCGAAATAAACGCGTTTTTTCAGACAACTGAATCCCCATGTAGCAGCAAGGCTCAGAAGAGCCCACACACTCAGATCTTAACCCCAGTGTGCAAAAAGGTTCAAAACGTGTTTTTCAGCAGAAATAAACATGTTTCTGCAAGTTTGGTCAACCCCATGTAAGTTATGGGGCAGTAACAGTACACTTTTCAAAACGTGTTTTTCAGCCCGAAATAAACGCGTTTTTTCAGACAACTGAATCCCCATGTAGCAGCAAGGCTCAGAAGAGCCCACACACTGAGATCTTAACCCCAGTGTGCAGAAAGGTTCAAAACGTGTTTTTCAGCAGAAATAAACATGTTTCTGCAAGTTTGGTCAACCCCATGTAAGGTATGGGGCAGTAACAGTACACTTTTCAAAACGTGTTTTTCAGCCCGAAATAAACGCGTTTTTTCATACAACTGAATCCCCATGTAGCAGCAAGGCTCAGAAGAGCCCACAAACTCAGCTCTTATCCCCAGTGTGCAGAAAGGGTCAAAACGTGTTTTTCAGCAGAAATAAACGTTTCTGCAAGTTTGGTCAACCCCATGTAAGTTATGGGGCAGTAACAGTACACTTTTCAAAACGTGTTTTTCAGCCCGAAATAAACGCGTTTTTTCAGACAACTGAATCCCCATGTAGCAGCAAGGCTCAGAAGAGCCCACACACTCAGATCTTAACCCCAGTGTGCAGAAAGGTCCAGAACGTGTTTTTCAGCAGAAATAAACATGTTTCTGCAAGTTTGGTCAACCCCATGTAAGTTATGGGGCAGTAACAGTACACTTTTCAAAACGTGTTTTTCAGCCCGAAATAAACGCGTTTTTTCAGACAACTGAATCCCCATGTAGCAGCAAGTCTCAGAAGAGCCCACACACTCAGATCTTAACCCCAGTGTGCAGTAAGGTTCAAAACGTGTTTTTCAGCAGAAATAAACATGTTTCTGCAAGTTTGGTCAACCCCATGTAAGTTATGGGGCAGTAACAGTACACTTTTCAAAACGTGTTTTTCAGCCCGAAATAAACGCGTTTTTTCAGACAACTGAATCCCCATGTAGCAGCAAGGCTCAGAAGAGCCCACACACTCAGATCTTAACCCCAGTGTGCAGAAAGGTTCAAAACGTGTTTTTCAGCAGAAATAAACATGTTTCTGCAAGTTTGGTCAACCCCATGTAAGTTATGGGGCAGTAACAGTACACTTTTCAAAACGTGTTTTTCAGCCCGAAATAAACGCGTTTTTTCAGACAACTGAATCCCCATGTAGCAGCAAGGCTCAGAAGAGCCCACACACTCAGATCTTAACCCCAGTGTGCAGAAAGGGTCAAAACGTGTTTTTCAGCAGAAATAAACATGTTTCTGCAAGTTTGGTCAACCCCATGTAAGTTATGGGGCAGTAACAGTACACTTTTCAAAACGTGTTTTTCAGCCCGAAATAAACGCGTTTTTTCAGACAACTGAATCCCCATGTAGCAGCAAGGCTCAGAAGAGCCCACACACTCAGATCTTAACCCCAGTGTGCAGAAAGGTTCAAAACGTGTTTTTCAGCAGAAATAAACATGTTTCTGCAAGTTTGGTCAACCCCATGTAAGGTATGGGGCAGTAACAGTACACTTTTCAAAACGTGTTTTTCAGCCCGAAATAAACGCGTTTTTTCAGACAACTGAATCCCCATGTAGCAGCAAGGCTCAGAAGAGCCCACACACTCAGATCTTAACCCCAGTGTGCAGAAAGGTTCAAAACGTGTTTTTCAGCAGAAATAAACATGTTTCTGCAAGTTTGGTCAACCCCATGTAAGTTATGGGGCAGTAACAGTACACTTTTCAAAACGTGTTTTTCAGCCCGAAATAAACGCGTTTTTTCAGACAACTGAATCCCCATGTAGCAGCAAGGCTCAGAAGAGCCCACACACTCAGATCTTAACCCCAGTGTGCAAATAGGTTCAAAACGTGTTTTTCAGCAGAAATAAACATGTTTCTGCAAGTTTGGTCAACCCCATGTAAGTTATGGGGCAGTAACAGTACACTTTTCAAAACGTGTTTTTCAGCCCGAAATAAACGCGTTTTTTCAGACAACTGAATCCCCATGTAGCAGCAAGTCTCAGAAGAGCCCACACACTCAGATCTTAACCCCAGTGTGCAGTAAGGTTCAAAACGTGTTTTTCAGCAGAAATAAACATGTTTCTGCAAGTTTGGTCAACCCCATGTAAGTTATGGGGCAGTAACAGTACACTTTTCAAAACGTGTTTTTCAGCCCGAAATAAACGCGTTTTTTCAGACAACTGAATCCCCATGTAGCAGCAAGGCTCAGAAGAGCCCACACACTCAGATCTTAACCCCAGTGTGCAGAAAGGTTCAAAACGTGTTTTTCAGCAGAAATAAACATGTTTCTGCAAGTTTGGTCAACCCCATGTAAGTTATGGGGCAGTAACAGTACACTTTTCAAAACGTGTTTTTCAGCCCGAAATAAACGCGTTTTTTCAGACAACTGAATCCCCATGTAGCAGCAAGGCTCAGAAGAGCCCACACACTCAGATCTTAACCCCAGTGTGCAGAAAGGGTCAAAACGTGTTTTTCAGCAGAAATAAACATGTTTCTGCAAGTTTGGTCAACCCCATGTAAGTTATGGGGCAGTAACAGTACACTTTTCAAAACGTGTTTTTCAGCCCGAAATAAACGCGTTTTTTCAGACAACTGAATCCCCATGTAGCAGCAAGGCTCAGAAGAGCCCACACACTCAGATCTTAACCCCAGTGTGCAGAAAGGTTCAAAACGTGTTTTTCAGCAGAAATAAACATGTTTCTGCAAGTTTGGTCAACCCCATGTAAGGTATGGGGCAGTAACAGTACACTTTTCAAAACGTGTTTTTCAGCCCGAAATAAACGCGTTTTTTCAGACAACTGAATCCCCATGTAGCAGCAAGGCTCAGAAGAGCCCACACACTCAGATCTTAACCCCAGTGTGCAGAAAGGTTCAAAACGTGTTTTTCAGCAGAAATAAACATGTTTCTGCAAGTTTGGTCAACCCCATGTAAGTTATGGGGCAGTAACAGTACACTTTTCAAAACGTGTTTTTCAGCCCGAAATAAACGCGTTTTTTCAGACAACTGAATCCCCATGTAGCAGCAAGGCTCAGAAGAGCCCACACACTCAGATCTTAACCCCAGTGTGCAAAAAGGTTCAAAACGTGTTTTTCAGCAGAAATAAACATGTTTCTGCAAGTTTGGTCAACCCCATGTAAGTTATGGGGCAGTAACAGTACACTTTTCAAAACGTGTTTTTCAGCCCGAAATAAACGCGTTTTTTCAGACAACTGAATCCCCATGTAGCAGCAAGGCTCAGAAGAGCCCACACACTGAGATCTTAACCCCAGTGTGCAGAAAGGTTCAAAACGTGTTTTTCAGCAGAAATAAACATGTTTCTGCAAGTTTGGTCAACCCCATGTAAGTTATGGGGCAGTAACAGTACACTTTTCAAAACGTGTTTTTCAGCCCGAAATAAACGCGTTTTTTCAGACAACTGAATCCCCATGTAGCAGCAAGTCTCAGAAGAGCCCACACACTCAGATCTTAACCCCAGTGTGCAGTAAGGTTCAAAACGTGTTTTTCAGCAGAAATAAACATGTTTCTGCAAGTTTGGTCAACCCCATGTAAGTTATGGGGCAGTAACAGTACACTTTTCAAAACGTGTTTTTCAGCCCGAAATAAACGCGTTTTTTCAGACAACTGAATCCCCATGTAGCAGCAAGTCTCAGAAGAGCCCACACACTCAGATCTTAACCCCAGTGTGCAGAAAGGTTCAAAACGTGTTTTTCAGCAGAAATAAACATGTTTCTGCAAGTTTGGTCAACCCCATGTAAGGTATGGGGCAGTAACAGTACACTTTTCAAAACGTGTTTTTCAGCCCGAAATAAACGCGTTTTTTCAGACAACTGAATCCCCATGTAGCAGCAAGGCTCAGAAGAGCCCACACACTCAGATCTTAACCCCAGTGTGCAGAAAGGTTCAAAACGTGTTTTTCAGCAGAAATAAACATGTTTCTGCAAGTTTGGTCAACCCCATGTAAGTTATGGGGCAGTAACAGTACACTTTTCAAAACGTGTTTTTCAGCACGAAATAAACGCGTTTTTTCAGACAACTGAATCCCCATGTAGCAGCAAGGCTCAGAAGAGCCCACACACTCAGATCTTAACCCCAGTGTGCAGAAAGGTTCAAAACGTGTTTTTCAGCAGAAATAAACATGTTTCTGCAAGTTTGGTCAACCCCATGTAAGTTATGGGGCAGTAACAGTACACTTTTCAAAACGTGTTTTTCAGCCCGAAATAAACGCGTTTTTTCATACAACTGAATCCCCATGTAGCAGCAAGGCTCAGAAGAGCCCACACACTCAGCTCTTATCCCCAGTGTGCAGAAAGGGTCAAAACGTGTTTTTCAGCAGAAATAAACATGTTTCTGCAAGTTTGGTCAACCCCATGTAAGTTATGGGGCAGTAACAGTACACTTTTCAAAACGTGTTTTTCAGCCCGAAATAAACGCGTTTTTTCAGACAACTGAATCCCCATGTAGCAGCAAGGCTCAGAAGAGCCCACACACTCAGATCTTAACCCCAGTGTGCAGAAAGGTTCAAAACGTGTTTTTCAGCAGAAATAAACATGTTTCTGCAAGTTTGGTCAACCCCATGTAAGTTATGGGGCAGTAACAGTACACTTTTCAAAACGTGTTTTTCAGCCCGAAATAAACGCGTTTTTTCAGACAACTGAATCCCCATGTAGCAGCAAGTCTCAGAAGAGCCCACACACTCAGATCTTAACCCCAGTGTGCAGAAAGGTTCAAAACGTGTTTTTCAGCAGAAATAAACATGTTTCTGCAAGTTTGGTCAACCCCATGTAAGTTATGGGGCAGTAACAGTACACTTTTCAAAACGTGTTTTTCAGCCCGAAATAAACGCGTTTTTTCAGACAACTGAATCCCCATGTAGCAGCAAGTCTCAGAAGAGCCCACACACTCAGATCTTAACCCCAGTGTGCAGAAAGGTTCAAAACGTGTTTTTCAGCAGAAATAAACATGTTTCTGCAAGTTTGGTCAACCCCATGTAAGGTATGGGGCAGTAACAGTACACTTTTCAAAACGTGTTTTTCAGCCCGAAATAAACGCGTTTTTTCAGACAACTGAATCCCCATGTAGCAGCAAGGCTCAGAAGAGCCCACACACTCAGATCTTAACCCCAGTGTGCAGAAAGGTTCAAAACGTGTTTTTCAGCAGAAATAAACATGTTTCTGCAAGTTTGGTCAACCCCATGTAAGTTATGGGGCAGTAACAGTACACTTTTCAAAACGTGTTTTTCAGCCCGAAATAAACGCGTTTTTTCAGACAACTGAATCCCCATGTAGCAGCAAGGCTCAGAAGAGCCCACACACTCAGATCTTAACCCCAGTGTGCAAAAAGGTTCAAAACGTGTTTTTCAGCAGAAATAAACATGTTTCTGCAAGTTTGATCAACCCCATGTAAGTTATGGGGCAGTAACAGTACACTTTTCAAAACGTGTTTTTCAGCCCGAAATAAACGCGTTTTTTCATACAACTGAATCCCCATGTAGCAGCAAGGCTCAGAAGAGCCCACACACTCAGCTCTTATCCCCAGTGTGCAGAAAGGGTCAAAACGTGTTTTTCAGCAGAAATAAACATGTTTCTGCAAGTTTGGTCAACCCCATGTAAGTTATGGGGCAGTAACAGTACACTTTTCAAAACGTGTTTTTCAGCCCGAAATAAACGCGTTTTTTCAGACAACTGAATCCCCATGTAGCAGCAAGGCTCAGAAGAGCCCACACACTCAGATCTTAACCCCAGTGTGCAGAAAGGTTCAAAACGTGTTTTTCAGCAGAAATAAACATGTTTCTGCAAGTTTGGTCAACCCCATGTAAGTTATGGGGCAGTAACAGTACACTTTTCAAAACGTGTTTTTCAGCCCGAAATAAACGCGTTTTTTCAGACAACTGAATCCCCATGTAGCAGCAAGTCTCAGAAGAGCCCACACACTCAGATCTTAACCCCAGTGTGCAGTAAGGTTCAAAACGTGTTTTTCAGCAGAAATAAACATGTTTCTGCAAGTTTGGTCAACCCCATGTAAGTTATGGGGCAGTAACAGTACACTTTTCAAAACGTGTTTTTCAGCCCGAAATAAACGCGTTTTTTCAGACAACTGAATCCCCATGTAGCAGCAAGTCTCAGAAGAGCCCACACACTCAGATCTTAACCCCAGTGTGCAGAAAGGTTCAAAACGTGTTTTTCAGCAGAAATAAACATGTTTCTGCAAGTTTGGTCAACCCCATGTAAGGTATGGGGCAGTAACAGTACACTTTTCAAAACGTGTTTTTCAGCCCGAAATAAACGCGTTTTTTCAGACAACTGAATCCCCATGTAGCAGCAAGGCTCAGAAAAGCCCACACACTCAGATCTTAACCCCAGTGTGCAGAAAGGTTCAAAACGTGTTTTTCAGCAGAAATAAACATGTTTCTGCAAGTTTGGTCAACCCCATGTAAGTTATGGGGCAGTAACAGTACACTTTTCAAAACGTGTTTTTCAGCCCGAAATAAACGCGTTTTTTCAGACAACTGAATCCCCATGTAGCAGCAAGGCTCAGAAGAGCCCACACACTCAGATCTTAACCCCAGTGTGCAGAAAGGGTCAAAACGTGTTTTTCAGCAGAAATAAACATGTTTCTGCAAGTTTGGTCAACCCCATGTAAGTTATGGGGCAGTAACAGTACACTTTTCAAAACGTGTTTTTCAGCCCGAAATAAACGCGTTTTTTCAGACAACTGAATCCCCATGTAGCAGCAAGGCTCAGAAGAGCCCACACACTCAGATCTTAACCCCAGTGTGCAGAAAGGTTCAAAACGTGTTTTTCAGCAGAAATAAACATGTTTCTGCAAGTTTGGTCAACCCCATGTAAGGTATGGGGCAGTAACAGTACACTTTTCAAAACGTGTTTTTCAGCCCGAAATAAACGCGTTTTTTCAGACAACTGAATCCCCATGTAGCAGCAAGGCTCAGAAGAGCCCACACACTCAGATCTTAACCCCAGTGTGCAGAAAGGTTCAAAACGTGTTTTTCAGCAGAAATAAACATGTTTCTGCAAGTTTGGTCAACCCCATGTAAGTTATGGGGCAGTAACAGTACACTTTTCAAAACGTGTTTTTCAGCCCGAAATAAACGCGTTTTTTCAGACAACTGAATCCCCATGTAGCAGCAAGGCTCAGAAGAGCCCACACACTCAGATCTTAACCCCAGTGTGCAAATAGGTTCAAAACGTGTTTTTCAGCAGAAATAAACATGTTTCTGCAAGTTTGGTCAACCCCATGTAAGTTATGGGGCAGTAACAGTACACTTTTCAAAACGTGTTTTTCAGCCCGAAATAAACGCGTTTTTTCATACAACTGAATCCCCATGTAGCAGCAAGGCTCAGAAGAGCCCACAAACTCAGCTCTTATCCCCAGTGTGCAGAAAGGGTCAAAACGTGTTTTTCAGCAGAAATAAACGTTTCTGCAAGTTTGGTCAACCCCATGTAAGTTATGGGGCAGTAACAGTACACTTTTCAAAACGTGTTTTTCAGCCCGAAATAAACGCGTTTTTTCAGACAACTGAATCCCCATGTAGCAGCAAGGCTCAGAAGAGCCCACACACTCAGATCTTAACCCCAGTGTGCAGAAAGGTTCAGAACGTGTTTTTCAGCAGAAATAAACATGTTTCTGCAAGTTTGGTCAACCCCATGTAAGTTATGGGGCAGTAACAGTACACTTTTCAAAACGTGTTTTTCAGCCCGAAATAAACGCGTTTTTTCAGACAACTGAATCCCCATGTAGCAGCAAGTCTCAGAAGAGCCCACACACTCAGATCTTAACCCCAGTGTGCAGTAAGGTTCAAAACGTGTTTTTCAGCAGAAATAAACATGTTTCTGCAAGTTTGGTCAACCCCATGTAAGTTATGGGGCAGTAACAGTACACTTTTCAAAACGTGTTTTTCAGCCCGAAATAAACGCGTTTTTTCAGACAACTGAATCCCCATGTAGCAGCAAGGCTCAGAAGAGCCCACACACTCAGATCTTAACCCCAGTGTGCAGAAAGGTTCAAAACGTGTTTTTCAGCAGAAATAAACATGTTTCTGCAAGTTTGGTCAACCCCATGTAAGTTATGGGGCAGTAACAGTACACTTTTCAAAACGTGTTTTTCAGCCCGAAATAAACGCGTTTTTTCAGACAACTGAATCCCCATGTAGCAGCAAGGCTCAGAAGAGCCCACACACTCAGATCTTAACCCCAGTGTGCAGAAAGGTTCAAAACGTGTTTTTCAGCAGAAATAAACATGTTTCTGCAAGTTTGGTCAACCCCATGTAAGTTATGGGGCAGTAACAGTACACTTTTCAAAACGTGTTTTTCAGCCCGAAATAAACGCGTTTTTTCAGACAACTGAATCCCCATGTAGCAGCAAGGCTCAGAAGAGCCCACACACTCAGATCTTAACCCCAGTGTGCAAAAAGGTTCAAAACGTGTTTTTCAGCAGAAATAAACATGTTTCTGCAAGTTTGGTCAACCCCATGTAAGTTATGGGGCAGTAACAGTACACTTTTCAAAACGTGTTTTTCAGCCCGAAATAAACGCGTTTTTTCATACAACTGAATCCCCATGTAGCAGCAAGGCTCAGAAGAGCCCACACACTCAGATCTTAACCCCAGTGTGCAGAAAGGTTCAAAACGTGTTTTTCAGCAGAAATAAACATGTTTCTGCAAGTTTGGTCAACCCCATGTAAGTTATGGGGCAGTAACAGTACACTTTTCAAAACGTGTTTTTCAGCCCGAAATAAACGCGTTTTTTCAGACAACTGAATCCCCATGTAGCAGCAAGGCTCAGAAGAGCCCACACACTCAGATCTTAACCCCAGTGTGCAAATAGGTTCAAAACGTGTTTTTCAGCAGAAATAAACATGTTTCTGCAAGTTTGGTCAACCCCATGTAAGTTATGGGGCAGTAACAGTACACTTTTCAAAACGTGTTTTTCAGCCCGAAATAAACGCGTTTTTTCAGACAACTGAATCCCCATGTAGCAGCAAGTCTCAGAAGAGCCCACACACTCAGATCTTAACCCCAGTGTGCAGAAAGGTTCAAAACGTGTTTTTCAGCAGAAATAAACATGTTTCTGCAAGTTTGGTCAACCCCATGTAAGGTATGGGGCAGTAACAGTACACTTTTCAAAACGTGTTTTTCAGCCCGAAATAAACGCGTTTTTTCAGACAACTGAATCCCCATGTAGCAGCAAGGCTCAGAAGAGCCCACACACTCAGATCTTAACCCCAGTGTGCAGAAAGGTTCAAAACGTGTTTTTCAGCAGAAATAAACATGTTTCTGCAAGTTTGGTCAACCCCATGTAAGTTATGGGGCAGTAACAGTACACTTTTCAAAACGTGTTTTTCAGCACGAAATAAACGCGTTTTTTCAGACAACTGAATCCCCATGTAGCAGCAAGGCTCAGAAGAGCCCACACACTCAGATCTTAACCCCAGTGTGCAGAAAGGTTCAAAACGTGTTTTTCAGCAGAAATAAACATGTTTCTGCAAGTTTGGTCAACCCCATGTAAGTTATGGGGCAGTAACAGTACACTTTTCAAAACGTGTTTTTCAGCCCGAAATAAACGCGTTTTTTCATACAACTGAATCCCCATGTAGCAGCAAGGCTCAGAAGAGCCCACACACTCAGCTCTTATCCCCAGTGTGCAGAAAGGGTCAAAACGTGTTTTTCAGCAGAAATAAACATGTTTCTGCAAGTTTGGTCAACCCCATGTAAGTTATGGGGCAGTAACAGTACACTTTTCAAAACGTGTTTTTCAGCCCGAAATAAACGCGTTTTTTCAGACAACTGAATCCCCATGTAGCAGCAAGGCTCAGAAGAGCCCACACACTCAGATCTTAACCCCAGTGTGCAGAAAGGTTCAAAACGTGTTTTTCAGCAGAAATAAACATGTTTCTGCAAGTTTGGTCAACCCCATGTAAGTTATGGGGCAGTAACAGTACACTTTTCAAAACGTGTTTTTCAGCCCGAAATAAACGCGTTTTTTCAGACAACTGAATCCCCATGTAGCAGCAAGTCTCAGAAGAGCCCACACACTCAGATCTTAACCCCAGTGTGCAGAAAGGTTCAAAACGTGTTTTTCAGCAGAAATAAACATGTTTCTGCAAGTTTGGTCAACCCCATGTAAGTTATGGGGCAGTAACAGTACACTTTTCAAAACGTGTTTTTCAGCCCGAAATAAACGCGTTTTTTCAGACAACTGAATCCCCATGTAGCAGCAAGTCTCAGAAGAGCCCACACACTCAGATCTTAACCCCAGTGTGCAGAAAGGTTCAAAACGTGTTTTTCAGCAGAAATAAACATGTTTCTGCAAGTTTGGTCAACCCCATGTAAGGTATGGGGCAGTAACAGTACACTTTTCAAAACGTGTTTTTCAGCCCGAAATAAACGCGTTTTTTCAGACAACTGAATCCCCATGTAGCAGCAAGGCTCAGAAGAGCCCACACACTCAGATCTTAACCCCAGTGTGCAGAAAGGTTCAAAACGTGTTTTTCAGCAGAAATAAACATGTTTCTGCAAGTTTGGTCAACCCCATGTAAGTTATGGGGCAGTAACAGTACACTTTTCAAAACGTGTTTTTCAGCCCGAAATAAACGCGTTTTTTCAGACAACTGAATCCCCATGTAGCAGCAAGGCTCAGAAGAGCCCACACACTCAGATCTTAACCCCAGTGTGCAAAAAGGTTCAAAACGTGTTTTTCAGCAGAAATAAACATGTTTCTGCAAGTTTGGTCAACCCCATGTAAGTTATGGGGCAGTAACAGTACACTTTTCAAAACGTGTTTTTCAGCCCGAAATAAACGCGTTTTTTCATACAACTGAATCCCCATGTAGCAGCAAGGCTCAGAAGAGCCCACACACTCAGCTCTTATCCCCAGTGTGCAGAAAGGGTCAAAACGTGTTTTTCAGCAGAAATAAACATGTTTCTGCAAGTTTGGTCAACCCCATGTAAGTTATGGGGCAGTAACAGTACACTTTTCAAAACGTGTTTTTCAGCCCGAAATAAACGCGTTTTTTCAGACAACTGAATCCCCATGTAGCAGCAAGGCTCAGAAGAGCCCACACACTCAGATCTTAACCCCAGTGTGCAGAAAGGTTCAAAACGTGTTTTTCAGCAGAAATAAACATGTTTCTGCAAGTTTGGTCAACCCCATGTAAGTTATGGGGCAGTAACAGTACACTTTTCAAAACGTGTTTTTCAGCCCGAAATAAACGCGTTTTTTCAGACAACTGAATCCCCATGTAGCAGCAAGTCTCAGAAGAGCCCACGCACTCAGATCTTAACCCCAGTGTGCAGTAAGGTTCAAAACGTGTTTTTCAGCAGAAATAAACATGTTTCTGCAAGTTTGGTCAACCCCATGTAAGTTATGGGGCAGTAACAGTACACTTTTCAAAACGTGTTTTTCAGCCCGAAATAAACGCGTTTTTTCAGACAACTGAATCCCCATGTAGCAGCAAGTCTCAGAAGAGCCCACACACTCAGATCTTAACCCCAGTGTGCAGAAAGGTTCAAAACGTGTTTTTCAGCAGAAATAAACATGTTTCTGCAAGTTTGGTCAACCCCATGTAAGGTATGGGGCAGTAACAGTACACTTTTCAAAACGTGTTTTTCAGCCCGAAATAAACGCGTTTTTTCAGACAACTGAATCCCCATGTAGCAGCAAGGCTCAGAAGAGCCCACACACTCAGATCTTAACCCCAGTGTGCAGAAAGGTTCAAAACGTGTTTTTCAGCAGAAATAAACATGTTTCTGCAAGTTTGGTCAACCCCATGTAAGTTATGGGGCAGTAACAGTACACTTTTCAAAACGTGTTTTTCAGCCCGAAATAAACGCGTTTTTTCAGACAACTGAATCCCCATGTAGCAGCAAGGCTCAGAAGAGCCCACACACTCAGATCTTAACCCCAGTGTGCAGAAAGGGTCAAAACGTGTTTTTCAGCAGAAATAAACATGTTTCTGCAAGTTTGGTCAACCCCATGTAAGTTATGGGGCAGTAACAGCACACTTTTCAAAACGTGTTTTTCAGCCCGAAATAAACGCGTTTTTTCAGACAACTGAATCCCCATGTAGCAGCAAGGCTCAGAAGAGCCCACACACTCAGATCTTAACCCCAGTGTGCAGAAAGGTTCAAAACGTGTTTTTCAGCAGAAATAAACATGTTTCTGCAAGTTTGGTCAACCCCATGTAAGGTATGGGGCAGTAACAGTACACTTTTCAAAACGTGTTTTTCAGCCCGAAATAAACGCGTTTTTTCAGACAACTGAATCCCCATGTAGCAGCAAGGCTCAGAAGAGCCCACACACTCAGATCTTAACCCCAGTGTGCAGAAAGGTTCAAAACGTGTTTTTCAGCAGAAATAAACATGTTTCTGCAAGTTTGGTCAACCCCATGTAAGTTATGGGGCAGTAACAGTACACTTTTCAAAACGTGTTTTTCAGCCCGAAATAAACGCGTTTTTTCAGACAACTGAATCCCCATGTAGCAGCAAGGCTCAGAAGAGCCCACACACTCAGATCTTAACCCCAGTGTGCAAATAGGTTCAAAACGTGTTTTTCAGCAGAAATAAACATGTTTCTGCAAGTTTGGTCAACCCCATGTAAGTTATGGGGCAGTAACAGTACACTTTTCAAAACGTGTTTTTCAGCCCGAAATAAACGCGTTTTTTCATACAACTGAATCCCCATGTAGCAGCAAGGCTCAGAAGAGCCCACAAACTCAGCTCTTATCCCCAGTGTGCAGAAAGGGTCAAAACGTGTTTTTCAGCAGAAATAAACGTTTCTGCAAGTTTGGTCAACCCCATGTAAGTTATGGGGCAGTAACAGTACACTTTTCAAAACGTGTTTTTCAGCCCGAAATAAACGCGTTTTTTCAGACAACTGAATCCCCATGTAGCAGCAAGTCTCAGAAGAGCCCACACACTCAGATCTTAACCCCAGTGTGCAGTAAGGTTCAAAACGTGTTTTTCAGCAGAAATAAACATGTTTCTGCAAGTTTGGTCAACCCCATGTAAGTTATGGGGCAGTAACAGTACACTTTTCAAAACGTGTTTTTCAGCCCGAAATAAACGCGTTTTTTCAGACAACTGAATCCCCATGTAGCAGCAAGGCTCAGAAGAGCCCACACACTCAGATCTTAACCCCAGTGTGCAGAAAGGTTCAAAACGTGTTTTTCAGCAGAAATAAACATGTTTCTGCAAGTTTGGTCAACCCCATGTAAGTTATGGGGCAGTAACAGTACACTTTTCAAAACGTGTTTTTCAGCCCGAAATAAACGCGTTTTTTCAGACAACTGAATCCCCATGTAGCAGCAAGGCTCAGAAGAGCCCACACACTCAGATCTTAACCCCAGTGTGCAGAAAGGGTCAAAACGTGTTTTTCAGCAGAAATAAACATGTTTCTGCAAGTTTGGTCAACCCCATGTAAGTTATGGGGCAGTAACAGTACACTTTTCAAAACGTGTTTTTCAGCCCGAAATAAACGCGTTTTTTCAGACAACTGAATCCCCATGTAGCAGCAAGGCTCAGAAGAGCCCACACACTCAGATCTTAACCCCAGTGTGCAGAAAGGTTCAAAACGTGTTTTTCAGCAGAAATAAACATGTTTCTGCAAGTTTGGTCAACCCCATGTAAGGTATGGGGCAGTAACAGTACACTTTTCAAAACGTGTTTTTCAGCCCGAAATAAACGCGTTTTTTCAGACAACTGAATCCCCATGTAGCAGCAAGGCTCAGAAGAGCCCACACACTCAGATCTTAACCCCAGTGTGCAGAAAGGTTCAAAACGTGTTTTTCAGCAGAAATAAACATGTTTCTGCAAGTTTGGTCAACCCCATGTAAGTTATGGGGCAGTAACAGTACACTTTTCAAAACGTGTTTTTCAGCCCGAAATGAACGCGTTTTTTCAGACAACTGAATCCCCATGTAGCAGCAAGGCTCAGAAGAGCCCACACACTCAGATCTTAACCCCAGTGTGCAAAAAGGTTCAAAACGTGTTTTTCAGCAGAAATAAACATGTTTCTGCAAGTTTGGTCAACCCCATGTAAGTTATGGGGCAGTAACAGTACACTTTTCAAAACGTGTTTTTCAGCCCGAAATAAACGCGTTTTTTCATACAACTGAATCCCCATGTAGCAGCAAGGCTCAGAAGAGCCCACACACTCAGATCTTAACCCCAGTGTGCAGAAAGGTTCAAAACGTGTTTTTCAGCAGAAATAAACATGTTTCTGCAAGTTTGGTCAACCCCATGTAAGTTATGGGGCAGTAACAGTACACTTTTCAAAACGTGTTTTTCAGCCCGAAATAAACGCGTTTTTTCAGACAACTGAATCCCCATGTAGCAGCAAGGCTCAGAAGAGCCCACACACTCAGATCTTAACCCCAGTGTGCAAATAGGTTCAAAACGTGTTTTTCAGCAGAAATAAACATGTTTCTGCAAGTTTGGTCAACCCCATGTAAGTTATGGGGCAGTAACAGTACACTTTTCAAAACGTGTTTTTCAGCCCGAAATAAACGCGTTTTTTCAGACAACTGAATCCCCATGTAGCAGCAAGTCTCAGAAGAGCCCACACACTCAGATCTTAACCCCAGTGTGCAGTAAGGTTCAAAACGTGTTTTTCAGCAGAAATAAACATGTTTCTGCAAGTTTGGTCAACCCCATGTAAGTTATGGGGCAGTAACAGTACACTTTTCAAAACGTGTTTTTCAGCCCGAAATAAACGCGTTTTTTCAGACAACTGAATCCCCATGTAGCAGCAAGGCTCAGAAGAGCCCACACACTCAGATCTTAACCCCAGTGTGCAGAAAGGTTCAAAACGTGTTTTTCAGCAGAAATAAACATGTTTCTGCAAGTTTGGTCAACCCCATGTAAGTTATGGGGCAGTAACAGTACACTTTTCAAAACGTGTTTTTCAGCCCGAAATAAACGCGTTTTTTCAGACAACTGAATCCCCATGTAGCAGCAAGGCTCAGAAGAGCCCACACACTCAGATCTTAACCCCAGTGTGCAGAAAGGGTCAAAACGTGTTTTTCAGCAGAAATAAACATGTTTCTGCAAGTTTGGTCAACCCCATGTAAGTTATGGGGCAGTAACAGTACACTTTTCAAAACGTGTTTTTCAGCCCGAAATAAACGCGTTTTTTCAGACAACTGAATCCCCATGTAGCAGCAAGGCTCAGAAGAGCCCACACACTCAGATCTTAACCCCAGTGTGCAGAAAGGTTCAAAACGTGTTTTTCAGCAGAAATAAACATGTTTCTGCAAGTTTGGTCAACCCCATGTAAGTTATGGGGCAGTAACAGTACACTTTTCAAAACGTGTTTTTCAGCCCGAAATAAACGCGTTTTTTCAGACAACTGAATCCCCATGTAGCAGCAAGGCTCAGAAGAGCCCACACACTCAGATCTTAACCCCAGTGTGCAAAAAGGTTCAAAACGTGTTTTTCAGCAGAAATAAACATGTTTCTGCAAGTTTGGTCAACCCCATGTAAGTTATTTTGCAGTAACAGTACACTTTTCAAAACGTGTTTTTCAGCCCGAAATAAACGCGTTTTTTCAGACAACTGAATCCCCATGTAGCAGCAAGTCTCAGAAGAGCCCACACACTCAGATCTTAACCCCAGTGTGCAGAAAGGTTCAAAACGTGTTTTTCAGCAGAAATAAACATGTTTCTGCAAGTTTGGTCAACCCCATGTAAGTTATGGGGCAGTAACAGTACACTTTTCAAAACGTGTTTTTCAGCCCGAAATAAACGCGTTTTTTCAGACAACTGAATCCCCATGTAGCAGCAAGGCTCAGAAGAGCCCACACACTCAGATCTTAACCCCAGTGTGCAAAAAGGTTCAAAACGTGTTTTTCAGCAGAAATAAACATGTTTCTGCAAGTTTGGTCAACCCCATGTAAGTTATGGGGCAGTAACAGTACACTTTTCAAAACGTGTTTTTCAGCCCGAAATAAACGCGTTTTTTCATACAACTGAATCCCCATGTAGCAGCAAGGCTCAGAAGAGCCCACACACTCAGCTCTTATCCCCAGTGTGCAGAAAGGGTCAAAACGTGTTTTTCAGCAGAAATAAACATGTTTCTGCAAGTTTGGTCAACCCCATGTAAGTTATGGGGCAGTAACAGTACACTTTTCAAAACGTGTTTTTCAGCCCGAAATAAACGCGTTTTTTCAGACAACTGAATCCCCATGTAGCAGCAAGGCTCAGAAGAGCCCACACACTCAGATCTTAACCCCAGTGTGCAGAAAGGTTCAAAACGTGTTTTTCAGCAGAAATAAACATGTTTCTGCAAGTTTGGTCAACCCCATGTAAGTTATGGGGCAGTAACAGTACACTTTTCAAAACGTGTTTTTCAGCCCGAAATAAACGCGTTTTTTCAGACAACTGAATCCCCATGTAGCAGCAAGTCTCAGAAGAGCCCACACACTCAGATCTTAACCCCAGTGTGCAGTAAGGTTCAAAACGTGTTTTTCAGCAGAAATAAACATGTTTCTGCAAGTTTGGTCAACCCCATGTAAGTTATGGGGCAGTAACAGTACTCTTTTCAAAACGTGTTTTTCAGCCCGAAATAAACGCGTTTTTTCAGACAACTGAATCCCCATGTAGCAGCAAGTCTCAGAAGAGCCCACACACTCAGATCTTAACCCCAGTGTGCAGAAAGGTTCAAAACGTGTTTTTCAGCAGAAATAAACATGTTTCTGCAAGTTTGGTCAACCCCATGTAAGGTATGGGGCAGTAACAGTACACTTTTCAAAACGTGTTTTTCAGCCCGAAATAAACGCGTTTTTTCAGACAACTGAATCCCCATGTAGCAGCAAAGCTCAGAAGAGCCCACACACTCAGATCTTAACCCCAGTGTGCAGAAAGGTTCAAAACGTGTTTTTCAGCAGAAATAAACATGTTTCTGCAAGTTTGGTCAACCCCATGTAAGTTATGGGGCAGTAACAGTACACTTTTCAAAACGTGTTTTTCAGCCCGAAATAAACGCGTTTTTTCAGACAACTGAATCCCCATGTAGCAGCAAGGCTCAGAAGAGCCCACACACTCAGATCTTAACCCCAGTGTGCAGAAAGGTTCAAAACGTGTTTTTCAGCAGAAATAAACATGTTTCTGCAAGTTTGGTCAACCCCATGTAAGTTATGGGGCAGTAACAGTACACTTTTCAAAACGTGTTTTTCAGCCCGAAATAAACGCGTTTTTTCAGACAACTGAATCCCCATGTAGCAGCAAGGCTCAGAAGAGCCCACACACTCAGATCTTAACCCCAGTGTGCAGAAAGGTTCAAAACGTGTTTTTCAGCAGAAATAAACATGTTTCTGCAAGTTTGGTCAACCCCATGTAAGGTATGGGGCAGTAACAGTACACTTTTCAAAACGTGTTTTTCAGCCCGAAATAAACGCGTTTTTTCAGACAACTGAATCCCCATGTAGCAGCAAGGCTCAGAAGAGCCCACACACTCAGATCTTAACCCCAGTGTGCAGAAAGGTTCAAAACGTGTTTTTCAGCAGAAATAAACATGTTTCTGCAAGTTTGGTCAACCCCATGTAAGTTATGGGGCAGTAACAGTACACTTTTCAAAACGTGTTTTTCAGCCCGAAATAAACGCGTTTTTTCAGACAACTGAATCCCCATGTAGCAGCAAGGCTCAGAAGAGCCCACACACTCAGATCTTAACCCCAGTGTGCAGAAAGGTTCAAAACGTGTTTTTCAGCAGAAATAAACATGTTTCTGCAAGTTTGGTCAACCCCATGTAAGTTATGGGGCAGTAACAGTACACTTTTCAAAACGTGTTTTTCAGCCCGAAATAAACGCGTTTTTTCAGACAACTGAATCCCCATGTAGCAGCAAGGCTCAGAAGAGCCCACACACTCAGATCTTAACCCCAGTGTGCAAATAGGTTCAAAACGTGTTTTTCAGCAGAAATAAACATGTTTCTGCAAGTTTGGTCAACCCCATGTAAGTTATGGGGCAGTAACAGTACACTTTTCAAAACGTGTTTTTCAGCCCGAAATAAACGCGTTTTTTCATACAACTGAATCCCCATGTAGCAGCAAGGCTCAGAAGAGCCCACAAACTCAGCTCTTATCCCCAGTGTGCAGAAAGGGTCAAAACGTGTTTTTCAGCAGAAATAAACGTTTCTGCAAGTTTGGTCAACCCCATGTAAGTTATGGGGCAGTAACAGTACACTTTTCAAAACGTGTTTTTCAGCCCGAAATAAACGCGTTTTTTCAGACAACTGAATCCCCATGTAGCAGCAAGGCTCAGAAGAGCCCACACACTCAGATCTTAACCCCAGTGTGCAGAAAGGTTCAAAACGTGTTTTTCAGCAGAAATAAACATGTTTCTGCAAGTTTGGTCAACCCCATGTAAGTTATGGGGCAGTAACAGTACACTTTTCAAAACGTGTTTTTCAGCCCGAAATAAACGCGTTTTTTCAGACAACTGAATCCCCATGTAGCAGCAAGTCTCAGAAGAGCCCACACACTCAGATCTTAACCCCAGTGTGCAGTAAGGTTCAAAACGTGTATTTCAGCAGAAATAAACATGTTTCTGCAAGTTTGGTCAACCCCATGTAAGTTATGGGGCAGTAACAGTACACTTTTCAAAACGTGTTTTTCAGCCCGAAATAAACGCGTTTTTTCAGACAACTGAATCCCCATGTAGCAGCAAGGCTCAGAAGAGCCCACACACTCAGATCTTAACCCCAGTGTGCAGAAAGGTTCAAAACGTGTTTTTCAGCAGAAATAAACATGTTTCTGCAAGTTTGGTCAACCCCATGTAAGTTATGGGGCAGTAACAGTACACTTTTCAAAACGTGTTTTTCAGCCCGAAATAAACGCGTTTTTTCAGACAACTGAATCCCCATGTAGCAGCAAGGCTCAGAAGAGCCCACACACTCAGATCTTAACCCCAGTGTGCAGAAAGGGTCAAAACGTGTTTTTCAGCAGAAATAAACATGTTTCTGCAAGTTTGGTCAACCCCATGTAAGTTATGGGGCAGTAACAGTACACTTTTCAAAACGTGTTTTTCAGCCCGAAATAAACGCGTTTTTTCAGACAACTGAATCCCCATGTAGCAGCAAGGCTCAGAAGAGCCCACACACTCAGATCTTAACCCCAGTGTGCAGAAAGGTTCAAAACGTGTTTTTCAGCAGAAATAAACATGTTTCTGCAAGTTTGGTCAACCCCATGTAAGTTATGGGGCAGTAACAGTACACTTTTCAAAACGTGTTTTTCAGCCCGAAATAAACGCGTTTTTTCAGACAACTGAATCCCCATGTAGCAGCAAGGCTCAGAAGAGCCCACACACTCAGATCTTAACCCCAGTGTGCAAAAAGGTTCAAAACGTGTTTTTCAGCAGAAATAAACATGTTTCTGCAAGTTTGGTCAACCCCATGTAAGTTATGGGGCAGTAACAGTACACTTTTCAAAACGTGTTTTTCAGCCCGAAATAAACGCGTTTTTTCATACAACTGAATCCCCATGTAGCAGCAAGGCTCAGAAGAGCCCACACACTCAGCTCTTATCCCCAGTGTGCAGAAAGGGTCAAAACGTGTTTTTCAGCAGAAATAAACATGTTTCTGCAAGTTTGGTCAACCCCATGTAAGTTATGGGGCAGTAACAGTACACTTTTCAAAACGTGTTTTTCAGCCCGAAATAAACGCGTTTTTTCAGACAACTGAATCCCCATGTAGCAGCAAGGCTCAGAAGAGCCCACACACTCAGATCTTAACCCCAGTGTGCAGAAAGGTTCAAAACGTGTTTTTCAGCAGAAATAAACATGTTTCTGCAAGTTTGGTCAACCCCATGTAAGTTATGGGGCAGTAACAGTACACTTTTCAAAACGTGTTTTTCAGCCCGAAATAAACGCGTTTTTTCAGACAACTGAATCCCCATGTAGCAGCAAGTCTCAGAAGAGCCCACACACTCAGATCTTAACCCCAGTGTGCAGTAAGGTTCAAAACGTGTTTTTCAGCAGAAATAAACATGTTTCTGCAAGTTTGGTCAACCCCATGTAAGTTATGGGGCAGTAACAGTACACTTTTCAAAACGTGTTTTTCAGCCCGAAATAAACGCGTTTTTTCAGACAACTGAATCCCCATGTAGCAGCAAGGCTCAGAAGAGCCCACACACTCAGATCTTAACCCCAGTGTGCAGAAAGGTTCAAAACGTGTTTTTCAGCAGAAATAAACATGTTTCTGCAAGTTTGGTCAACCCCATGTAAGTTATGGGGCAGTAACAGTACACTTTTCAAAACGTGTTTTTCAGCCCGAAATAAACGCGTTTTTTCAGACAACTGAATCCCCATGTAGCAGCAAGGCTCAGAAGAGCCCACACACTCAGATCTTAACCCCAGTGTGCAGAAAGGGTCAAAACGTGTTTTTCAGCAGAAATAAACATGTTTCTGCAAGTTTGGTCAACCCCATGTAAGTTATGGGGCAGTAACAGTACACTTTTCAAAACGTGTTTTTCAGCCCGAAATAAACGCGTTTTTTCAGACAACTGAATCCCCATGTAGCAGCAAGGCTCAGAAGAGCCCACACACTCAGATCTTAACCCCAGTGTGCAGAAAGGTTCAAAACGTGTTTTTCAGCAGAAATAAACATGTTTCTGCAAGTTTGGTCAACCCCATGTAAGTTATGGGGCAGTAACAGTACACTTTTCAAAACGTGTTTTTCAGCCCGAAATAAACGCGTTTTTTCAGACAACTGAATCCCCATGTAGCAGCAAGGCTCAGAAGAGCCCACACACTCAGATCTTAACCCCAGTGTGCAAAAAGGTTCAAAACGTGTTTTTCAGCAGAAATAAACATGTTTCTGCAAGTTTGGTCAACCCCATGTAAGTTATGGGGCAGTAACAGTACACTTTTCAAAACGTGTTTTTCAGCCCGAAATAAACGCGTTTTTTCATACAACTGAATCCCCATGTAGCAGCAAGGCTCAGAAGAGCCCACACACTCAGCTCTTATCCCCAGTGTGCAGAAAGGGTCAAAACGTGTTTTTCAGCAGAAATAAACATGTTTCTGCAAGTTTGGTCAACCCCATGTAAGTTATGGGGCAGTAACAGTACACTTTTCAAAACGTGTTTTTCAGCCCGAAATAAACGCGTTTTTTCAGACAACTGAATCCCCATGTAGCAGCAAGGCTCAGAAGAGCCCACACACTCAGATCTTAACCCCAGTGTGCAGAAAGGTTCAAAACGTGTTTTTCAGCAGAAATAAACATGTTTCTGCAAGTTTGGTCAACCCCATGTAAGTTATGGGGCAGTAACAGTACACTTTTCAAAACGTGTTTTTCAGCCCGAAATAAACGCGTTTTTTCAGACAACTGAATCCCCATGTAGCAGCAAGTCTCAGAAGAGCCCACACACTCAGATCTTAACCCCAGTGTGCAGTAAGGTTCAAAACGTGTTTTTCAGCAGAAATAAACATGTTTCTGCAAGTTTGGTCAACCCCATGTAAGTTATGGGGCAGTAACAGTACACTTTTCAAAACGTGTTTTTCAGCCCGAAATAAACGCGTTTTTTCAGACAACTGAATCCCCATGTAGCAGCAAGGCTCAGAAGAGCCCACACACTCAGATCTTAACCCCAGTGTGCAGAAAGGTTCAAAACGTGTTTTTCAGCAGAAATAAACATGTTTCTGCAAGTTTGGTCAACCCCATGTAAGTTATGGGGCAGTAACAGTACACTTTTCAAAACGTGTTTTTCAGCCCGAAATAAACGCGTTTTTTCAGACAACTGAATCCCCATGTAGCAGCAAGTCTCAGAAGAGCCCACACACTCAGATCTTAACCCCAGTGTGCAGAAAGGTTCAAAACGTGTTTTTCAGCAGAAATAAACATGTTTCTGCAAGTTTGGTCAACCCCATGTAAGTTATGGGGCAGTAACAGTACACTTTTCAAAACGTGTTTTTCAGCCCGAAATAAACGCGTTTTTTCAGACAACTGAATCCCCATGTAGCAGCAAGGCTCAGAAGAGCCCACACACTCAGATCTTAACCCCAGTGTGCAAAAAGGTTCAAAACGTGTTTTTCAGCAGAAATAAACATGTTTCTGCAAGTTTGGTCAACCCCATGTAAGTTATGGGGCAGTAACAGTACACTTTTCAAAACGTGTTTTTCAGCCCGAAATAAACGCGTTTTTTCATACAACTGAATCCCCATGTAGCAGCAAGGCTCAGAAGAGCCCACACACTCAGCTCTTATCCCCAGTGTGCAGAAAGGGTCAAAACGTGTTTTTCAGCAGAAATAAACATGTTTCTGCAAGTTTGGTCAACCCCATGTAAGTTATGGGGCAGTAACAGTACACTTTTCAAAACGTGTTTTTCAGCCCGAAATAAACGCGTTTTTTCAGACAACTGAATCCCCATGTAGCAGCAAGGCTCAGAAGAGCCCACACACTCAGCTCTTATCCCCAGTGTGCAGAAAGGGTCAAAACGTGTTTTTCAGCAGAAATAAACATGTTTCTGCAAGTTTGGTCAACCCCATGTAAGTTATGGGGCAGTAACAGTACACTTTTCAAAACGTGTTTTTCAGCCCGAAATAAACGCGTTTTTTCAGACAACTGAATCCCCATGTAGCAGCAAGGCTCAGAAGAGCCCACACACTCAGATCTTAACCCCAGTGTGCAGAAAGGTTCAAAACGTGTTTTTCAGCAGAAATAAACATGTTTCTGCAAGTTTGGTCAACCCCATGTAAGTTATGGGGCAGTAACAGTACACTTTTCAAAACGTGTTTTTCAGCCCGAAATAAACGCGTTTTTTCAGACAACTGAATCCCCATGTAGCAGCAAGTCTCAGAAGAGCCCACACACTCAGATCTTAACCCCAGTGTGCAGTAAGGTTCAAAACGTGTTTTTCAGCAGAAATAAACATGTTTCTGCAAGTTTGGTCAACCCCATGTAAGTTATGGGGCAGTAACAGTACTCTTTTCAAAACGTGTTTTTCAGCCCGAAATAAACGCGTTTTTTCAGACAACTGAATCCCCATGTAGCAGCAAGTCTCAGAAGAGCCCACACACTCAGATCTTAACCCCAGTGTGCAGAAAGGTTCAAAACGTGTTTTTCAGCAGAAATAAACATGTTTCTGCAAGTTTGGTCAACCCCATGTAAGGTATGGGGCAGTAACAGTACACTTTTCAAAACGTGTTTTTCAGCCCGAAATAAACGCGTTTTTTCAGACAACTGAATCCCCATGTAGCAGCAAAGCTCAGAAGAGCCCACACACTCAGATCTTAACCCCAGTGTGCAGAAAGGTTCAAAACGTGTTTTTCAGCAGAAATAAACATGTTTCTGCAAGTTTGGTCAACCCCATGTAAGTTATGGGGCAGTAACAGTACACTTTTCAAAACGTGTTTTTCAGCCCGAAATAAACGCGTTTTTTCAGACAACTGAATCCCCATGTAGCAGCAAGGCTCAGAAGAGCCCACACACTCAGATCTTAACCCCAGTGTGCAGAAAGGTTCAAAACGTGTTTTTCAGCAGAAATAAACATGTTTCTGCAAGTTTGGTCAACCCCATGTAAGTTATGGGGCAGTAACAGTACACTTTTCAAAACGTGTTTTTCAGCCCGAAATAAACGCGTTTTTTCAGACAACTGAATCCCCATGTAGCAGCAAGGCTCAGAAGAGCCCACACACTCAGATCTTAACCCCAGTGTGCAGAAAGGTTCAAAACGTGTTTTTCAGCAGAAATAAACATGTTTCTGCAAGTTTGGTCAACCCCATGTAAGGTATGGGGCAGTAACAGTACACTTTTCAAAACGTGTTTTTCAGCCCGAAATAAACGCGTTTTTTCAGACAACTGAATCCCCATGTAGCAGCAAGGCTCAGAAGAGCCCACACACTCAGATCTTAACCCCAGTGTGCAGAAAGGTTCAAAACGTGTTTTTCAGCAGAAATAAACATGTTTCTGCAAGTTTGGTCAACCCCATGTAAGTTATGGGGCAGTAACAGTACACTTTTCAAAACGTGTTTTTCAGCCCGAAATAAACGCGTTTTTTCAGACAACTGAATCCCCATGTAGCAGCAAGGCTCAGAAGAGCCCACACACTCAGATCTTAACCCCAGTGTGCAGAAAGGTTCAAAACGTGTTTTTCAGCAGAAATAAACATGTTTCTGCAAGTTTGGTCAACCCCATGTAAGTTATGGGGCAGTAACAGTACACTTTTCAAAACGTGTTTTTCAGCCCGAAATAAACGCGTTTTTTCAGACAACTGAATCCCCATGTAGCAGCAAGGCTCAGAAGAGCCCACACACTCAGATCTTAACCCCAGTGTGCAAATAGGTTCAAAACGTGTTTTTCAGCAGAAATAAACATGTTTCTGCAAGTTTGGTCAACCCCATGTAAGTTATGGGGCAGTAACAGTACACTTTTCAAAACGTGTTTTTCAGCCCGAAATAAACGCGTTTTTTCATACAACTGAATCCCCATGTAGCAGCAAGGCTCAGAAGAGCCCACAAACTCAGCTCTTATCCCCAGTGTGCAGAAAGGGTCAAAACGTGTTTTTCAGCAGAAATAAACGTTTCTGCAAGTTTGGTCAACCCCATGTAAGTTATGGGGCAGTAACAGTACACTTTTCAAAACGTGTTTTTCAGCCCGAAATAAACGCGTTTTTTCAGACAACTGAATCCCCATGTAGCAGCAAGGCTCAGAAGAGCCCACACACTCAGATCTTAACCCCAGTGTGCAGAAAGGTTCAAAACGTGTTTTTCAGCAGAAATAAACATGTTTCTGCAAGTTTGGTCAACCCCATGTAAGTTATGGGGCAGTAACAGTACACTTTTCAAAACGTGTTTTTCAGCCCGAAATAAACGCGTTTTTTCAGACAACTGAATCCCCATGTAGCAGCAAGTCTCAGAAGAGCCCACACACTCAGATCTTAACCCCAGTGTGCAGTAAGGTTCAAAACGTGTATTTCAGCAGAAATAAACATGTTTCTGCAAGTTTGGTCAACCCCATGTAAGTTATGGGGCAGTAACAGTACACTTTTCAAAACGTGTTTTTCAGCCCGAAATAAACGCGTTTTTTCAGACAACTGAATCCCCATGTAGCAGCAAGGCTCAGAAGAGCCCACACACTCAGATCTTAACCCCAGTGTGCAGAAAGGTTCAAAACGTGTTTTTCAGCAGAAATAAACATGTTTCTGCAAGTTTGGTCAACCCCATGTAAGTTATGGGGCAGTAACAGTACACTTTTCAAAACGTGTTTTTCAGCCCGAAATAAACGCGTTTTTTCAGACAACTGAATCCCCATGTAGCAGCAAGGCTCAGAAGAGCCCACACACTCAGATCTTAACCCCAGTGTGCAGAAAGGGTCAAAACGTGTTTTTCAGCAGAAATAAACATGTTTCTGCAAGTTTGGTCAACCCCATGTAAGTTATGGGGCAGTAACAGTACACTTTTCAAAACGTGTTTTTCAGCCCGAAATAAACGCGTTTTTTCAGACAACTGAATCCCCATGTAGCAGCAAGGCTCAGAAGAGCCCACACACTCAGATCTTAACCCCAGTGTGCAGAAAGGTTCAAAACGTGTTTTTCAGCAGAAATAAACATGTTTCTGCAAGTTTGGTCAACCCCATGTAAGTTATGGGGCAGTAACAGTACACTTTTCAAAACGTGTTTTTCAGCCCGAAATAAACGCGTTTTTTCAGACAACTGAATCCCCATGTAGCAGCAAGGCTCAGAAGAGCCCACACACTCAGATCTTAACCCCAGTGTGCAAAAAGGTTCAAAACGTGTTTTTCAGCAGAAATAAACATGTTTCTGCAAGTTTGGTCAACCCCATGTAAGTTATGGGGCAGTAACAGTACACTTTTCAAAACGTGTTTTTCAGCCCGAAATAAACGCGTTTTTTCATACAACTGAATCCCCATGTAGCAGCAAGGCTCAGAAGAGCCCACACACTCAGCTCTTATCCCCAGTGTGCAGAAAGGGTCAAAACGTGTTTTTCAGCAGAAATAAACATGTTTCTGCAAGTTTGGTCAACCCCATGTAAGTTATGGGGCAGTAACAGTACACTTTTCAAAACGTGTTTTTCAGCCCGAAATAAACGCGTTTTTTCAGACAACTGAATCCCCATGTAGCAGCAAGGCTCAGAAGAGCCCACACACTCAGATCTTAACCCCAGTGTGCAGAAAGGTTCAAAACGTGTTTTTCAGCAGAAATAAACATGTTTCTGCAAGTTTGGTCAACCCCATGTAAGTTATGGGGCAGTAACAGTACACTTTTCAAAACGTGTTTTTCAGCCCGAAATAAACGCGTTTTTTCAGACAACTGAATCCCCATGTAGCAGCAAGTCTCAGAAGAGCCCACACACTCAGATCTTAACCCCAGTGTGCAGTAAGGTTCAAAACGTGTTTTTCAGCAGAAATAAACATGTTTCTGCAAGTTTGGTCAACCCCATGTAAGTTATGGGGCAGTAACAGTACACTTTTCAAAACGTGTTTTTCAGCCCGAAATAAACGCGTTTTTTCAGACAACTGAATCCCCATGTAGCAGCAAGGCTCAGAAGAGCCCACACACTCAGATCTTAACCCCAGTGTGCAGAAAGGTTCAAAACGTGTTTTTCAGCAGAAATAAACATGTTTCTGCAAGTTTGGTCAACCCCATGTAAGTTATGGGGCAGTAACAGTACACTTTTCAAAACGTGTTTTTCAGCCCGAAATAAACGCGTTTTTTCAGACAACTGAATCCCCATGTAGCAGCAAGGCTCAGAAGAGCCCACACACTCAGATCTTAACCCCAGTGTGCAGAAAGGGTCAAAACGTGTTTTTCAGCAGAAATAAACATGTTTCTGCAAGTTTGGTCAACCCCATGTAAGTTATGGGGCAGTAACAGTACACTTTTCAAAACGTGTTTTTCAGCCCGAAATAAACGCGTTTTTTCAGACAACTGAATCCCCATGTAGCAGCAAGGCTCAGAAGAGCCCACACACTCAGATCTTAACCCCAGTGTGCAGAAAGGTTCAAAACGTGTTTTTCAGCAGAAATAAACATGTTTCTGCAAGTTTGGTCAACCCCATGTAAGTTATGGGGCAGTAACAGTACACTTTTCAAAACGTGTTTTTCAGCCCGAAATAAACGCGTTTTTTCAGACAACTGAATCCCCATGTAGCAGCAAGGCTCAGAAGAGCCCACACACTCAGATCTTAACCCCAGTGTGCAAAAAGGTTCAAAACGTGTTTTTCAGCAGAAATAAACATGTTTCTGCAAGTTTGGTCAACCCCATGTAAGTTATGGGGCAGTAACAGTACACTTTTCAAAACGTGTTTTTCAGCCCGAAATAAACGCGTTTTTTCATACAACTGAATCCCCATGTAGCAGCAAGGCTCAGAAGAGCCCACACACTCAGCTCTTATCCCCAGTGTGCAGAAAGGGTCAAAACGTGTTTTTCAGCAGAAATAAACATGTTTCTGCAAGTTTGGTCAACCCCATGTAAGTTATGGGGCAGTAACAGTACACTTTTCAAAACGTGTTTTTCAGCCCGAAATAAACGCGTTTTTTCAGACAACTGAATCCCCATGTAGCAGCAAGGCTCAGAAGAGCCCACACACTCAGATCTTAACCCCAGTGTGCAGAAAGGTTCAAAACGTGTTTTTCAGCAGAAATAAACATGTTTCTGCAAGTTTGGTCAACCCCATGTAAGTTATGGGGCAGTAACAGTACACTTTTCAAAACGTGTTTTTCAGCCCGAAATAAACGCGTTTTTTCAGACAACTGAATCCCCATGTAGCAGCAAGTCTCAGAAGAGCCCACACACTCAGATCTTAACCCCAGTGTGCAGTAAGGTTCAAAACGTGTTTTTCAGCAGAAATAAACATGTTTCTGCAAGTTTGGTCAACCCCATGTAAGTTATGGGGCAGTAACAGTACACTTTTCAAAACGTGTTTTTCAGCCCGAAATAAACGCGTTTTTTCAGACAACTGAATCCCCATGTAGCAGCAAGGCTCAGAAGAGCCCACACACTCAGATCTTAACCCCAGTGTGCAGAAAGGTTCAAAACGTGTTTTTCAGCAGAAATAAACATGTTTCTGCAAGTTTGGTCAACCCCATGTAAGTTATGGGGCAGTAACAGTACACTTTTCAAAACGTGTTTTTCAGCCCGAAATAAACGCGTTTTTTCAGACAACTGAATCCCCATGTAGCAGCAAGTCTCAGAAGAGCCCACACACTCAGATCTTAACCCCAGTGTGCAGAAAGGTTCAAAACGTGTTTTTCAGCAGAAATAAACATGTTTCTGCAAGTTTGGTCAACCCCATGTAAGTTATGGGGCAGTAACAGTACACTTTTCAAAACGTGTTTTTCAGCCCGAAATAAACGCGTTTTTTCAGACAACTGAATCCCCATGTAGCAGCAAGGCTCAGAAGAGCCCACACACTCAGATCTTAACCCCAGTGTGCAAAAAGGTTCAAAACGTGTTTTTCAGCAGAAATAAACATGTTTCTGCAAGTTTGGTCAACCCCATGTAAGTTATGGGGCAGTAACAGTACACTTTTCAAAACGTGTTTTTCAGCCCGAAATAAACGCGTTTTTTCATACAACTGAATCCCCATGTAGCAGCAAGGCTCAGAAGAGCCCACACACTCAGCTCTTATCCCCAGTGTGCAGAAAGGGTCAAAACGTGTTTTTCAGCAGAAATAAACATGTTTCTGCAAGTTTGGTCAACCCCATGTAAGTTATGGGGCAGTAACAGTACACTTTTCAAAACGTGTTTTTCAGCCCGAAATAAACGCGTTTTTTCAGACAACTGAATCCCCATGTAGCAGCAAGGCTCAGAAGAGCCCACACACTCAGATCTTAACCCCAGTGTGCAGAAAGGTTCAAAACGTGTTTTTCAGCAGAAATAAACATGTTTCTGCAAGTTTGGTCAACCCCATGTAAGTTATGGGGCAGTAACAGTACACTTTTCAAAACGTGTTTTTCAGCCCGAAATAAACGCGTTTTTTCAGACAACTGAATCCCCATGTAGCAGCAAGTCTCAGAAGAGCCCACACACTCAGATCTTAACCCCAGTGTGCAGTAAGGTTCAAAACGTGTTTTTCAGCAGAAATAAACATGTTTCTGCAAGTTTGGTCAACCCCATGTAAGTTATGGGGCAGTAACAGTACACTTTTCAAAACGTGTTTTTCAGCCCGAAATAAACGCGTTTTTTCAGACAACTGAATCCCCATGTAGCAGCAAGTCTCAGAAGAGCCCACACACTCAGATCTTAACCCCAGTGTGCAGAAAGGTTCAAAACGTGTTTTTCAGCAGAAATAAACATGTTTCTGCAAGTTTGGTCAACCCCATGTAAGGTATGGGGCAGTAACAGTACACTTTTCAAAACGTGTTTTTCAGCCCGAAATAAACGCGTTTTTTCAGACAACTGAATCCCCATGTAGCAGCAAGGCTCAGAAGAGCCCACACACTCAGATCTTAACCCCAGTGTGCAGAAAGGGTCAAAACGTGTTTTTCAGCAGAAATAAACATGTTTCTGCAAGTTTGGTCAACCCCATGTAAGTTATGGGGCAGTAACAGTACACTTTTCAAAACGTGTTTTTCAGCCCGAAATAAACGCGTTTTTTCAGACAACTGAATCCCCATGTAGCAGCAAGGCTCAGAAGAGCCCACACACTCAGATCTTAACCCCAGTGTGCAGAAAGGTTCAAAACGTGTTTTTCAGCAGAAATAAACATGTTTCTGCAAGTTTGGTCAACCCCATGTAAGGTATGGGGCAGTAACAGTACACTTTTCAAAACGTGTTTTTCAGCCCGAAATAAACGCGTTTTTTCAGACAACTGAATCCCCATGTAGCAGCAAGGCTCAGAAGAGCCCACACACTCAGATCTTAACCCCAGTGTGCAGAAAGGTTCAAAACGTGTTTTTCAGCAGAAATAAACATGTTTCTGCAAGTTTGGTCAACCCCATGTAAGTTATGGGGCAGTAACAGTACACTTTTCAAAACGTGTTTTTCAGCCCGAAATAAACGCGTTTTTTCAGACAACTGAATCCCCATGTAGCAGCAAGGCTCAGAAGAGCCCACACACTCAGATCTTAACCCCAGTGTGCAAATAGGTTCAAAACGTGTTTTTCAGCAGAAATAAACATGTTTCTGCAAGTTTGGTCAACCCCATGTAAGTTATGGGGCAGTAACAGTACACTTTTCAAAACGTGTTTTTCAGCCCGAAATAAACGCGTTTTTTCAGACAACTGAATCCCCATGTAGCAGCAAGTCTCAGAAGAGCCCACACACTCAGATCTTAACCCCAGTGTGCAGTAAGGTTCAAAACGTGTTTTTCAGCAGAAATAAACATGTTTCTGCAAGTTTGGTCAACCCCATGTAAGTTATGGGGCAGTAACAGTACACTTTTCAAAACGTGTTTTTCAGCCCGAAATAAACGCGTTTTTTCAGACAACTGAATCCCCATGTAGCAGCAAGGCTCAGAAGAGCCCACACACTCAGATCTTAACCCCAGTGTGCAGAAAGGTTCAAAACGTGTTTTTCAGCAGAAATAAACATGTTTCTGCAAGTTTGGTCAACCCCATGTAAGTTATGGGGCAGTAACAGTACACTTTTCAAAACGTGTTTTTCAGCCCGAAATAAACGCGTTTTTTCAGACAACTGAATCCCCATGTAGCAGCAAGGCTCAGAAGAGCCCACACACTCAGATCTTAACCCCAGTGTGCAGAAAGGGTCAAAACGTGTTTTTCAGCAGAAATAAACATGTTTCTGCAAGTTTGGTCAACCCCATGTAAGTTATGGGGCAGTAACAGTACACTTTTCAAAACGTGTTTTTCAGCCCGAAATAAACGCGTTTTTTCAGACAACTGAATCCCCATGTAGCAGCAAGGCTCAGAAGAGCCCACACACTCAGATCTTAACCCCAGTGTGCAGAAAGGTTCAAAACGTGTTTTTCAGCAGAAATAAACATGTTTCTGCAAGTTTGGTCAACCCCATGTAAGTTATGGGGCAGTAACAGTACACTTTTCAAAACGTGTTTTTCAGCCCGAAATAAACGCGTTTTTTCAGACAACTGAATCCCCATGTAGCAGCAAGTCTCAGAAGAGCCCACACACTCAGATCTTAACCCCAGTGTGCAGTAAGGTTCAAAACGTGTTTTTCAGCAGAAATAAACATGTTTCTGCAAGTTTGGTCAACCCCATGTAAGTTATGGGGCAGTAACAGTACACTTTTCAAAACGTGTTTTTCAGCCCGAAATAAACGCGTTTTTTCAGACAACTGAATCCCCATGTAGCAGCAAGGCTCAGAAGAGCCCACACACTCAGATCTTAACCCCAGTGTGCAGAAAGGTTCAAAACGTGTTTTTCAGCAGAAATAAACATGTTTCTGCAAGTTTGGTCAACCCCATGTAAGTTATGGGGCAGTAACAGTACACTTTTCAAAACGTGTTTTTCAGCCCGAAATAAACGCGTTTTTTCAGACAACTGAATCCCCATGTAGCAGCAAGGCTCAGAAGAGCCCACACACTCAGATCTTAACCCCAGTGTGCAAAAAGGTTCAAAACGTGTTTTTCAGCAGAAATAAACATGTTTCTGCAAGTTTGGTCAACCCCATGTAAGTTATGGGGCAGTAACAGTACACTTTTCAAAACGTGTTTTTCAGCCCGAAATAAACGCGTTTTTTCATACAACTGAATCCCCATGTAGCAGCAAGGCTCAGAAGAGCCCACACACTCAGCTCTTATCCCCAGTGTGCAGAAAGGGTCAAAACGTGTTTTTCAGGAGAAATAAACATGTTTCTGCAAGTTTGGTCAACCCCATGTAAGGTATGGGGCAGTAACAGTACACTTTTCAAAACGTGTTTTTCAGCCCGAAATAAACGCGTTTTTTCAGACAACTGAATCCCCATGTAGCAGCAAGGCTCAGAAGAGCCCACACACTCAGATCTTAACCCCAGTGTGCAGAAAGGTTCAAAACGTGTTTTTCAGCAGAAATAAACATGTTTCTGCAAGTTTGGTCAACCCCATGTAAGTTATGGGGCAGTAACAGTACACTTTTCAAAACGTGTTTTTCAGCCCGAAATAAACGCGTTTTTTCAGACAACTGAATCCCCATGTAGCAGCAAGGCTCAGAAGAGCCCACACACTCAGATCTTAACCCCAGTGTGCAGAAAGGGTCAAAACGTGTTTTTCAGCAGAAATAAACATGTTTCTGCAAGTTTGGTCAACCCCATGTAAGTTATGGGGCAGTAACAGTACACTTTTCAAAACGTGTTTTTCAGCCCGAAATAAACGCGTTTTTTCAGACAACTGAATCCCCATGTAGCAGCAAGGCTCAGAAGAGCCCACACACTCAGATCTTAACCCCAGTGTGCAGAAAGGTTCAAAACGTGTTTTTCAGCAGAAATAAACATGTTTCTGCAAGTTTGGTCAACCCCATGTAAGGTATGGGGCAGTAACAGTACACTTTTCAAAACGTGTTTTTCAGCCCGAAATAAACGCGTTTTTTCAGACAACTGAATCCCCATGTAGCAGCAAGGCTCAGAAGAGCCCACACACTCAGATCTTAACCCCAGTGTGCAGAAAGGTTCAAAACGTGTTTTTCAGCAGAAATAAACATGTTTCTGCAAGTTTGGTCAACCCCATGTAAGTTATGGGGCAGTAACAGTACACTTTTCAAAACGTGTTTTTCAGCCCGAAATAAACGCGTTTTTTCAGACAACTGAATCCCCATGTAGCAGCAAGGCTCAGAAGAGCCCACACACTCAGATCTTAACCCCAGTGTGCAAATAGGTTCAAAACGTGTTTTTCAGCAGAAATAAACATGTTTCTGCAAGTTTGGTCAACCCCATGTAAGTTATGGGGCAGTAACAGTACACTTTTCAAAACGTGTTTTTCAGCCCGAAATAAACGCGTTTTTTCATACAACTGAATCCCCATGTAGCAGCAAGGCTCAGAAGAGCCCACAAACTCAGCTCTTATCCCCAGTGTGCAGAAAGGGTCAACACGTGTTTTTCAGCAGAAATAAACATGTTTCTGCAAGTTTGGTCAACCCCATGTAAGTTATGGGGCAGTAACAGTACACTTTTCAAAACGTGTTTTTCAGCCCGAAATAAACGCGTTTTTTCAGACAACTGAATCCCCATGTAGCAGCAAGGCTCAGAAGAGCCCACACACTCAGCTCTTATCCCCAGTGTGCAGAAAGGGTCAAAACGTGTTTTTCAGCAGAAATAAACATGTTTCTGCAAGTTTGGTCAACCCCATGTAAGTTATGGGGCAGTAACAGTACACTTTTCAAAACGTGTTTTTCAGCCCGAAATAAACGCGTTTTTTCAGACAACTGAATCCCCATGTAGCAGCAAGGCTCAGAAGAGCCCACACACTCAGATCTTAACCCCAGTGTGCAGAAAGGTTCAAAACGTGTTTTTCAGCAGAAATAAACATGTTTCTGCAAGTTTGGTCAACCCCATGTAAGTTATGGGGCAGTAACAGTACACTTTTCAAAACGTGTTTTTCAGCCCGAAATAAACGCGTTTTTTCAGACAACTGAATCCCCATGTAGCAGCAAGTCTCAGAAGAGCCCACACACTCAGATCTTAACCCCAGTGTGCAGTAAGGTTCAAAACGTGTTTTTCAGCAGAAATAAACATGTTTCTGCAAGTTTGGTCAACCCCATGTAAGTTATGGGGCAGTAACAGTACACTTTTCAAAACGTGTTTTTCAGCCCGAAATAAACGCGTTTTTTCAGACAACTGAATCCCCATGTAGCAGCAAGTCTCAGAAGAGCCCACACACTCAGATCTTAACCCCAGTGTGCAGAAAGGTTCAAAACGTGTTTTTCAGCAGAAATAAACATGTTTCTGCAAGTTTGGTCAACCCCATGTAAGGTATGGGGCAGTAACAGTACACTTTTCAAAACGTGTTTTTCAGCCCGAAATAAACGCGTTTTTTCAGACAACTGAATCCCCATGTAGCAGCAAGGCTCAGAAGAGCCCACACACTCAGATCTTAACCCCAGTGTGCAGAAAGGGTCAAAACGTGTTTTTCAGCAGAAATAAACATGTTTCTGCAAGTTTGGTCAACCCCATGTAAGTTATGGGGCAGTAACAGTACACTTTTCAAAACGTGTTTTTCAGCCCGAAATAAACGCGTTTTTTCAGACAACTGAATCCCCATGTAGCAGCAAGGCTCAGAAGAGCCCACACACTCAGATCTTAACCCCAGTGTGCAGAAAGGTTCAAAACGTGTTTTTCAGCAGAAATAAACATGTTTCTGCAAGTTTGGTCAACCCCATGTAAGGTATGGGGCAGTAACAGTACACTTTTCAAAACGTGTTTTTCAGCCCGAAATAAACGCGTTTTTTCAGACAACTGAATCCCCATGTAGCAGCAAGGCTCAGAAGAGCCCACACACTCAGATCTTAACCCCAGTGTGCAGAAAGGTTCAAAACGTGTTTTTCAGCAGAAATAAACATGTTTCTGCAAGTTTGGTCAACCCCATGTAAGTTATGGGGCAGTAACAGTACACTTTTCAAAACGTGTTTTTCAGCCCGAAATAAACGCGTTTTTTCAGACAACTGAATCCCCATGTAGCAGCAAGGCTCAGAAGAGCCCACACACTCAGATCTTAACCCCAGTGTGCAAATAGGTTCAAAACGTGTTTTTCAGCAGAAATAAACATGTTTCTGCAAGTTTGGTCAACCCCATGTAAGTTATGGGGCAGTAACAGTACACTTTTCAAAACGTGTTTTTCAGCCCGAAATAAACGCGTTTTTTCAGACAACTGAATCCCCATGTAGCAGCAAGTCTCAGAAGAGCCCACACACTCAGATCTTAACCCCAGTGTGCAGTAAGGTTCAAAACGTGTTTTTCAGCAGAAATAAACATGTTTCTGCAAGTTTGGTCAACCCCATGTAAGTTATGGGGCAGTAACAGTACACTTTTCAAAACGTGTTTTTCAGCCCGAAATAAACGCGTTTTTTCAGACAACTGAATCCCCATGTAGCAGCAAGGCTCAGAAGAGCCCACACACTCAGATCTTAACCCCAGTGTGCAGAAAGGTTCAAAACGTGTTTTTCAGCAGAAATAAACATGTTTCTGCAAGTTTGGTCAACCCCATGTAAGTTATGGGGCAGTAACAGTACACTTTTCAAAACGTGTTTTTCAGCCCGAAATAAACGCGTTTTTTCAGACAACTGAATCCCCATGTAGCAGCAAGGCTCAGAAGAGCCCACACACTCAGATCTTAACCCCAGTGTGCAGAAAGGGTCAAAACGTGTTTTTCAGCAGAAATAAACATGTTTCTGCAAGTTTGGTCAACCCCATGTAAGTTATGGGGCAGTAACAGTACACTTTTCAAAACGTGTTTTTCAGCCCGAAATAAACGCGTTTTTTCAGACAACTGAATCCCCATGTAGCAGCAAGGCTCAGAAGAGCCCACACACTCAGATCTTAACCCCAGTGTGCAGAAAGGTTCAAAACGTGTTTTTCAGCAGAAATAAACATGTTTCTGCAAGTTTGGTCAACCCCATGTAAGTTATGGGGCAGTAACAGTACACTTTTCAAAACGTGTTTTTCAGCCCGAAATAAACGCGTTTTTTCAGACAACTGAATCCCCATGTAGCAGCAAGTCTCAGAAGAGCCCACACACTCAGATCTTAACCCCAGTGTGCAGTAAGGTTCAAAACGTGTTTTTCAGCAGAAATAAACATGTTTCTGCAAGTTTGGTCAACCCCATGTAAGTTATGGGGCAGTAACAGTACACTTTTCAAAACGTGTTTTTCAGCCCGAAATAAACGCGTTTTTTCAGACAACTGAATCCCCATGTAGCAGCAAGGCTCAGAAGAGCCCACACACTCAGATCTTAACCCCAGTGTGCAGAAAGGTTCAAAACGTGTTTTTCAGCAGAAATAAACATGTTTCTGCAAGTTTGGTCAACCCCATGTAAGTTATGGGGCAGTAACAGTACACTTTTCAAAACGTGTTTTTCAGCCCGAAATAAACGCGTTTTTTCAGACAACTGAATCCCCATGTAGCAGCAAGGCTCAGAAGAGCCCACACACTCAGATCTTAACCCCAGTGTGCAAAAAGGTTCAAAACGTGTTTTTCAGCAGAAATAAACATGTTTCTGCAAGTTTGGTCAACCCCATGTAAGTTATGGGGCAGTAACAGTACACTTTTCAAAACGTGTTTTTCAGCCCGAAATAAACGCGTTTTTTCATACAACTGAATCCCCATGTAGCAGCAAGGCTCAGAAGAGCCCACACACTCAGCTCTTATCCCCAGTGTGCAGAAAGGGTCAAAACGTGTTTTTCAGGAGAAATAAACATGTTTCTGCAAGTTTGGTCAACCCCATGTAAGGTATGGGGCAGTAACAGTACACTTTTCAAAACGTGTTTTTCAGCCCGAAATAAACGCGTTTTTTCAGACAACTGAATCCCCATGTAGCAGCAAGGCTCAGAAGAGCCCACACACTCAGATCTTAACCCCAGTGTGCAGAAAGGTTCAAAACGTGTTTTTCAGCAGAAATAAACATGTTTCTGCAAGTTTGGTCAACCCCATGTAAGTTATGGGGCAGTAACAGTACACTTTTCAAAACGTGTTTTTCAGCCCGAAATAAACGCGTTTTTTCAGACAACTGAATCCCCATGTAGCAGCAAGGCTCAGAAGAGCCCACACACTCAGATCTTAACCCCAGTGTGCAGAAAGGGTCAAAACGTGTTTTTCAGCAGAAATAAACATGTTTCTGCAAGTTTGGTCAACCCCATGTAAGTTATGGGGCAGTAACAGTACACTTTTCAAAACGTGTTTTTCAGCCCGAAATAAACGCGTTTTTTCAGACAACTGAATCCCCATGTAGCAGCAAGGCTCAGAAGAGCCCACACACTCAGATCTTAACCCCAGTGTGCAGAAAGGTTCAAAACGTGTTTTTCAGCAGAAATAAACATGTTTCTGCAAGTTTGGTCAACCCCATGTAAGGTATGGGGCAGTAACAGTACACTTTTCAAAACGTGTTTTTCAGCCCGAAATAAACGCGTTTTTTCAGACAACTGAATCCCCATGTAGCAGCAAGGCTCAGAAGAGCCCACACACTCAGATCTTAACCCCAGTGTGCAGAAAGGTTCAAAACGTGTTTTTCAGCAGAAATAAACATGTTTCTGCAAGTTTGGTCAACCCCATGTAAGTTATGGGGCAGTAACAGTACACTTTTCAAAACGTGTTTTTCAGCCCGAAATAAACGCGTTTTTTCAGACAACTGAATCCCCATGTAGCAGCAAGGCTCAGAAGAGCCCACACACTCAGATCTTAACCCCAGTGTGCAAATAGGTTCAAAACGTGTTTTTCAGCAGAAATAAACATGTTTCTGCAAGTTTGGTCAACCCCATGTAAGTTATGGGGCAGTAACAGTACACTTTTCAAAACGTGTTTTTCAGCCCGAAATAAACGCGTTTTTTCATACAACTGAATCCCCATGTAGCAGCAAGGCTCAGAAGAGCCCACAAACTCAGCTCTTATCCCCAGTGTGCAGAAAGGGTCAACACGTGTTTTTCAGCAGAAATAAACATGTTTCTGCAAGTTTGGTCAACCCCATGTAAGTTATGGGGCAGTAACAGTACACTTTTCAAAACGTGTTTTTCAGCCCGAAATAAACGCGTTTTTTCAGACAACTGAATCCCCATGTAGCAGCAAGGCTCAGAAGAGCCCACACACTCAGATCTTAACCCCAGTGTGCAGAAAGGTTCAAAACGTGTTTTTCAGCAGAAATAAACATGTTTCTGCAAGTTTGGTCAACCCCATGTAAGTTATGGGGCAGTAACAGTACACTTTTCAAAACGTGTTTTTCAGCCCGAAATAAACGCGTTTTTTCAGACAACTGAATCCCCATGTAGCAGCAAGTCTCAGAAGAGCCCACACACTCAGATCTTAACCCCAGTGTGCAGAAAGGTTCAAAACGTGTTTTTCAGCAGAAATAAACATGTTTCTGCAAGTTTGGTCAACCCCATGTAAGGTATGGGGCAGTAACAGTACACTTTTCAAAACGTGTTTTTCAGCCCGAAATAAACGCGTTTTTTCAGACAACTGAATCCCCATGTAGCAGCAAGGCTCAGAAGAGCCCACACACTCAGATCTTAACCCCAGTGTGCAGAAAGGTTCAAAACGTGTTTTTCAGCAGAAATAAACATGTTTCTGCAAGTTTGGTCAACCCCATGTAAGTTATGGGGCAGTAACAGTACACTTTTCAAAACGTGTTTTTCAGCCCGAAATAAACGCGTTTTTTCAGACAACTGAATCCCCATGTAGCAGCAAGGCTCAGAAGAGCCCACACACTCAGATCTTAACCCCAGTGTGCAGAAAGGGTCAAAACGTGTTTTTCAGCAGAAATAAACATGTTTCTGCAAGTTTGGTCAACCCCATGTAAGTTATGGGGCAGTAACAGTACACTTTTCAAAACGTGTTTTTCAGCCCGAAATAAACGCGTTTTTTCAGACAACTGAATCCCCATGTAGCAGCAAGGCTCAGAAGAGCCCACACACTCAGGTCTTAACCCCAGTGTGCAGAAAGGTTCAAAACGTGTTTTTCAGCAGAAATAAACATGTTTCTGCAAGTTTGGTCAACCCCATGTAAGGTATGGGGCAGTAACAGTACACTTTTCAAAACGTGTTTTTCAGCCCGAAATAAACGCGTTTTTTCAGACAACTGAATCCCCATGTAGCAGCAAGGCTCAGAAGAGCCCACACACTCAGATCTTAACCCCAGTGTGCAGAAAGGTTCAAAACGTGTTTTTCAGCAGAAATAAACATGTTTCTGCAAGTTTGGTCAACCCCATGTAAGTTATGGGGCAGTAACAGTACACTTTTCAAAACGTGTTTTTCAGCCCGAAATAAACGCGTTTTTTCAGACAACTGAATCCCCATGTAGCAGCAAGGCTCAGAAGAGCCCACACACTCAGATCTTAACCCCAGTGTGCAAATAGGTTCAAAACGTGTTTTTCAGCAGAAATAAACATGTTTCTGCAAGTTTGGTCAACCCCATGTAAGTTATGGGGCAGTAACAGTACACTTTTCAAAACGTGTTTTTCAGCCCGAAATAAACGCGTTTTTTCATACAACTGAATCCCCATGTAGCAGCAAGGCTCAGAAGAGCCCACAAACTCAGCTCTTATCCCCAGTGTGCAGAAAGGTTCAAAACGTGTTTTTCAGCAGAAATAAACATGTTTCTGCAAGTTTGGTCAACCCCATGTAAGTTATGGGGCAGTAACAGTACACTTTTCAAAACGTGTTTTTCAGCCCGAAATAAACGCGTTTTTTCAGACAACTGAATCCCCATGTAGCAGCAAGGCTCAGAAGAGCCCACACACTCAGATCTTAACCCCAGTGTGCAGAAAGGTTCAAAACGTGTTTTTCAGCAGAAATAAACATGTTTCTGCAAGTTTGGTCAACCCCATGTAAGTTATGGGGCAGTAACAGTACACTTTTCAAAACGTGTTTTTCAGCCCGAAATAAACGCGTTTTTTCAGACAACTGAATCCCCATGTAGCAGCAAGTCTCAGAAGAGCCCACACACTCAGATCTTAACCCCAGTGTGCAGTAAGGTTCAAAACGTGTTTTTCAGCAGAAATAAACATGTTTCTGCAAGTTTGGTCAACCCCATGTAAGTTATGGGGCAGTAACAGTACACTTTTCAAAACGTGTTTTTCAGCCCGAAATAAACGCGTTTTTTCAGACAACTGAATCCCCATGTAGCAGCAAGGCTCAGAAGAGCCCACACACTCAGATCTTAACCCCAGTGTGCAGAAAGGTTCAAAACGTGTTTTTCAGCAGAAATAAACATGTTTCTGCAAGTTTGGTCAACCCCATGTAAGTTATGGGGCAGTAACAGTACACTTTTCAAAACGTGTTTTTCAGCCCGAAATAAACGCGTTTTTTCAGACAACTGAATCCCCATGTAGCAGCAAGGCTCAGAAGAGCCCACACACTCAGATCTTAACCCCAGTGTGCAGAAAGGGTCAAAACGTGTTTTTCAGCAGAAATAAACATGTTTCTGCAAGTTTGGTCAACCCCATGTAAGTTATGGGGCAGTAACAGTACACTTTTCAAAACGTGTTTTTCAGCCCGAAATAAACGCGTTTTTTCAGACAACTGAATCCCCATGTAGCAGCAAGGCTCAGAAGAGCCCACACACTCAGATCTTAACCCCAGTGTGCAGAAAGGTTCAAAACGTGTTTTTCAGCAGAAATAAACATGTTTCTGCAAGTTTGGTCAACCCCATGTAAGGTATGGGGCAGTAACAGTACACTTTTCAAAACGTGTTTTTCAGCCCGAAATAAACGCGTTTTTTCAGACAACTGAATCCCCATGTAGCAGCAAGGCTCAGAAGAGCCCACACACTCAGATCTTAACCCCAGTGTGCAGAAAGGTTCAAAACGTGTTTTTCAGCAGAAATAAACATGTTTCTGCAAGTTTGGTCAACCCCATGTAAGTTATGGGGCAGTAACAGTACACTTTTCAAAACGTGTTTTTCAGCCCGAAATAAACGCGTTTTTTCAGACAACTGAATCCCCATGTAGCAGCAAGGCTCAGAAGAGCCCACACACTCAGATCTTAACCCCAGTGTGCAAAAAGGTTCAAAACGTGTTTTTCAGCAGAAATAAACATGTTTCTGCAAGTTTGGTCAACCCCATGTAAGTTATGGGGCAGTAACAGTACACTTTTCAAAACGTGTTTTTCAGCCCGAAATAAACGCGTTTTTTCATACAACTGAATCCCCATGTAGCAGCAAGGCTCAGAAGAGCCCACACACTCAGCTCTTATCCCCAGTGTGCAGAAAGGGTCAAAACGTGTTTTTCAGCAGAAATAAACATGTTTCTGCAAGTTTGGTCAACCCCATGTAAGTTATGGGGCAGTAACAGTACACTTTTCAAAACGTGTTTTTCAGCCCGAAATAAACGCGTTTTTTCAGACAACTGAATCCCCATGTAGCAGCAAGTCTCAGAAGAGCCCACACACTCAGATCTTAACCCCAGTGTGCAGTAAGGTTCAAAACGTGTTTTTCAGCAGAAATAAACATGTTTCTGCAAGTTTGGTCAACCCCATGTAAGTTATGGGGCAGTAACAGTACACTTTTCAAAACGTGTTTTTCAGCCCGAAATAAACGCGTTTTTTCAGACAACTGAATCCCCATGTAGCAGCAAGGCTCAGAAGAGCCCACACACTCAGATCTTAACCCCAGTGTGCAGAAAGGTTCAAAACGTGTTTTTCAGCAGAAATAAACATGTTTCTGCAAGTTTGGTCAACCCCATGTAAGTTATGGGGCAGTAACAGTACACTTTTCAAAACGTGTTTTTCAGCCCGAAATAAACGCGTTTTTTCAGACAACTGAATCCCCATGTAGCAGCAAGGCTCAGAAGAGCCCACACACTCAGATCTTAACCCCAGTGTGCAAAAAGGTTCAAAACGTGTTTTTCAGCAGAAATAAACATGTTTCTGCAAGTTTGGTCAACCCCATGTAAGTTATGGGGCAGTAACAGTACACTTTTCAAAACGTGTTTTTCAGCCCGAAATAAACGCGTTTTTTCATACAACTGAATCCCCATGTAGCAGCAAGGCTCAGAAGAGCCCACACACTCAGCTCTTATCCCCAGTGTGCAGAAAGGGTCAAAACGTGTTTTTCAGCAGAAATAAACATGTTTCTGCAAGTTTGGTCAACCCCATGTAAGTTATGGGGCAGTAACAGTACACTTTTCAAAACGTGTTTTTCAGCCCGAAATAAACGCGTTTTTTCAGACAACTGAATCCCCATGTAGCAGCAAGGCTCAGAAGAGCCCACACACTCAGATCTTAACCCCAGTGTGCAGAAAGGTTCAAAACGTGTTTTTCAGCAGAAATAAACATGTTTCTGCAAGTTTGGTCAACCCCATGTAAGTTATGGGGCAGTAACAGTACACTTTTCAAAACGTGTTTTTCAGCCCGAAATAAACGCGTTTTTTCAGACAACTGAATCCCCATGTAGCAGCAAGTCTCAGAAGAGCCCACACACTCAGATCTTAACCCCAGTGTGCAGTAAGGTTCAAAACGTGTTTTTCAGCAGAAATAAACATGTTTCTGCAAGTTTGGTCAACCCCATGTAAGTTATGGGGCAGTAACAGTACACTTTTCAAAACGTGTTTTTCAGCCCGAAATAAACGCGTTTTTTCAGACAACTGAATCCCCATGTAGCAGCAAGTCTCAGAAGAGCCCACACACTCAGATCTTAACCCCAGTGTGCAGAAAGGTTCAAAACGTGTTTTTCAGCAGAAATAAACATGTTTCTGCAAGTTTGGTCAACCCCATGTAAGTTATGGGGCAGTAACAGTACACTTTTCAAAACGTGTTTTTCAGCCCGAAATAAACGCGTTTTTTCAGACAACTGAATCCCCATGTAGCAGCAAGGCTCAGAAGAGCCCACACACTCAGATCTTAACCCCAGTGTGCAGAAAGGTTCAAAACGTGTTTTTCAGCAGAAATAAACATGTTTCTGCAAGTTTGGTCAACCCCATGTAAGTTATGGGGCAGTAACAGTACACTTTTCAAAACGTGTTTTTCAGCCCGAAATAAACGCGTTTTTTCAGACAACTGAATCCCCATGTAGCAGCAAGTCTCAGAAGAGCCCACACACTCAGATCTTAACCCCAGTGTGCAGAAAGGTTCAAAACGTGTTTTTCAGCAGAAATAAACATGTTTCTGCAAGTTTGGTCAACCCCATGTAAGTTATGGGGCAGTAACAGTACACTTTTCAAAACGTGTTTTTCAGCCCGAAATAAACGCGTTTTTTCAGACAACTGAATCCCCATGTAGCAGCAAGTCTCAGAAGAGCCCACACACTCAGATCTTAACCCCAGTGTGCAGAAAGGTTCAAAACGTGTTTTTCAGCAGAAATAAACATGTTTCTGCAAGTTTGGTCAACCCCATGTAAGGTATGGGGCAGTAACAGTACACTTTTCAAAACGTGTTTTTCAGCCCGAAATAAACGCGTTTTTTCAGACAACTGAATCCCCATGTAGCAGCAAGGCTCAGAAGAGCCCACACACTCAGATCTTAACCCCAGTGTGCAGAAAGGTTCAAAACGTGTTTTTCAGCAGAAATAAACATGTTTCTGCAAGTTTGGTCAACCCCATGTAAGTTATGGGGCAGTAACAGTACACTTTTCAAAACGTGTTTTTCAGCCCGAAATAAACGCGTTTTTTCAGACAACTGAATCCCCATGTAGCAGCAAGGCTCAGAAGAGCCCACACACTCAGATCTTAACCCCAGTGTGCAAAAAGGTTCAAAACGTGTTTTTCAGCAGAAATAAACATGTTTCTGCAAGTTTGGTCAACCCCATGTAAGTTATGGGGCAGTAACAGTACACTTTTCAAAACGTGTTTTTCAGCCCGAAATAAATGCGTTTTTTCATACAACTGAATCCCCATGTAGCAGCAAGGCTCAGAAGAGCCCACACACTCAGCTCTTATCCCCAGTGTGCAGAAAGGGTCAAAACGTGTTTTTCAGCAGAAATAAACATGTTTCTGCAAGTTTGGTCAACCCCATGTAAGTTATGGGGCAGTAACAGTACACTTTTCAAAACGTGTTTTTCAGCCCGAAATAAACGCGTTTTTTCAGACAACTGAATCCCCATGTAGCAGCAAGGCTCAGAAGAGCCCACACACTCAGATCTTAACCCCAGTGTGCAGAAAGGTTCAAAACGTGTTTTTCAGCAGAAATAAACATGTTTCTGCAAGTTTGGTCAACCCCATGTAAGTTATGGGGAAGTAACAGTACACTTTTCAAAACGTGTTTTTCAGCCCGAAATAAACGCGTTTTTTCAGACAACTGAATCCCCATGTAGCAGCAAGTCTCAGAAGAGCCCACACACTCAGATCTTAACCCCAGTGTGCAGTAAGGTTCAAAACGTGTTTTTCAGCAGAAATAAACATGTTTCTGCAAGTTTGGTCAACCCCATGTAAGTTATGGGGCAGTAACAGTACACTTTTCAAAACGTGTTTTTCAGCCCGAAATAAACGCGTTTTTTCAGACAACTGAATCCCCATGTAGCAGCAAGTCTCAGAAGAGCCCACACACTCAGATCTTAACCCCAGTGTGCAGAAAGGTTCAAAACGTGTTTTTCAGCAGAAATAAACATGTTTCTGCAAGTTTGGTCAACCCCATGTAAGGTATGGGGCAGTAACAGTACACTTTTCAAAACGTGTTTTTCAGCCCGAAATAAACGCGTTTTTTCAGACAACTGAATCCCCATGTAGCAGCAAGTCTCAGAAGAGCCCACACACTCAGATCTTAACCCCAGTGTGCAGAAAGGTTCAAAACGTGTTTTTCAGCAGAAATAAACATGTTTCTGCAAGTTTGGTCAACCCCATGTAAGTTATGGGGCAGTAACAGTACACTTTTCAAAACGTGTTTTTCAGCCCGAAATAAACGCGTTTTTTCAGACAACTGAATCCCCATGTAGCAGCAAGGCTCAGAAGAGCCCACACACTCAGATCTTAACCCCAGTGTGCAGAAAGGTTCAAAACGTGTTTTTCAGCAGAAATAAACATGTTTCTGCAAGTTTGGTCAACCCCATGTAAGTTATGGGGCAGTAACAGTACACTTTTCAAAACGTGTTTTTCAGCCCGAAATAAACGCGTTTTTTCAGACAACTGAATCCCCATGTAGCAGCAAGTCTCAGAAGAGCCCACACACTCAGATCTTAACCCCAGTGTGCAGAAAGGTTCAAAACGTGTTTTTCAGCAGAAATAAACATGTTTCTGCAAGTTTGGTCAACCCCATGTAAGTTATGGGGCAGTAACAGTACACTTTTCAAAACGTGTTTTTCAGCCCGAAATAAACGCGTTTTTTCAGACAACTGAATCCCCATGTAGCAGCAAGTCTCAGAAGAGCCCACACACTCAGATCTTAACCCCAGTGTGCAGAAAGGTTCAAAACGTGTTTTTCAGCAGAAATAAACATGTTTCTGCAAGTTTGGTCAACCCCATGTACGGTATGGGGCAGTAACAGTACACTTTTCAAAACGTGTTTTTCAGCCCGAAATAAACGCGTTTTTTCAGACAACTGAATCCCCATGTAGCAGCAAGGCTCAGAAGAGCCCACACACTCAGATCTTAACCCCAGTGTGCAGAAAGGTTCAAAACGTGTTTTTCAGCAGAAATAAACATGTTTCTGCAAGTTTGGTCAACCCCATGTAAGTTATGGGGCAGTAACAGTACACTTTTCAAAACGTGTTTTTCAGCCCGAAATAAACGCGTTTTTTCAGACAACTGAATCCCCATGTAGCAGCAAGGCTCAGAAGAGCCCACACACTCAGATCTTAACCCCAGTGTGCAAAAAGGTTCAAAACGTGTTTTTCAGCAGAAATAAACATGTTTCTGCAAGTTTGGTCAACCCCATGTAAGTTATGGGGCAGTAACAGTACACTTTTCAAAACGTGTTTTTCAGCCCGAAATAAACGCGTTTTTTCATACAACTGAATCCCCATGTAGCAGCAAGGCTCAGAAGAGCCCACACACTCAGCTCTTATCCCCAGTGTGCAGAAAGGGTCAAAACGTGTTTTTCAGCAGAAATAAACATGTTTCTGCAAGTTTGGTCAACCCCATGTAAGTTATGGGGCAGTAACAGTACACTTTTCAAAACGTGTTTTTCAGCCCGAAATAAACGCGTTTTTTCAGACAACTGAATCCCCATGTAGCAGCAAGGCTCAGAAGAGCCCACACACTCAGATCTTAACCCCAGTGTGCAGAAAGGTTCAAAACGTGTTTTTCAGCAGAAATAAACATGTTTCTGCAAGTTTGGTCAACCCCATGTAAGTTATGGGGCAGTAACAGTACACTTTTCAAAACGTGTTTTTCAGCCCGAAATAAACGCGTTTTTTAAGACAACTGAATCCCCATGTAGCAGCAAGTCTCAGAAGAGCCCACACACTCAGATCTTAACCCCAGTGTGCAGTAAGGTTCAAAACGTGTTTTTCAGCAGAAATAAACATGTTTCTGCAAGTTTGGTCAACCCCATGTAAGTTATGGGGCAGTAACAGTACACTTTTCAAAACGTGTTTTTCAGCCCGAAATAAACGCGTTTTTTCAGACAACTGAATCCTCATGTAGCAGCAAGTCTCAGAAGAGCCCACACACTCAGATCTTAACCCCAGTGTGCAGAAAGGTTCAAAACGTGTTTTTCAGCAGAAATAAACATGTTTCTGCAAGTTTGGTCAACCCCATGTAAGGTATGGGGCAGTAACAGTACACTTTTCAAAACGTGTTTTTCAGCCCGAAATAAACGCGTTTTTTCAGACAACTGAATCCCCATGTAGCAGCAAGGCTCAGAAGAGCCCACACACTCAGATCTTAACCCCAGTGTGCAGAAAGGTTCAAAACGTGTTTTTCAGCAGAAATAAACATGTTTCTGCAAGTTTGGTCAACCCCATGTAAGTTATGGGGCAGTAACAGTACACTTTTCAAAACGTGTTTTTCAGCCCGAAATAAACGCGTTTTTTCAGACAACTGAATCCCCATGTAGCAGCAAGTCTCAGAAGAGCCCACACACTCAGATCTTAACCCCAGTGTGCAGTAAGGTTCAAAACGTGTTTTTCAGCAGAAATAAACATGTTTCTGCAAGTTTGGTCAACCCCATGTAAGTTATGGGGCAGTAACAGTACACTTTTCAAAACGTGTTTTTCAGCCCGAAATAAACGCGTTTTTTCAGACAACTGAATCCCCATGTAGCAGCAAGGCTCAGAAGAGCCCACACACTCAGATCTTAACCCCAGTGTGCAGAAAGGTTCAAAACGTGTTTTTCAGCAGAAATAAACATGTTTCTGCAAGTTTGGTCAACCCCATGTAAGTTATGGGGCAGTAACAGTACACTTTTCAAAACGTGTTTTTCAGCCCGAAATAAACGCGTTTTTTCAGACAACTGAATCCCCATGTAGCAGCAAGGCTCAGAAGAGCCCACACACTCAGATCTTAACCCCAGTGTGCAGAAAGGGTCAAAACGTGTTTTTCAGCAGAAATAAACATGTTTCTGCAAGTTTGGTCAACCCCATGTAAGTTATGGGGCAGTAACAGTACACTTTTCAAAACGTGTTTTTCAGCCCGAAATAAACGCGTTTTTTCAGACAACTGAATCCCCATGTAGCAGCAAGGCTCAGAAGAGCCCACACACTCAGATCTTAACCCCAGTGTGCAGAAAGGGTCAAAACGTGTTTTTCAGCAGAAATAAACATGTTTCTGCAAGTTTGGTCAACCCCATGTAAGGTATGGGGCAGTAACAGTACACTTTTCAAAACGTGTTTTTCAGCCCGAAATAAACGCGTTTTTTCAGACAACTGAATCCCCATGTAGCAGCAAGGCTCAGAAGAGCCCACACACTCAGATCTTAACCCCAGTGTGCAGAAAGGTTCAAAACGTGTTTTTCAGCAGAAATAAACATGTTTCTGCAAGTTTGGTCAACCCCATGTAAGTTATGGGGCAGTAACAGTACACTTTTCAAAACGTGTTTTTCAGCCCGAAATAAACGCGTTTTTTCAGACAACTGAATCCCCATGTAGCAGCAAGGCTCAGAAGAGCCCACACACTCAGATCTTAACCCCAGTGTGCAAAAAGGTTCAAAACGTGTTTTTCAGCAGAAATAAACATGTTTCTGCAAGTTTGGTCAACCCCATGTAAGTTATGGGGCAGTAACAGTACACTTTTCAAAACGTGTTTTTCAGCCCGAAATAAACGCGTTTTTTCATACAACTGAATCCCCATGTAGCAGCAAGGCTCAGAAGAGCCCACACACTCAGCTCTTATCCCCAGTGTGCAGAAAGGGTCAAAACGTGTTTTTCAGCAGAAATAAACATGTTTCTGCAAGTTTGGTCAACCCCATGTAAGTTATGGGGCAGTAACAGTACACTTTTCAAAACGTGTTTTTCAGCCCGAAATAAACGCGTTTTTTCAGACAACTGAATCCCCATGTAGCAGCAAGGCTCAGAAGAGCCCACACACTCAGATCTTAACCCCAGTGTGCAGAAAGGTTCAAAACGTGTTTTTCAGCAGAAATAAACATGTTTCTGCAAGTTTGGTCAACCCCATGTAAGTTATGGGGCAGTAACAGTACACTTTTCAAAACGTGTTTTTCAGCCCGAAATAAACGCGTTTTTTCAGACAACTGAATCCCCATGTAGCAGCAAGTCTCAGAAGAGCCCACACACTCAGATCTTAACCCCAGTGTGCAGTAAGGTTCAAAACGTGTTTTTCAGCAGAAATAAACATGTTTCTGCAAGTTTGGTCAACCCCATGTAAGTTACTGGGCAGTAACAGTACACTTTTCAAAACGTGTTTTTCAGCCCGAAATAAACGCGTTTTTTCAGACAACTGAATCCCCATGTAGCAGCAAGGCTCAGAAGAGCCCACACACTCAGATCTTAACCCCAGTGTGCAGAAAGGTTCAAAACGTGTTTTTCAGCAGAAATAAACATGTTTCTGCAAGTTTGGTCAACCCCATGTAAGTTATGGGGCAGTAACAGTACACTTTTCAAAACGTGTTTTTCAGCCCGAAATAAACGCGTTTTTTCAGACAACTGAATCCCCATGTAGCAGCAAGGCTCAGAAGAGCCCACACACTCAGATCTTAACCCCAGTGTGCAAATAGGTTCAAAACGTGTTTTTCAGCAGAAATAAACATGTTTCTGCAAGTTTGGTCAACCCCATGTAAGTTATGGGGCAGTAACAGTACACTTTTCAAAACGTGTTTTTCAGCCCGAAATAAACGCGTTTTTTCATACAACTGAATCCCCATGTAGCAGCAAGGCTCAGAAGAGCCCACAAACTCAGCTCTTATCCCCAGTGTGCAGAAAGGGTCAACACGTGTTTTTCAGCAGAAATAAACATGTTTCTGCAAGTTTGGTCAACCCCATGTAAGTTATGGGGCAGTAACAGTACACTTTTCAAAACGTGTTTTTCAGCCCGAAATAAACGCGTTTTTTCAGACAACTGAATCCCCATGTAGCAGCAAGGCTCAGAAGAGCCCACACACTCAGATCTTAACCCCAGTGTGCAGAAAGGTTCAAAACGTGTTTTTCAGCAGAAATAAACATGTTTCTGCAAGTTTGGTCAACCCCATGTAAGTTATGGGGCAGTAACAGTACACTTTTCAAAACGTGTTTTTCAGCCCGAAATAAACGCGTTTTTTCAGACAACTGAATCCCCATGTAGCAGCAAGTCTCAGAAGAGCCCACACACTCAGATCTTAACCCCAGTGTGCAGAAAGGTTCAAAACGTGTTTTTCAGCAGAAATAAACATGTTTCTGCAAGTTTGGTCAACCCCATGTAAGGTATGGGGCAGTAACAGTACACTTTTCAAAACGTGTTTTTCAGCCCGAAATAAACGCGTTTTTTCAGACAACTGAATCCCCATGTAGCAGCAAGGCTCAGAAGAGCCCACACACTCAGATCTTAACCCCAGTGTGCAGAAAGGTTCAAAACGTGTTTTTCAGCAGAAATAAACATGTTTCTGCAAGTTTGGTCAACCCCATGTAAGTTATGGGGCAGTAACAGTACACTTTTCAAAACGTGTTTTTCAGCCCGAAATAAACGCGTTTTTTCAGACAACTGAATCCCCATGTAGCAGCAAGGCTCAGAAGAGCCCACACACTCAGATCTTAACCCCAGTGTGCAGAAAGGGTCAAAACGTGTTTTTCAGCAGAAATAAACATGTTTCTGCAAGTTTGGTCAACCCCATGTAAGTTATGGGGCAGTAACAGTACACTTTTCAAAACGTGTTTTTCAGCCCGAAATAAACGCGTTTTTTCAGACAACTGAATCCCCATGTAGCAGCAAGGCTCAGAAGAGCCCACACACTCAGGTCTTAACCCCAGTGTGCAGAAAGGTTCAAAACGTGTTTTTCAGCAGAAATAAACATGTTTCTGCAAGTTTGGTCAACCCCATGTAAGGTATGGGGCAGTAACAGTACACTTTTCAAAACGTGTTTTTCAGCCCGAAATAAACGCGTTTTTTCAGACAACTGAATCCCCATGTAGCAGCAAGGCTCAGAAGAGCCCACACACTCAGATCTTAACCCCAGTGTGCAGAAAGGTTCAAAACGTGTTTTTCAGCAGAAATAAACATGTTTCTGCAAGTTTGGTCAACCCCATGTAAGTTATGGGGCAGTAACAGTACACTTTTCAAAACGTGTTTTTCAGCCCGAAATAAACGCGTTTTTTCAGACAACTGAATCCCCATGTAGCAGCAAGGCTCAGAAGAGCCCACACACTCAGATCTTAACCCCAGTGTGCAAATAGGTTCAAAACGTGTTTTTCAGCAGAAATAAACATGTTTCTGCAAGTTTGGTCAACCCCATGTAAGTTATGGGGCAGTAACAGTACACTTTTCAAAACGTGTTTTTCAGCCCGAAATAAACGCGTTTTTTCATACAACTGAATCCCCATGTAGCAGCAAGGCTCAGAAGAGCCCACAAACTCAGCTCTTATCCCCAGTGTGCAGAAAGGTTCAAAACGTGTTTTTCAGCAGAAATAAACATGTTTCTGCAAGTTTGGTCAACCCCATGTAAGTTATGGGGCAGTAACAGTACACTTTTCAAAACGTGTTTTTCAGCCCGAAATAAACGCGTTTTTTCAGACAACTGAATCCCCATGTAGCAGCAAGGCTCAGAAGAGCCCACACACTCAGATCTTAACCCCAGTGTGCAGAAAGGTTCAAAACGTGTTTTTCAGCAGAAATAAACATGTTTCTGCAAGTTTGGTCAACCCCATGTAAGTTATGGGGCAGTAACAGTACACTTTTCAAAACGTGTTTTTCAGCCCGAAATAAACGCGTTTTTTCAGACAACTGAATCCCCATGTAGCAGCAAGTCTCAGAAGAGCCCACACACTCAGATCTTAACCCCAGTGTGCAGTAAGGTTCAAAACGTGTTTTTCAGCAGAAATAAACATGTTTCTGCAAGTTTGGTCAACCCCATGTAAGTTATGGGGCAGTAACAGTACACTTTTCAAAACGTGTTTTTCAGCCCGAAATAAACGCGTTTTTTCAGACAACTGAATCCCCATGTAGCAGCAAGGCTCAGAAGAGCCCACACACTCAGATCTTAACCCCAGTGTGCAGAAAGGTTCAAAACGTGTTTTTCAGCAGAAATAAACATGTTTCTGCAAGTTTGGTCAACCCCATGTAAGTTATGGGGCAGTAACAGTACACTTTTCAAAACGTGTTTTTCAGCCCGAAATAAACGCGTTTTTTCAGACAACTGAATCCCCATGTAGCAGCAAGGCTCAGAAGAGCCCACACACTCAGATCTTAACCCCAGTGTGCAGAAAGGGTCAAAACGTGTTTTTCAGCAGAAATAAACATGTTTCTGCAAGTTTGGTCAACCCCATGTAAGTTATGGGGCAGTAACAGTACACTTTTCAAAACGTGTTTTTCAGCCCGAAATAAACGCGTTTTTTCAGACAACTGAATCCCCATGTAGCAGCAAGGCTCAGAAGAGCCCACACACTCAGATCTTAACCCCAGTGTGCAGAAAGGTTCAAAACGTGTTTTTCAGCAGAAATAAACATGTTTCTGCAAGTTTGGTCAACCCCATGTAAGGTATGGGGCAGTAACAGTACACTTTTCAAAACGTGTTTTTCAGCCCGAAATAAACGCGTTTTTTCAGACAACTGAATCCCCATGTAGCAGCAAGGCTCAGAAGAGCCCACACACTCAGATCTTAACCCCAGTGTGCAGAAAGGTTCAAAACGTGTTTTTCAGCAGAAATAAACATGTTTCTGCAAGTTTGGTCAACCCCATGTAAGTTATGGGGCAGTAACAGTACACTTTTCAAAACGTGTTTTTCAGCCCGAAATAAACGCGTTTTTTCAGACAACTGAATCCCCATGTAGCAGCAAGGCTCAGAAGAGCCCACACACTCAGATCTTAACCCCAGTGTGCAAAAAGGTTCAAAACGTGTTTTTCAGCAGAAATAAACATGTTTCTGCAAGTTTGGTCAACCCCATGTAAGTTATGGGGCAGTAACAGTACACTTTTCAAAACGTGTTTTTCAGCCCGAAATAAACGCGTTTTTTCATACAACTGAATCCCCATGTAGCAGCAAGGCTCAGAAGAGCCCACACACTCAGCTCTTATCCCCAGTGTGCAGAAAGGGTCAAAACGTGTTTTTCAGCAGAAATAAACATGTTTCTGCAAGTTTGGTCAACCCCATGTAAGTTATGGGGCAGTAACAGTACACTTTTCAAAACGTGTTTTTCAGCCCGAAATAAACGCGTTTTTTCAGACAACTGAATCCCCATGTAGCAGCAAGTCTCAGAAGAGCCCACACACTCAGATCTTAACCCCAGTGTGCAGTAAGGTTCAAAACGTGTTTTTCAGCAGAAATAAACATGTTTCTGCAAGTTTGGTCAACCCCATGTAAGTTATGGGGCAGTAACAGTACACTTTTCAAAACGTGTTTTTCAGCCCGAAATAAACGCGTTTTTTCAGACAACTGAATCCCCATGTAGCAGCAAGGCTCAGAAGAGCCCACACACTCAGATCTTAACCCCAGTGTGCAGAAAGGTTCAAAACGTGTTTTTCAGCAGAAATAAACATGTTTCTGCAAGTTTGGTCAACCCCATGTAAGTTATGGGGCAGTAACAGTACACTTTTCAAAACGTGTTTTTCAGCCCGAAATAAACGCGTTTTTTCAGACAACTGAATCCCCATGTAGCAGCAAGGCTCAGAAGAGCCCACACACTCAGATCTTAACCCCAGTGTGCAAAAAGGTTCAAAACGTGTTTTTCAGCAGAAATAAACATGTTTCTGCAAGTTTGGTCAACCCCATGTAAGTTATGGGGCAGTAACAGTACACTTTTCAAAACGTGTTTTTCAGCCCGAAATAAACGCGTTTTTTCATACAACTGAATCCCCATGTAGCAGCAAGGCTCAGAAGAGCCCACACACTCAGCTCTTATCCCCAGTGTGCAGAAAGGGTCAAAACGTGTTTTTCAGCAGAAATAAACATGTTTCTGCAAGTTTGGTCAACCCCATGTAAGTTATGGGGCAGTAACAGTACACTTTTCAAAACGTGTTTTTCAGCCCGAAATAAACGCGTTTTTTCAGACAACTGAATCCCCATGTAGCAGCAAGGCTCAGAAGAGCCCACACACTCAGATCTTAACCCCAGTGTGCAGAAAGGTTCAAAACGTGTTTTTCAGCAGAAATAAACATGTTTCTGCAAGTTTGGTCAACCCCATGTAAGTTATGGGGCAGTAACAGTACACTTTTCAAAACGTGTTTTTCAGCCCGAAATAAACGCGTTTTTTCAGACAACTGAATCCCCATGTAGCAGCAAGTCTCAGAAGAGCCCACACACTCAGATCTTAACCCCAGTGTGCAGTAAGGTTCAAAACGTGTTTTTCAGCAGAAATAAACATGTTTCTGCAAGTTTGGTCAACCCCATGTAAGTTATGGGGCAGTAACAGTACACTTTTCAAAACGTGTTTTTCAGCCCGAAATAAACGCGTTTTTTCAGACAACTGAATCCCCATGTAGCAGCAAGTCTCAGAAGAGCCCACACACTCAGATCTTAACCCCAGTGTGCAGAAAGGTTCAAAACGTGTTTTTCAGCAGAAATAAACATGTTTCTGCAAGTTTGGTCAACCCCATGTAAGTTATGGGGCAGTAACAGTACACTTTTCAAAACGTGTTTTTCAGCCCGAAATAAACGCGTTTTTTCAGACAACTGAATCCCCATGTAGCAGCAAGGCTCAGAAGAGCCCACACACTCAGATCTTAACCCCAGTGTGCAGAAAGGTTCAAAACGTGTTTTTCAGCAGAAATAAACATGTTTCTGCAAGTTTGGTCAACCCCATGTAAGTTATGGGGCAGTAACAGTACACTTTTCAAAACGTGTTTTTCAGCCCGAAATAAACGCGTTTTTTCAGACAACTGAATCCCCATGTAGCAGCAAGTCTCAGAAGAGCCCACACACTCAGATCTTAACCCCAGTGTGCAGAAAGGTTCAAAACGTGTTTTTCAGCAGAAATAAACATGTTTCTGCAAGTTTGGTCAACCCCATGTAAGTTATGGGGCAGTAACAGTACACTTTTCAAAACGTGTTTTTCAGCCCGAAATAAACGCGTTTTTTCAGACAACTGAATCCCCATGTAGCAGCAAGTCTCAGAAGAGCCCACACACTCAGATCTTAACCCCAGTGTGCAGAAAGGTTCAAAACGTGTTTTTCAGCAGAAATAAACATGTTTCTGCAAGTTTGGTCAACCCCATGTAAGGTATGGGGCAGTAACAGTACACTTTTCAAAACGTGTTTTTCAGCCCGAAATAAACGCGTTTTTTCAGACAACTGAATCCCCATGTAGCAGCAAGGCTCAGAAGAGCCCACACACTCAGATCTTAACCCCAGTGTGCAGAAAGGTTCAAAACGTGTTTTTCAGCAGAAATAAACATGTTTCTGCAAGTTTGGTCAACCCCATGTAAGTTATGGGGCAGTAACAGTACACTTTTCAAAACGTGTTTTTCAGCCCGAAATAAACGCGTTTTTTCAGACAACTGAATCCCCATGTAGCAGCAAGGCTCAGAAGAGCCCACACACTCAGATCTTAACCCCAGTGTGCAAAAAGGTTCAAAACGTGTTTTTCAGCAGAAATAAACATGTTTCTGCAAGTTTGGTCAACCCCATGTAAGTTATGGGGCAGTAACAGTACACTTTTCAAAACGTGTTTTTCAGCCCGAAATAAATGCGTTTTTTCATACAACTGAATCCCCATGTAGCAGCAAGGCTCAGAAGAGCCCACACACTCAGCTCTTATCCCCAGTGTGCAGAAAGGGTCAAAACGTGTTTTTCAGCAGAAATAAACATGTTTCTGCAAGTTTGGTCAACCCCATGTAAGTTATGGGGCAGTAACAGTACACTTTTCAAAACGTGTTTTTCAGCCCGAAATAAACGCGTTTTTTCAGACAACTGAATCCCCATGTAGCAGCAAGGCTCAGAAGAGCCCACACACTCAGATCTTAACCCCAGTGTGCAGAAAGGTTCAAAACGTGTTTTTCAGCAGAAATAAACATGTTTCTGCAAGTTTGGTCAACCCCATGTAAGTTATGGGGAAGTAACAGTACACTTTTCAAAACGTGTTTTTCAGCCCGAAATAAACGCGTTTTTTCAGACAACTGAATCCCCATGTAGCAGCAAGTCTCAGAAGAGCCCACACACTCAGATCTTAACCCCAGTGTGCAGTAAGGTTCAAAACGTGTTTTTCAGCAGAAATAAACATGTTTCTGCAAGTTTGGTCAACCCCATGTAAGTTATGGGGCAGTAACAGTACACTTTTCAAAACGTGTTTTTCAGCCCGAAATAAACGCGTTTTTTCAGACAACTGAATCCCCATGTAGCAGCAAGTCTCAGAAGAGCCCACACACTCAGATCTTAACCCCAGTGTGCAGAAAGGTTCAAAACGTGTTTTTCAGCAGAAATAAACATGTTTCTGCAAGTTTGGTCAACCCCATGTAAGGTATGGGGCAGTAACAGTACACTTTTCAAAACGTGTTTTTCAGCCCGAAATAAACGCGTTTTTTCAGACAACTGAATCCCCATGTAGCAGCAAGTCTCAGAAGAGCCCACACACTCAGATCTTAACCCCAGTGTGCAGAAAGGTTCAAAACGTGTTTTTCAGCAGAAATAAACATGTTTCTGCAAGTTTGGTCAACCCCATGTAAGTTATGGGGCAGTAACAGTACACTTTTCAAAACGTGTTTTTCAGCCCGAAATAAACGCGTTTTTTCAGACAACTGAATCCCCATGTAGCAGCAAGGCTCAGAAGAGCCCACACACTCAGATCTTAACCCCAGTGTGCAGAAAGGTTCAAAACGTGTTTTTCAGCAGAAATAAACATGTTTCTGCAAGTTTGGTCAACCCCATGTAAGTTATGGGGCAGTAACAGTACACTTTTCAAAACGTGTTTTTCAGCCCGAAATAAACGCGTTTTTTCAGACAACTGAATCCCCATGTAGCAGCAAGTCTCAGAAGAGCCCACACACTCAGATCTTAACCCCAGTGTGCAGAAAGGTTCAAAACGTGTTTTTCAGCAGAAATAAACATGTTTCTGCAAGTTTGGTCAACCCCATGTAAGTTATGGGGCAGTAACAGTACACTTTTCAAAACGTGTTTTTCAGCCCGAAATAAACGCGTTTTTTCAGACAACTGAATCCCCATGTAGCAGCAAGTCTCAGAAGAGCCCACACACTCAGATCTTAACCCCAGTGTGCAGAAAGGTTCAAAACGTGTTTTTCAGCAGAAATAAACATGTTTCTGCAAGTTTGGTCAACCCCATGTACGGTATGGGGCAGTAACAGTACACTTTTCAAAACGTGTTTTTCAGCCCGAAATAAACGCGTTTTTTCAGACAACTGAATCCCCATGTAGCAGCAAGGCTCAGAAGAGCCCACACACTCAGATCTTAACCCCAGTGTGCAGAAAGGTTCAAAACGTGTTTTTCAGCAGAAATAAACATGTTTCTGCAAGTTTGGTCAACCCCATGTAAGTTATGGGGCAGTAACAGTACACTTTTCAAAACGTGTTTTTCAGCCCGAAATAAACGCGTTTTTTCAGACAACTGAATCCCCATGTAGCAGCAAGGCTCAGAAGAGCCCACACACTCAGATCTTAACCCCAGTGTGCAAAAAGGTTCAAAACGTGTTTTTCAGCAGAAATAAACATGTTTCTGCAAGTTTGGTCAACCCCATGTAAGTTATGGGGCAGTAACAGTACACTTTTCAAAACGTGTTTTTCAGCCCGAAATAAACGCGTTTTTTCATACAACTGAATCCCCATGTAGCAGCAAGGCTCAGAAGAGCCCACACACTCAGCTCTTATCCCCAGTGTGCAGAAAGGGTCAAAACGTGTTTTTCAGCAGAAATAAACATGTTTCTGCAAGTTTGGTCAACCCCATGTAAGTTATGGGGCAGTAACAGTACACTTTTCAAAACGTGTTTTTCAGCCCGAAATAAACGCGTTTTTTCAGACAACTGAATCCCCATGTAGCAGCAAGGCTCAGAAGAGCCCACACACTCAGATCTTAACCCCAGTGTGCAGAAAGGTTCAAAACGTGTTTTTCAGCAGAAATAAACATGTTTCTGCAAGTTTGGTCAACCCCATGTAAGTTATGGGGCAGTAACAGTACACTTTTCAAAACGTGTTTTTCAGCCCGAAATAAACGCGTTTTTTAAGACAACTGAATCCCCATGTAGCAGCAAGTCTCAGAAGAGCCCACACACTCAGATCTTAACCCCAGTGTGCAGTAAGGTTCAAAACGTGTTTTTCAGCAGAAATAAACATGTTTCTGCAAGTTTGGTCAACCCCATGTAAGTTATGGGGCAGTAACAGTACACTTTTCAAAACGTGTTTTTCAGCCCGAAATAAACGCGTTTTTTCAGACAACTGAATCCTCATGTAGCAGCAAGTCTCAGAAGAGCCCACACACTCAGATCTTAACCCCAGTGTGCAGAAAGGTTCAAAACGTGTTTTTCAGCAGAAATAAACATGTTTCTGCAAGTTTGGTCAACCCCATGTAAGGTATGGGGCAGTAACAGTACACTTTTCAAAACGTGTTTTTCAGCCCGAAATAAACGCGTTTTTTCAGACAACTGAATCCCCATGTAGCAGCAAGGCTCAGAAGAGCCCACACACTCAGATCTTAACCCCAGTGTGCAGAAAGGTTCAAAACGTGTTTTTCAGCAGAAATAAACATGTTTCTGCAAGTTTGGTCAACCCCATGTAAGTTATGGGGCAGTAACAGTACACTTTTCAAAACGTGTTTTTCAGCCCGAAATAAACGCGTTTTTTCAGACAACTGAATCCCCATGTAGCAGCAAGTCTCAGAAGAGCCCACACACTCAGATCTTAACCCCAGTGTGCAGTAAGGTTCAAAACGTGTTTTTCAGCAGAAATAAACATGTTTCTGCAAGTTTGGTCAACCCCATGTAAGTTATGGGGCAGTAACAGTACACTTTTCAAAACGTGTTTTTCAGCCCGAAATAAACGCGTTTTTTCAGACAACTGAATCCCCATGTAGCAGCAAGGCTCAGAAGAGCCCACACACTCAGATCTTAACCCCAGTGTGCAGAAAGGTTCAAAACGTGTTTTTCAGCAGAAATAAACATGTTTCTGCAAGTTTGGTCAACCCCATGTAAGTTATGGGGCAGTAACAGTACACTTTTCAAAACGTGTTTTTCAGCCCGAAATAAACGCGTTTTTTCAGACAACTGAATCCCCATGTAGCAGCAAGGCTCAGAAGAGCCCACACACTCAGATCTTAACCCCAGTGTGCAGAAAGGGTCAAAACGTGTTTTTCAGCAGAAATAAACATGTTTCTGCAAGTTTGGTCAACCCCATGTAAGTTATGGGGCAGTAACAGTACACTTTTCAAAACGTGTTTTTCAGCCCGAAATAAACGCGTTTTTTCAGACAACTGAATCCCCATGTAGCAGCAAGGCTCAGAAGAGCCCACACACTCAGATCTTAACCCCAGTGTGCAGAAAGGGTCAAAACGTGTTTTTCAGCAGAAATAAACATGTTTCTGCAAGTTTGGTCAACCCCATGTAAGGTATGGGGCAGTAACAGTACACTTTTCAAAACGTGTTTTTCAGCCCGAAATAAACGCGTTTTTTCAGACAACTGAATCCCCATGTAGCAGCAAGGCTCAGAAGAGCCCACACACTCAGATCTTAACCCCAGTGTGCAGAAAGGTTCAAAACGTGTTTTTCAGCAGAAATAAACATGTTTCTGCAAGTTTGGTCAACCCCATGTAAGTTATGGGGCAGTAACAGTACACTTTTCAAAACGTGTTTTTCAGCCCGAAATAAACGCGTTTTTTCAGACAACTGAATCCCCATGTAGCAGCAAGGCTCAGAAGAGCCCACACACTCAGATCTTAACCCCAGTGTGCAAAAAGGTTCAAAACGTGTTTTTCAGCAGAAATAAACATGTTTCTGCAAGTTTGGTCAACCCCATGTAAGTTATGGGGCAGTAACAGTACACTTTTCAAAACGTGTTTTTCAGCCCGAAATAAACGCGTTTTTTCATACAACTGAATCCCCATGTAGCAGCAAGGCTCAGAAGAGCCCACACACTCAGCTCTTATCCCCAGTGTGCAGAAAGGGTCAAAACGTGTTTTTCAGCAGAAATAAACATGTTTCTGCAAGTTTGGTCAACCCCATGTAAGTTATGGGGCAGTAACAGTACACTTTTCAAAACGTGTTTTTCAGCCCGAAATAAACGCGTTTTTTCAGACAACTGAATCCCCATGTAGCAGCAAGGCTCAGAAGAGCCCACACACTCAGATCTTAACCCCAGTGTGCAGAAAGGTTCAAAACGTGTTTTTCAGCAGAAATAAACATGTTTCTGCAAGTTTGGTCAACCCCATGTAAGTTATGGGGCAGTAACAGTACACTTTTCAAAACGTGTTTTTCAGCCCGAAATAAACGCGTTTTTTCAGACAACTGAATCCCCATGTAGCAGCAAGTCTCAGAAGAGCCCACACACTCAGATCTTAACCCCAGTGTGCAGTAAGGTTCAAAACGTGTTTTTCAGCAGAAATAAACATGTTTCTGCAAGTTTGGTCAACCCCATGTAAGTTACTGGGCAGTAACAGTACACTTTTCAAAACGTGTTTTTCAGCCCGAAATAAACGCGTTTTTTCAGACAACTGAATCCCCATGTAGCAGCAAGGCTCAGAAGAGCCCACACACTCAGATCTTAACCCCAGTGTGCAGAAAGGTTCAAAACGTGTTTTTCAGCAGAAATAAACATGTTTCTGCAAGTTTGGTCAACCCCATGTAAGTTATGGGGCAGTAACAGTACACTTTTCAAAACGTGTTTTTCAGCCCGAAATAAACGCGTTTTTTCAGACAACTGAATCCCCATGTAGCAGCAAGTCTCAGAAGAGCCCACACACTCAGATCTTAACCCCAGTGTGCAGAAAGGTTCAAAACGTGTTTTTCAGCAGAAATAAACATGTTTCTGCAAGTTTGGTCAACCCCATGTAAGTTATGGGGCAGTAACAGTACACTTTTCAAAACGTGTTTTTCAGCCCGAAATAAACGCGTTTTTTCAGACAACTGAATCCCCATGTAGCAGCAAGTCTCAGAAGAGCCCACACACTCAGATCTTAACCCCAGTGTGCAGAAAGGTTCAAAACGTGTTTTTCAGCAGAAATAAACATGTTTCTGCAAGTTTGGTCAACCCCATGTAAGGTATGGGGCAGTAACAGTACACTTTTCAAAACGTGTTTTTCAGCCCGAAATAAACGCGTTTTTTCAGACAACTGAATCCCCATGTAGCAGCAAGGCTCAGAAGAGCCCACACACTCAGATCTTAACCCCAGTGTGCAGAAAGGTTCAAAACGTGTTTTTCAGCAGAAATAAACATGTTTCTGCAAGTTTGGTCAACCCCATGTAAGTTATGGGGCAGTAACAGTACACTTTTCAAAACGTGTTTTTCAGCCCGAAATAAACGCGTTTTTTCAGACAACTGAATCCCCATGTAGCAGCAAGGCTCAGAAGAGCCCACACACTCAGATCTTAACCCCAGTGTGCAAAAAGGTTCAAAACGTGTTTTTCAGCAGAAATAAACATGTTTCTGCAAGTTTGGTCAACCCCATGTAAGTTATGGGGCAGTAACAGTACACTTTTCAAAACGTGTTTTTCAGCCCGAAATAAACGCGTTTTTTCATACAACTGAATCCCCATGTAGCAGCAAGGCTCAGAAGAGCCCACACACTCAGCTCTTATCCCCAGTGTGCAGAAAGGGTCAAAACGTGTTTTTCAGCAGAAATAAACATGTTTCTGCAAGTTTGGTCAACCCCATGTAAGTTATGGGGCAGTAACAGTACACTTTTCAAAACGTGTTTTTCAGCCCGAAATAAACGCGTTTTTTCAGACAACTGAATCCCCATGTAGCAGCAAGGCTCAGAAGAGCCCACACACTCAGATCTTAACCCCAGTGTGCAGAAAGGTTCAAAACGTGTTTTTCAGCAGAAATAAACATGTTTCTGCAAGTTTGGTCAACCCCATGTAAGTTATGGGGCAGTAACAGTACACTTTTCAAAACGTGTTTTTCAGCCCGAAATAAACGCGTTTTTTCAGACAACTGAATCCCCATGTAGCAGCAAGTCTCAGAAGAGCCCACACACTCAGATCTTAACCCCAGTGTGCAGTAAGGTTCAAAACGTGTTTTTCAGCAGAAATAAACATGTTTCTGCAAGTTTGGTCAACCCCATGTAAGTTATGGGGCAGTAACAGTACACTTTTCAAAACGTGTTTTTCAGCCCGAAATAAACGCGTTTTTTCAGACAACTGAATCCCCATGTAGCAGCAAGTCTCAGAAGAGCCCACACACTCAGATCTTAACCCCAGTGTGCAGAAAGGTTCAAAACGTGTTTTTCAGCAGAAATAAACATGTTTCTGCAAGTTTGGTCAACCCCATGTAAGGTATGGGGCAGTAACAGTACACTTTTCAAAACGTGTTTTTCAGCCCGAAATAAACGCGTTTTTTCAGACAACTGAATCCCCATGTAGCAGCAAGGCTCAGAAGAGCCCACACACTCAGATCTTAACCCCAGTGTGCAGAAAGGTTCAAAACGTGTTTTTCAGCAGAAATAAACATGTTTCTGCAAGTTTGGTCAACCCCATGTAAGTTATGGGGCAGTAACAGTACACTTTTCAAAACGTGTTTTTCAGCCCGAAATAAACGCGTTTTTTCAGACAACTGAATCCCCATGTAGCAGCAAGTCTCAGAAGAGCCCACACACTCAGATCTTAACCCCAGTGTGCAGTAAGGTTCAAAACGTGTTTTTCAGCAGAAATAAACATGTTTCTGCAAGTTTGGTCAACCCCATGTAAGTTATGGGGCAGTAACAGTACACTTTTCAAAACGTGTTTTTCAGCCCGAAATAAACGCGTTTTTTCAGACAACTGAATCCCCATGTAGCAGCAAGGCTCAGAAGAGCCCACACACTCAGATCTTAACCCCAGTGTGCAGAAAGGTTCAAAACGTGTTTTTCAGCAGAAATAAACATGTTTCTGCAAGTTTGGTCAACCCCATGTAAGTTATGGGGCAGTAACAGTACACTTTTCAAAACGTGTTTTTCAGCCCGAAATAAACGCGTTTTTTCAGACAACTGAATCCCCATGTAGCAGCAAGGCTCAGAAGAGCCCACACACTCAGATCTTAACCCCAGTGTGCAGAAAGGTTCAAAACGTGTTTTTCAGCAGAAATAAACATGTTTCTGCAAGTTTGGTCAACCCCATGTAAGTTATGGGGAAGTAACAGTACACTTTTCAAAACGTGTTTTTCAGCCCGAAATAAACGCGTTTTTTCAGACAACTGAATCCCCATGTAGCAGCAAGTCTCAGAAGAGCCCACACACTCAGATCTTAACCCCAGTGTGCAGTAAGGTTCAAAACGTGTTTTTCAGCAGAAATAAACATGTTTCTGCAAGTTTGGTCAACCCCATGTAAGTTATGGGGCAGTAACAGTACACTTTTCAAAACGTGTTTTTCAGCCCGAAATAAACGCGTTTTTTCAGACAACTGAATCCCCATGTAGCAGCAAGTCTCAGAAGAGCCCACACACTCAGATCTTAACCCCAGTGTGCAGAAAGGTTCAAAACGTGTTTTTCAGCAGAAATAAACATGTTTCTGCAAGTTTGGTCAACCCCATGTAAGGTATGGGGCAGTAACAGTACACTTTTCAAAACGTGTTTTTCAGCCCGAAATAAACGCGTTTTTTCAGACAACTGAATCCCCATGTAGCAGCAAGTCTCAGAAGAGCCCACACACTCAGATCTTAACCCCAGTGTGCAGAAAGGTTCAAAACGTGTTTTTCAGCAGAAATAAACATGTTTCTGCAAGTTTGGTCAACCCCATGTAAGTTATGGGGCAGTAACAGTACACTTTTCAAAACGTGTTTTTCAGCCCGAAATAAACGCGTTTTTTCAGACAACTGAATCCCCATGTAGCAGCAAGGCTCAGAAGAGCCCACACACTCAGATCTTAACCCCAGTGTGCAGAAAGGTTCAAAACGTGTTTTTCAGCAGAAATAAACATGTTTCTGCAAGTTTGGTCAACCCCATGTAAGTTATGGGGCAGTAACAGTACACTTTTCAAAACGTGTTTTTCAGCCCGAAATAAACGCGTTTTTTCAGACAACTGAATCCCCATGTAGCAGCAAGTCTCAGAAGAGCCCACACACTCAGATCTTAACCCCAGTGTGCAGAAAGGTTCAAAACGTGTTTTTCAGCAGAAATAAACATGTTTCTGCAAGTTTGGTCAACCCCATGTAAGTTATGGGGCAGTAACAGTACACTTTTCAAAACGTGTTTTTCAGCCCGAAATAAACGCGTTTTTTCAGACAACTGAATCCCCATGTAGCAGCAAGTCTCAGAAGAGCCCACACACTCAGATCTTAACCCCAGTGTGCAGAAAGGTTCAAAACGTGTTTTTCAGCAGAAATAAACATGTTTCTGCAAGTTTGGTCAACCCCATGTACGGTATGGGGCAGTAACAGTACACTTTTCAAAACGTGTTTTTCAGCCCGAAATAAACGCGTTTTTTCAGACAACTGAATCCCCATGTAGCAGCAAGGCTCAGAAGAGCCCACACACTCAGATCTTAACCCCAGTGTGCAGAAAGGTTCAAAACGTGTTTTTCAGCAGAAATAAACATGTTTCTGCAAGTTTGGTCAACCCCATGTAAGTTATGGGGCAGTAACAGTACACTTTTCAAAACGTGTTTTTCAGCCCGAAATAAACGCGTTTTTTCAGACAACTGAATCCCCATGTAGCAGCAAGGCTCAGAAGAGCCCACACACTCAGATCTTAACCCCAGTGTGCAAAAAGGTTCAAAACGTGTTTTTCAGCAGAAATAAACATGTTTCTGCAAGTTTGGTCAACCCCATGTAAGTTATGGGGCAGTAACAGTACACTTTTCAAAACGTGTTTTTCAGCCCGAAATAAACGCGTTTTTTCATACAACTGAATCCCCATGTAGCAGCAAGGCTCAGAAGAGCCCACACACTCAGCTCTTATCCCCAGTGTGCAGAAAGGGTCAAAACGTGTTTTTCAGCAGAAATAAACATGTTTCTGCAAGTTTGGTCAACCCCATGTAAGTTATGGGGCAGTAACAGTACACTTTTCAAAACGTGTTTTTCAGCCCGAAATAAACGCGTTTTTTCAGACAACTGAATCCCCATGTAGCAGCAAGGCTCAGAAGAGCCCACACACTCAGATCTTAACCCCAGTGTGCAGAAAGGTTCAAAACGTGTTTTTCAGCAGAAATAAACATGTTTCTGCAAGTTTGGTCAACCCCATGTAAGTTATGGGGCAGTAACAGTACACTTTTCAAAACGTGTTTTTCAGCCCGAAATAAACGCGTTTTTTAAGACAACTGAATCCCCATGTAGCAGCAAGTCTCAGAAGAGCCCACACACTCAGATCTTAACCCCAGTGTGCAGTAAGGTTCAAAACGTGTTTTTCAGCAGAAATAAACATGTTTCTGCAAGTTTGGTCAACCCCATGTAAGTTATGGGGCAGTAACAGTACACTTTTCAAAACGTGTTTTTCAGCCCGAAATAAACGCGTTTTTTCAGACAACTGAATCCTCATGTAGCAGCAAGTCTCAGAAGAGCCCACACACTCAGATCTTAACCCCAGTGTGCAGAAAGGTTCAAAACGTGTTTTTCAGCAGAAATAAACATGTTTCTGCAAGTTTGGTCAACCCCATGTAAGGTATGGGGCAGTAACAGTACACTTTTCAAAACGTGTTTTTCAGCCCGAAATAAACGCGTTTTTTCAGACAACTGAATCCCCATGTAGCAGCAAGGCTCAGAAGAGCCCACACACTCAGATCTTAACCCCAGTGTGCAGAAAGGTTCAAAACGTGTTTTTCAGCAGAAATAAACATGTTTCTGCAAGTTTGGTCAACCCCATGTAAGTTATGGGGCAGTAACAGTACACTTTTCAAAACGTGTTTTTCAGCCCGAAATAAACGCGTTTTTTCAGACAACTGAATCCCCATGTAGCAGCAAGTCTCAGAAGAGCCCACACACTCAGATCTTAACCCCAGTGTGCAGTAAGGTTCAAAACGTGTTTTTCAGCAGAAATAAACATGTTTCTGCAAGTTTGGTCAACCCCATGTAAGTTATGGGGCAGTAACAGTACACTTTTCAAAACGTGTTTTTCAGCCCGAAATAAACGCGTTTTTTCAGACAACTGAATCCCCATGTAGCAGCAAGGCTCAGAAGAGCCCACACACTCAGATCTTAACCCCAGTGTGCAGAAAGGTTCAAAACGTGTTTTTCAGCAGAAATAAACATGTTTCTGCAAGTTTGGTCAACCCCATGTAAGTTATGGGGCAGTAACAGTACACTTTTCAAAACGTGTTTTTCAGCCCGAAATAAACGCGTTTTTTCAGACAACTGAATCCCCATGTAGCAGCAAGGCTCAGAAGAGCCCACACACTCAGATCTTAACCCCAGTGTGCAGAAAGGGTCAAAACGTGTTTTTCAGCAGAAATAAACATGTTTCTGCAAGTTTGGTCAACCCCATGTAAGTTATGGGGCAGTAACAGTACACTTTTCAAAACGTGTTTTTCAGCCCGAAATAAACGCGTTTTTTCAGACAACTGAATCCCCATGTAGCAGCAAGGCTCAGAAGAGCCCACACACTCAGATCTTAACCCCAGTGTGCAAAAAGGTTCAAAACGTGTTTTTCAGCAGAAATAAACATGTTTCTGCAAGTTTGGTCAACCCCATGTAAGTTATGGGGCAGTAACAGTACACTTTTCAAAACGTGTTTTTCAGCCCGAAATAAACGCGTTTTTTCATACAACTGAATCCCCATGTAGCAGCAAGGCTCAGAAGAGCCCACACACTCAGCTCTTATCCCCAGTGTGCAGAAAGGGTCAAAACGTGTTTTTCAGCAGAAATAAACATGTTTCTGCAAGTTTGGTCAACCCCATGTAAGTTATGGGGCAGTAACAGTACACTTTTCAAAACGTGTTTTTCAGCCCGAAATAAACGCGTTTTTTCAGACAACTGAATCCCCATGTAGCAGCAAGGCTCAGAAGAGCCCACACACTCAGATCTTAACCCCAGTGTGCAGAAAGGTTCAAAACGTGTTTTTCAGCAGAAATAAACATGTTTCTGCAAGTTTGGTCAACCCCATGTAAGTTATGGGGCAGTAACAGTACACTTTTCAAAACGTGTTTTTCAGCCCGAAATAAACGCGTTTTTTCAGACAACTGAATCCCCATGTAGCAGCAAGTCTCAGAAGAGCCCACACACTCAGATCTTAACCCCAGTGTGCAGTAAGGTTCAAAACGTGTTTTTCAGCAGAAATAAACATGTTTCTGCAAGTTTGGTCAACCCCATGTAAGTTACTGGGCAGTAACAGTACACTTTTCAAAACGTGTTTTTCAGCCCGAAATAAACGCGTTTTTTCAGACAACTGAATCCCCATGTAGCAGCAAGGCTCAGAAGAGCCCACACACTCAGATCTTAACCCCAGTGTGCAGAAAGGTTCAAAACGTGTTTTTCAGCAGAAATAAACATGTTTCTGCAAGTTTGGTCAACCCCATGTAAGTTATGGGGCAGTAACAGTACACTTTTCAAAACGTGTTTTTCAGCCCGAAATAAACGCGTTTTTTCAGACAACTGAATCCCCATGTAGCAGCAAGTCTCAGAAGAGCCCACACACTCAGATCTTAACCCCAGTGTGCAGAAAGGTTCAAAACGTGTTTTTCAGCAGAAATAAACATGTTTCTGCAAGTTTGGTCAACCCCATGTAAGTTATGGGGCAGTAACAGTACACTTTTCAAAACGTGTTTTTCAGCCCGAAATAAACGCGTTTTTTCAGACAACTGAATCCCCATGTAGCAGCAAGTCTCAGAAGAGCCCACACACTCAGATCTTAACCCCAGTGTGCAGAAAGGTTCAAAACGTGTTTTTCAGCAGAAATAAACATGTTTCTGCAAGTTTGGTCAACCCCATGTAAGGTATGGGGCAGTAACAGTACACTTTTCAAAACGTGTTTTTCAGCCCGAAATAAACGCGTTTTTTCAGACAACTGAATCCCCATGTAGCAGCAAGGCTCAGAAGAGCCCACACACTCAGATCTTAACCCCAGTGTGCAGAAAGGTTCAAAACGTGTTTTTCAGCAGAAATAAACATGTTTCTGCAAGTTTGGTCAACCCCATGTAAGTTATGGGGCAGTAACAGTACACTTTTCAAAACGTGTTTTTCAGCCCGAAATAAACGCGTTTTTTCAGACAACTGAATCCCCATGTAGCAGCAAGGCTCAGAAGAGCCCACACACTCAGATCTTAACCCCAGTGTGCAAAAAGGTTCAAAACGTGTTTTTCAGCAGAAATAAACATGTTTCTGCAAGTTTGGTCAACCCCATGTAAGTTATGGGGCAGTAACAGTACACTTTTCAAAACGTGTTTTTCAGCCCGAAATAAACGCGTTTTTTCATACAACTGAATCCCCATGTAGCAGCAAGGCTCAGAAGAGCCCACACACTCAGCTCTTATCCCCAGTGTGCAGAAAGGGTCAAAACGTGTTTTTCAGCAGAAATAAACATGTTTCTGCAAGTTTGGTCAACCCCATGTAAGTTATGGGGCAGTAACAGTACACTTTTCAAAACGTGTTTTTCAGCCCGAAATAAACGCGTTTTTTCAGACAACTGAATCCCCATGTAGCAGCAAGGCTCAGAAGAGCCCACACACTCAGATCTTAACCCCAGTGTGCAGAAAGGTTCAAAACGTGTTTTTCAGCAGAAATAAACATGTTTCTGCAAGTTTGGTCAACCCCATGTAAGTTATGGGGCAGTAACAGTACACTTTTCAAAACGTGTTTTTCAGCCCGAAATAAACGCGTTTTTTCAGACAACTGAATCCCCATGTAGCAGCAAGTCTCAGAAGAGCCCACACACTCAGATCTTAACCCCAGTGTGCAGTAAGGTTCAAAACGTGTTTTTCAGCAGAAATAAACATGTTTCTGCAAGTTTGGTCAACCCCATGTAAGTTATGGGGCAGTAACAGTACACTTTTCAAAACGTGTTTTTCAGCCCGAAATAAACGCGTTTTTTCAGACAACTGAATCCCCATGTAGCAGCAAGTCTCAGAAGAGCCCACACACTCAGATCTTAACCCCAGTGTGCAGAAAGGTTCAAAACGTGTTTTTCAGCAGAAATAAACATGTTTCTGCAAGTTTGGTCAACCCCATGTAAGGTATGGGGCAGTAACAGTACACTTTTCAAAACGTGTTTTTCAGCCCGAAATAAACGCGTTTTTTCAGACAACTGAATCCCCATGTAGCAGCAAGGCTCAGAAGAGCCCACACACTCAGATCTTAACCCCAGTGTGCAGAAAGGTTCAAAACGTGTTTTTCAGCAGAAATAAACATGTTTCTGCAAGTTTGGTCAACCCCATGTAAGTTATGGGGCAGTAACAGTACACTTTTCAAAACGTGTTTTTCAGCCCGAAATAAACGCGTTTTTTCAGACAACTGAATCCCCATGTAGCAGCAAGTCTCAGAAGAGCCCACACACTCAGATCTTAACCCCAGTGTGCAGTAAGGTTCAAAACGTGTTTTTCAGCAGAAATAAACATGTTTCTGCAAGTTTGGTCAACCCCATGTAAGTTATGGGGCAGTAACAGTACACTTTTCAAAACGTGTTTTTCAGCCCGAAATAAACGCGTTTTTTCAGACAACTGAATCCCCATGTAGCAGCAAGGCTCAGAAGAGCCCACACACTCAGATCTTAACCCCAGTGTGCAGAAAGGTTCAAAACGTGTTTTTCAGCAGAAATAAACATGTTTCTGCAAGTTTGGTCAACCCCATGTAAGTTATGGGGCAGTAACAGTACACTTTTCAAAACGTGTTTTTCAGCCCGAAATAAACGCGTTTTTTCATACAACTGAATCCCCATGTAGCAGCAAGGCTCAGAAGAGCCCACACACTCAGATCTTAACCCCAGTGTGCAGAAAGGGTCAAAACGTGTTTTTCAGCAGAAATAAACATGTTTCTGCAAGTTTGGTCAACCCCATGTAAGTTATGGGGCAGTAACAGTACACTTTTCAAAACGTGTTTTTCAGCCCGAAATAAACGCGTTTTTTCAGACAACTGAATCCCCATGTAGCAGCAAGGCTCAGAAGAGCCCACACACTCAGATCTTAACCCCAGTGTGCAGAAAGGGTCAAAACGTGTTTTTCAGCAGAAATAAACATGTTTCTGCAAGTTTGGTCAACCCCATGTAAGGTATGGGGCAGTAACAGTACACTTTTCAAAACGTGTTTTTCAGCCCGAAATAAACGCGTTTTTTCAGACAACTGAATCCCCATGTAGCAGCAAGGCTCAGAAGAGCCCACACACTCAGATCTTAACCCCAGTGTGCAGAAAGGTTCAAAACGTGTTTTTCAGCAGAAATAAACATGTTTCTGCAAGTTTGGTCAACCCCATGTAAGTTATGGGGCAGTAACAGTACACTTTTCAAAACGTGTTTTTCAGCCCGAAATAAACGCGTTTTTTCAGACAACTGAATCCCCATGTAGCAGCAAGGCTCAGAAGAGCCCACACACTCAGATCTTAACCCCAGTGTGCAAAAAGGTTCAAAACGTGTTTTTCAGCAGAAATAAACATGTTTCTGCAAGTTTGGTCAACCCCATGTAAGTTATGGGGCAGTAACAGTACACTTTTCAAAACGTGTTTTTCAGCCCGAAATAAACGCGTTTTTTCATACAACTGAATCCCCATGTAGCAGCAAGGCTCAGAAGAGCCCACACACTCAGCTCTTATCCCCAGTGTGCAGAAAGGGTCAAAACGTGTTTTTCAGCAGAAATAAACATGTTTCTGCAAGTTTGGTCAACCCCATGTAAGTTATGGGGCAGTAACAGTACACTTTTCAAAACGTGTTTTTCAGCCCGAAATAAACGCGTTTTTTCAGACAACTGAATCCCCATGTAGCAGCAAGGCTCAGAAGAGCCCACACACTCAGATCTTAACCCCAGTGTGCAGAAAGGTTCAAAACGTGTTTTTCAGCAGAAATAAACATGTTTCTGCAAGTTTGGTCAACCCCATGTAAGTTATGGGGCAGTAACAGTACACTTTTCAAAACGTGTTTTTCAGCCCGAAATAAACGCGTTTTTTCAGACAACTGAATCCCCATGTAGCAGCAAGTCTCAGAAGAGCCCACACACTCAGATCTTAACCCCAGTGTGCAGTAAGGTTCAAAACGTGTTTTTCAGCAGAAATAAACATGTTTCTGCAAGTTTGGTCAACCCCATGTAAGTTATGGGGCAGTAACAGTACACTTTTCAAAACGTGTTTTTCAGCCCGAAATAAACGCGTTTTTTCAGACAACTGAATCCCCATGTAGCAGCAAGGCTCAGAAGAGCCCACACACTCAGATCTTAACCCCAGTGTGCAGAAAGGTTCAAAACGTGTTTTTCAGCAGAAATAAACATGTTTCTGCAAGTTTGGTCAACCCCATGTAAGTTATGGGGCAGTAACAGTACACTTTTCAAAACGTGTTTTTCAGCCCGAAATAAACGCGTTTTTTCATACAACTGAATCCCCATGTAGCAGCAAGGCTCAGAAGAGCCCACACACTCAGCTCTTATCCCCAGTGTGCAGAAAGGGTCAAAACGTGTTTTTCAGCAGAAATAAACATGTTTCTGCAAGTTTGGTCAACCCCATGTAAGTTATGGGGCAGTAACAGTACACTTTTCAAAACGTGTTTTTCAGCCCGAAATAAACGCGTTTTTTCAGACAACTGAATCCCCATGTAGCAGCAAGGCTCAGAAGAGCCCACACACTCAGATCTTAACCCCAGTGTGCAGAAAGGTTCAAAACGTGTTTTTCAGCAGAAATAAACATGTTTCTGCAAGTTTGGTCAACCCCATGTAAGTTATGGGGCAGTAACAGTACACTTTTCAAAACGTGTTTTTCAGCCCGAAATAAACGCGTTTTTTCAGACAACTGAATCCCCATGTAGCAGCAAGTCTCAGAAGAGCCCACACACTCAGATCTTAACCCCAGTGTGCAGTAAGGTTCAAAACGTGTTTTTCAGCAGAAATAAACATGTTTCTGCAAGTTTGGTCAACCCCATGTAAGTTATGGGGCAGTAACAGTACACTTTTCAAAACGTGTTTTTCAGCCCGAAATAAACGCGTTTTTTCAGACAACTGAATCCCCATGTAGCAGCAAGGCTCAGAAGAGCCCACACACTCAGATCTTAACCCCAGTGTGCAGAAAGGTTCAAAACGTGTTTTTCAGCAGAAATAAACATGTTTCTGCAAGTTTGGTCAACCCCATGTAAGTTATGGGGCAGTAACAGTACACTTTTCAAAACGTGTTTTTCAGCCCGAAATAAACGCGTTTTTTCAGACAACTGAATCCCCATGTAGCAGCAAGGCTCAGAAGAGCCCACACACTCAGATCTTAACCCCAGTGTGCAGAAAGGGTCAAAACGTGTTTTTCAGCAGAAATAAACATGTTTCTGCAAGTTTGGTCAACCCCATGTAAGTTATGGGGCAGTAACAGTACACTTTTCAAAACGTGTTTTTCAGCCCGAAATAAACGCGTTTTTTCAGACAACTGAATCCCCATGTAGCAGCAAGGCTCAGAAGAGCCCACACACTCAGATCTTAACCCCAGTGTGCAGAAAGGTTCAAAACGTGTTTTTCAGCAGAAATAAACATGTTTCTGCAAGTTTGGTCAACCCCATGTAAGGTATGGGGCAGTAACAGTACACTTTTCAAAACGTGTTTTTCAGCCCGAAATAAACGCGTTTTTTCAGACAACTGAATCCCCATGTAGCAGCAAGGCTCAGAAGAGCCCACACACTCAGATCTTAACCCCAGTGTGCAGAAAGGTTCAAAACGTGTTTTTCAGCAGAAATAAACATGTTTCTGCAAGTTTGGTCAACCCCATGTAAGTTATGGGGCAGTAACAGTACACTTTTCAAAACGTGTTTTTCAGCCCGAAATAAACGCGTTTTTTCAGACAACTGAATCCCCATGTAGCAGCAAGGCTCAGAAGAGCCCACACACTCAGATCTTAACCCCAGTGTGCAAATAGGTTCAAAACGTGTTTTTCAGCAGAAATAAACATGTTTCTGCAAGTTTGGTCAACCCCATGTAAGTTATGGGGCAGTAACAGTACACTTTTCAAAACGTGTTTTTCAGCCCGAAATAAACGCGTTTTTTCAGACAACTGAATCCCCATGTAGCAGCAAGGCTCAGAAGAGCCCACACACTCAGATCTTAACCCCAGTGTGCAGAAAGGTTCAAAACGTGTTTTTCAGCAGAAATAAACATGTTTCTGCAAGTTTGGTCAACCCCATGTAAGTTATGGGGCAGTAACAGTACACTTTTCAAAACGTGTTTTTCAGCCCGAAATAAACGCGTTTTTTCAGACAACTGAATCCCCATGTAGCAGCAAGGCTCAGAAGAGCCCACACACTCAGATCTTAACCCCAGTGTGCAGAAAGGTTCAAAACGTGTTTTTCAGCAGAAATAAACATGTTTCTGCAAGTTTGGTCAACCCCATGTAAGTTATGGGGCAGTAACAGTACACTTTTCAAAACGTGTTTTTCAGCCCGAAATAAACGCGTTTTTTCAGACAACTGAATCCCCATGTAGCAGCAAGGCTCAGAAGAGCCCACACACTCAGATCTTAACCCCAGTGTGCAAAAAGGTTCAAAACGTGTTTTTCAGCAGAAATAAACATGTTTCTGCAAGTTTGGTCAACCCCATGTAAGTTATGGGGCAGTAACAGTACACTTTTCAAAACGTGTTTTTCAGCCCGAAATAAACGCGTTTTTTCAGACAACTGAATCCCCATGTAGCAGCAAGTCTCAGAAGAGCCCACACACTCAGATCTTAACCCCAGTGTGCAGAAAGGTTCAAAACGTGTTTTTCAGCAGAAATAAACATGTTTCTGCAAGTTTGGTCAACCCCATGTAAGGTATGGGGCAGTAACAGTACACTTTTCAAAACGTGTTTTTCAGCCCGAAATAAACGCGTTTTTTCAGACAACTGAATCCCCATGTAGCAGCAAGGCTCAGAAGAGCCCACACACTCAGATCTTAACCCCAGTGTGCAGAAAGGTTCAAAACGTGTTTTTCAGCAGAAATAAACATGTTTCTGCAAGTTTGGTCAACCCCATGTAAGTTATGGGGCAGTAACAGTACACTTTTCAAAACGTGTTTTTCAGCCCGAAATAAACGCGTTTTTTCAGACAACTGAATCCCCATGTAGCAGCAAGGCTCAGAAGAGCCCACACACTCAGATCTTAACCCCAGTGTGCAAAAAGGTTCAAAACGTGTTTTTCAGCAGAAATAAACATGTTTCTGCAAGTTTGGTCAACCCCATGTAAGTTATGGGGCAGTAACAGTACACTTTTCAAAACGTGTTTTTCAGCCCGAAATAAACGCGTTTTTTCATACAACTGAATCCCCATGTAGCAGCAAGGCTCAGAAGAGCCCACACACTCAGCTCTTATCCCCAGTGTGCAGAAAGGGTCAAAACGTGTTTTTCAGCAGAAATAAACATGTTTCTGCAAGTTTGGTCAACCCCATGTAAGTTATGGGGCAGTAACAGTACACTTTTCAAAACGTGTTTTTCAGCCCGAAATAAACGCGTTTTTTCAGACAACTGAATCCCCATGTAGCAGCAAGGCTCAGAAGAGCCCACACACTCAGATCTTAACCCCAGTGTGCAGAAAGGTTCAAAACGTGTTTTTCAGCAGAAATAAACATGTTTCTGCAAGTTTGGTCAACCCCATGTAAGTTATGGGGCAGTAACAGTACACTTTTCAAAACGTGTTTTTCAGCCCGAAATAAACGCGTTTTTTCAGACAACTGAATCCCCATGTAGCAGCAAGTCTCAGAAGAGCCCACACACTCAGATCTTAACCCCAGTGTGCAGTAAGGTTCAAAACGTGTTTTTCAGCAGAAATAAACATGTTTCTGCAAGTTTGGTCAACCCCATGTAAGTTATGGGGCAGTAACAGTACACTTTTCAAAACGTGTTTTTCAGCCCGAAATAAACGCGTTTTTTCAGACAACTGAATCCCCATGTAGCAGCAAGTCTCAGAAGAGCCCACACACTCAGATCTTAACCCCAGTGTGCAGAAAGGTTCAAAACGTGTTTTTCAGCAGAAATAAACATGTTTCTGCAAGTTTGGTCAACCCCATGTAAGGTATGGGGCAGTAACAGTACACTTTTCAAAACGTGTTTTTCAGCCCGAAATAAACGCGTTTTTTCAGACAACTGAATCCCCATGTAGCAGCAAGGCTCAGAAGAGCCCACACACTCAGATCTTAACCCCAGTGTGCAGAAAGGTTCAAAACGTGTTTTTCAGCAGAAATAAACATGTTTCTGCAAGTTTGGTCAACCCCATGTAAGTTATGGGGCAGTAACAGTACACTTTTCAAAACGTGTTTTTCAGCCCGAAATAAACGCGTTTTTTCAGACAACTGAATCCCCATGTAGCAGCAAGGCTCAGAAGAGCCCACACACTCAGATCTTAACCCCAGTGTGCAGAAAGGGTCAAAACGTGTTTTTCAGCAGAAATAAACATGTTTCTGCAAGTTTGGTCAACCCCATGTAAGTTATGGGGCAGTAACAGTACACTTTTCAAAACGTGTTTTTCAGCCCGAAATAAACGCGTTTTTTCAGACAACTGAATCCCCATGTAGCAGCAAGGCTCAGAAGAGCCCACACACTCAGATCTTAACCCCAGTGTGCAGAAAGGTTCAAAACGTGTTTTTCAGCAGAAATAAACATGTTTCTGCAAGTTTGGTCAACCCCATGTAAGGTATGGGGCAGTAACAGTACACTTTTCAAAACGTGTTTTTCAGCCCGAAATAAACGCGTTTTTTCAGACAACTGAATCCCCATGTAGCAGCAAGGCTCAGAAGAGCCCACACACTCAGATCTTAACCCCAGTGTGCAGAAAGGTTCAAAACGTGTTTTTCAGCAGAAATAAACATGTTTCTGCAAGTTTGGTCAACCCCATGTAAGTTATGGGGCAGTAACAGTACACTTTTCAAAACGTGTTTTTCAGCCCGAAATAAACGCGTTTTTTCAGACAACTGAATCCCCATGTAGCAGCAAGGCTCAGAAGAGCCCACACACTCAGATCTTAACCCCAGTGTGCAAATAGGTTCAAAACGTGTTTTTCAGCAGAAATAAACATGTTTCTGCAAGTTTGGTCAACCCCATGTAAGTTATGGGGCAGTAACAGTACACTTTTCAAAACGTGTTTTTCAGCCCGAAATAAACGCGTTTTTTCAGACAACTGAATCCCCATGTAGCAGCAAGTCTCAGAAGAGCCCACACACTCAGATCTTAACCCCAGTGTGCAGTAAGGTTCAAAACGTGTTTTTCAGCAGAAATAAACATGTTTCTGCAAGTTTGGTCAACCCCATGTAAGTTATGGGGCAGTAACAGTACACTTTTCAAAACGTGTTTTTCAGCCCGAAATAAACGCGTTTTTTCAGACAACTGAATCCCCATGTAGCAGCAAGGCTCAGAAGAGCCCACACACTCAGATCTTAACCCCAGTGTGCAGAAAGGTTCAAAACGTGTTTTTCAGCAGAAATAAACATGTTTCTGCAAGTTTGGTCAACCCCATGTAAGTTATGGGGCAGTAACAGTACACTTTTCAAAACGTGTTTTTCAGCCCGAAATAAACGCGTTTTTTCAGACAACTGAATCCCCATGTAGCAGCAAGGCTCAGAAGAGCCCACACACTCAGATCTTAACCCCAGTGTGCAGAAAGGGTCAAAACGTGTTTTTCAGCAGAAATAAACATGTTTCTGCAAGTTTGGTCAACCCCATGTAAGTTATGGGGCAGTAACAGTACACTTTTCAAAACGTGTTTTTCAGCCCGAAATAAACGCGTTTTTTCAGACAACTGAATCCCCATGTAGCAGCAAGGCTCAGAAGAGCCCACACACTCAGATCTTAACCCCAGTGTGCAGAAAGGTTCAAAACGTGTTTTTCAGCAGAAATAAACATGTTTCTGCAAGTTTGGTCAACCCCATGTAAGTTATGGGGCAGTAACAGTACACTTTTCAAAACGTGTTTTTCAGCCCGAAATAAACGCGTTTTTTCAGACAACTGAATCCCCATGTAGCAGCAAGTCTCAGAAGAGCCCACACACTCAGATCTTAACCCCAGTGTGCAGTAAGGTTCAAAACGTGTTTTTCAGCAGAAATAAACATGTTTCTGCAAGTTTGGTCAACCCCATGTAAGTTATGGGGCAGTAACAGTACACTTTTCAAAACGTGTTTTTCAGCCCGAAATAAACGCGTTTTTTCAGACAACTGAATCCCCATGTAGCAGCAAGGCTCAGAAGAGCCCACACACTCAGATCTTAACCCCAGTGTGCAGAAAGGTTCAAAACGTGTTTTTCAGCAGAAATAAACATGTTTCTGCAAGTTTGGTCAACCCCATGTAAGTTATGGGGCAGTAACAGTACACTTTTCAAAACGTGTTTTTCAGCCCGAAATAAACGCGTTTTTTCATACAACTGAATCCCCATGTAGCAGCAAGGCTCAGAAGAGCCCACACACTCAGCTCTTATCCCCAGTGTGCAGAAAGGGTCAAAACGTGTTTTTCAGCAGAAATAAACATGTTTCTGCAAGTTTGGTCAACCCCATGTAAGTTATGGGGCAGTAACAGTACACTTTTCAAAACGTGTTTTTCAGCCCGAAATAAACGCGTTTTTTCAGACAACTGAATCCCCATGTAGCAGCAAGGCTCAGAAGAGCCCACACACTCAGATCTTAACCCCAGTGTGCAGAAAGGTTCAAAACGTGTTTTTCAGCAGAAATAAACATGTTTCTGCAAGTTTGGTCAACCCCATGTAAGTTATGGGGCAGTAACAGTACACTTTTCAAAACGTGTTTTTCAGCCCGAAATAAACGCGTTTTTTTCAGACAACTGAATCCCCATGTAGCAGCAAGTCTCAGAAGAGCCCACACACTCAGATCTTAACCCCAGTGTGCAGAAAGGTTCAAAACGTGTTTTTCAGCAGAAATAAACATGTTTCTGCAAGTTTGGTCAACCCCATGTAAGTTATGGGGCAGTAACAGTACACTTTTCAAAACGTGTTTTTCAGCCCGAAATAAACGCGTTTTTTCAGACAACTGAATCCCCATGTAGCAGCAAGTCTCAGAAGAGCCCACACACTCAGATCTTAACCCCAGTGTGCAGAAAGGTTCAAAACGTGTTTTTCAGCAGAAATAAACATGTTTCTGCAAGTTTGGTCAACCCCATGTAAGGTATGGGGCAGTAACAGTACACTTTTCAAAACGTGTTTTTCAGCCCGAAATAAACGCGTTTTTTCATACAACTGAATCCCCATGTAGCAGCAAGGCTCAGAAGAGCCCACACACTCAGCTCTTATCCCCAGTGTGCAGAAAGGGTCAAAACGTGTTTTTCAGCAGAAATAAACATGTTTCTGCAAGTTTGGTCAACCCCATGTAAGGTATGGGGCAGTAACAGTACACTTTTCAAAACGTGTTTTTCAGCCCGAAATAAACGCGTTTTTTCAGACAACTGAATCCCCATGTAGCAGCAAGGCTCAGAAGAGCCCACACACTCAGATCTTAACCCCAGTGTGCAGAAAGGTTCAAAACGTGTTTTTCAGCAGAAATAAACATGTTTCTGCAAGTTTGGTCAACCCCATGTAAGTTATGGGGCAGTAACAGTACACTTTTCAAAACGTGTTTTTCAGCCCGAAATAAACGCGTTTTTTCAGACAACTGAATCCCCATGTAGCAGCAAGTCTCAGAAGAGCCCACACACTCAGATCTTAACCCCAGTGTGCAGAAAGGTTCAAAACGTGTTTTTCAGCAGAAATAAACATGTTTCTGCAAGTTTGGTCAACCCCATGTAAGTTATGGGGCAGTAACAGTACACTTTTCAAAACGTGTTTTTCAGCCCGAAATAAACGCGTTTTTTCAGACAACTGAATCCCCATGTAGCAGCAAGTCTCAGAAGAGCCCACACACTCAGATCTTAACCCCAGTGTGCAGAAAGGTTCAAAACGTGTTTTTCAGCAGAAATAAACATGTTTCTGCAAGTTTGGTCAACCCCATGTAAGGTATGGGGCAGTAACAGTACACTTTTCAAAACGTGTTTTTCAGCCCGAAATAAACGCGTTTTTTCAGACAACTGAATCCCCATGTAGCAGCAAGGCTCAGAAGAGCCCACACACTCAGATCTTAACCCCAGTGTGCAGAAAGGTTCAAAACGTGTTTTTCAGCAGAAATAAACATGTTTCTGCAAGTTTGGTCAACCCCATGTAAGTTATGGGGCAGTAACAGTACACTTTTCAAAACGTGTTTTTCAGCCCGAAATAAACGCGTTTTTTCAGACAACTGAATCCCCATGTAGCAGCAAGGCTCAGAAGAGCCCACACACTCAGATCTTAACCCCAGTGTGCAAAAAGGTTCAAAACGTGTTTTTCAGCAGAAATAAACATGTTTCTGCAAGTTTGGTCAACCCCATGTAAGTTATGGGGCAGTAACAGTACACTTTTCAAAACGTGTTTTTCAGCCCGAAATAAACGCGTTTTTTCATACAACTGAATCCCCATGTAGCAGCAAGGCTCAGAAGAGCCCACACACTCAGCTCTTATCCCCAGTGTGCAGAAAGGGTCAAAACGTGTTTTTCAGCAGAAATAAACATGTTTCTGCAAGTTTGGTCAACCCCATGTAAGTTATGGGGCAGTAACAGTACACTTTTCAAAACGTGTTTTTCAGCCCGAAATAAACGCGTTTTTTCAGACAACTGAATCCCCATGTAGCAGCAAGGCTCAGAAGAGCCCACACACTCAGATCTTAACCCCAGTGTGCAGAAAGGTTCAAAACGTGTTTTTCAGCAGAAATAAACATGTTTCTGCAAGTTTGGTCAACCCCATGTAAGTTATGGGGCAGTAACAGTACACTTTTCAAAACGTGTTTTTCAGCCCGAAATAAACGCGTTTTTTCAGACAACTGAATCCCCATGTAGCAGCAAGTCTCAGAAGAGCCCACACACTCAGATCTTAACCCCAGTGTGCAGTAAGGTTCAAAACGTGTTTTTCAGCAGAAATAAACATGTTTCTGCAAGTTTGGTCAACCCCATGTAAGTTATGGGGCAGTAACAGTACACTTTTCAAAACGTGTTTTTCAGCCCGAAATAAACGCGTTTTTTCAGACAACTGAATCCCCATGTAGCAGCAAGTCTCAGAAGAGCCCACACACTCAGATCTTAACCCCAGTGTGCAGAAAGGTTCAAAACGTGTTTTTCAGCAGAAATAAACATGTTTCTGCAAGTTTGGTCAACCCCATGTAAGGTATGGGGCAGTAACAGTACACTTTTCAAAACGTGTTTTTCAGCCCGAAATAAACGCGTTTTTTCAGACAACTGAATCCCCATGTAGCAGCAAGGCTCAGAAGAGCCCACACACTCAGATCTTAACCCCAGTGTGCAGAAAGGTTCAAAACGTGTTTTTCAGCAGAAATAAACATGTTTCTGCAAGTTTGGTCAACCCCATGTAAGTTATGGGGCAGTAACAGTACACTTTTCAAAACGTGTTTTTCAGCCCGAAATAAACGCGTTTTTTCAGACAACTGAATCCCCATGTAGCAGCAAGTCTCAGAAGAGCCCACACACTCAGATCTTAACCCCAGTGTGCAGTAAGGTTCAAAACGTGTTTTTCAGCAGAAATAAACATGTTTCTGCAAGTTTGGTCAACCCCATGTAAGTTATGGGGCAGTAACAGTACACTTTTCAAAACGTGTTTTTCAGCCCGAAATAAACGCGTTTTTTCAGACAACTGAATCCCCATGTAGCAGCAAGGCTCAGAAGAGCCCACACACTCAGATCTTAACCCCAGTGTGCAGAAAGGTTCAAAACGTGTTTTTCAGCAGAAATAAACATGTTTCTGCAAGTTTGGTCAACCCCATGTAAGTTATGGGGCAGTAACAGTACACTTTTCAAAACGTGTTTTTCAGCCCGAAATAAACGCGTTTTTTCATACAACTGAATCCCCATGTAGCAGCAAGGCTCAGAAGAGCCCACACACTCAGATCTTAACCCCAGTGTGCAGAAAGGGTCAAAACGTGTTTTTCAGCAGAAATAAACATGTTTCTGCAAGTTTGGTCAACCCCATGTAAGTTATGGGGCAGTAACAGTACACTTTTCAAAACGTGTTTTTCAGCCCGAAATAAACGCGTTTTTTCAGACAACTGAATCCCCATGTAGCAGCAAGGCTCAGAAGAGCCCACACACTCAGATCTTAACCCCAGTGTGCAGAAAGGGTCAAAACGTGTTTTTCAGCAGAAATAAACATGTTTCTGCAAGTTTGGTCAACCCCATGTAAGGTATGGGGCAGTAACAGTACACTTTTCAAAACGTGTTTTTCAGCCCGAAATAAACGCGTTTTTTCAGACAACTGAATCCCCATGTAGCAGCAAGGCTCAGAAGAGCCCACACACTCAGATCTTAACCCCAGTGTGCAGAAAGGTTCAAAACGTGTTTTTCAGCAGAAATAAACATGTTTCTGCAAGTTTGGTCAACCCCATGTAAGTTATGGGGCAGTAACAGTACACTTTTCAAAACGTGTTTTTCAGCCCGAAATAAACGCGTTTTTTCAGACAACTGAATCCCCATGTAGCAGCAAGGCTCAGAAGAGCCCACACACTCAGATCTTAACCCCAGTGTGCAAAAAGGTTCAAAACGTGTTTTTCAGCAGAAATAAACATGTTTCTGCAAGTTTGGTCAACCCCATGTAAGTTATGGGGCAGTAACAGTACACTTTTCAAAACGTGTTTTTCAGCCCGAAATAAACGCGTTTTTTCATACAACTGAATCCCCATGTAGCAGCAAGGCTCAGAAGAGCCCACACACTCAGCTCTTATCCCCAGTGTGCAGAAAGGGTCAAAACGTGTTTTTCAGCAGAAATAAACATGTTTCTGCAAGTTTGGTCAACCCCATGTAAGTTATGGGGCAGTAACAGTACACTTTTCAAAACGTGTTTTTCAGCCCGAAATAAACGCGTTTTTTCAGACAACTGAATCCCCATGTAGCAGCAAGGCTCAGAAGAGCCCACACACTCAGATCTTAACCCCAGTGTGCAGAAAGGTTCAAAACGTGTTTTTCAGCAGAAATAAACATGTTTCTGCAAGTTTGGTCAACCCCATGTAAGTTATGGGGCAGTAACAGTACACTTTTCAAAACGTGTTTTTCAGCCCGAAATAAACGCGTTTTTTCAGACAACTGAATCCCCATGTAGCAGCAAGTCTCAGAAGAGCCCACACACTCAGATCTTAACCCCAGTGTGCAGTAAGGTTCAAAACGTGTTTTTCAGCAGAAATAAACATGTTTCTGCAAGTTTGGTCAACCCCATGTAAGTTATGGGGCAGTAACAGTACACTTTTCAAAACGTGTTTTTCAGCCCGAAATAAACGCGTTTTTTCAGACAACTGAATCCCCATGTAGCAGCAAGGCTCAGAAGAGCCCACACACTCAGATCTTAACCCCAGTGTGCAGAAAGGTTCAAAACGTGTTTTTCAGCAGAAATAAACATGTTTCTGCAAGTTTGGTCAACCCCATGTAAGTTATGGGGCAGTAACAGTACACTTTTCAAAACGTGTTTTTCAGCCCGAAATAAACGCGTTTTTTCATACAACTGAATCCCCATGTAGCAGCAAGGCTCAGAAGAGCCCACACACTCAGCTCTTATCCCCAGTGTGCAGAAAGGGTCAAAACGTGTTTTTCAGCAGAAATAAACATGTTTCTGCAAGTTTGGTCAACCCCATGTAAGTTATGGGGCAGTAACAGTACACTTTTCAAAACGTGTTTTTCAGCCCGAAATAAACGCGTTTTTTCAGACAACTGAATCCCCATGTAGCAGCAAGGCTCAGAAGAGCCCACACACTCAGATCTTAACCCCAGTGTGCAGAAAGGTTCAAAACGTGTTTTTCAGCAGAAATAAACATGTTTCTGCAAGTTTGGTCAACCCCATGTAAGTTATGGGGCAGTAACAGTACACTTTTCAAAACGTGTTTTTCAGCCCGAAATAAACGCGTTTTTTCAGACAACTGAATCCCCATGTAGCAGCAAGTCTCAGAAGAGCCCACACACTCAGATCTTAACCCCAGTGTGCAGTAAGGTTCAAAACGTGTTTTTCAGCAGAAATAAACATGTTTCTGCAAGTTTGGTCAACCCCATGTAAGTTATGGGGCAGTAACAGTACACTTTTCAAAACGTGTTTTTCAGCCCGAAATAAACGCGTTTTTTCAGACAACTGAATCCCCATGTAGCAGCAAGGCTCAGAAGAGCCCACACACTCAGATCTTAACCCCAGTGTGCAGAAAGGTTCAAAACGTGTTTTTCAGCAGAAATAAACATGTTTCTGCAAGTTTGGTCAACCCCATGTAAGTTATGGGGCAGTAACAGTACACTTTTCAAAACGTGTTTTTCAGCCCGAAATAAACGCGTTTTTTCAGACAACTGAATCCCCATGTAGCAGCAAGGCTCAGAAGAGCCCACACACTCAGATCTTAACCCCAGTGTGCAGAAAGGGTCAAAACGTGTTTTTCAGCAGAAATAAACATGTTTCTGCAAGTTTGGTCAACCCCATGTAAGTTATGGGGCAGTAACAGTACACTTTTCAAAACGTGTTTTTCAGCCCGAAATAAACGCGTTTTTTCAGACAACTGAATCCCCATGTAGCAGCAAGGCTCAGAAGAGCCCACACACTCAGATCTTAACCCCAGTGTGCAGAAAGGTTCAAAACGTGTTTTTCAGCAGAAATAAACATGTTTCTGCAAGTTTGGTCAACCCCATGTAAGGTATGGGGCAGTAACAGTACACTTTTCAAAACGTGTTTTTCAGCCCGAAATAAACGCGTTTTTTCAGACAACTGAATCCCCATGTAGCAGCAAGGCTCAGAAGAGCCCACACACTCAGATCTTAACCCCAGTGTGCAGAAAGGTTCAAAACGTGTTTTTCAGCAGAAATAAACATGTTTCTGCAAGTTTGGTCAACCCCATGTAAGTTATGGGGCAGTAACAGTACACTTTTCAAAACGTGTTTTTCAGCCCGAAATAAACGCGTTTTTTCAGACAACTGAATCCCCATGTAGCAGCAAGGCTCAGAAGAGCCCACACACTCAGATCTTAACCCCAGTGTGCAAATAGGTTCAAAACGTGTTTTTCAGCAGAAATAAACATGTTTCTGCAAGTTTGGTCAACCCCATGTAAGTTATGGGGCAGTAACAGTACACTTTTCAAAACGTGTTTTTCAGCCCGAAATAAACGCGTTTTTTCAGACAACTGAATCCCCATGTAGCAGCAAGGCTCAGAAGAGCCCACACACTCAGATCTTAACCCCAGTGTGCAGAAAGGTTCAAAACGTGTTTTTCAGCAGAAATAAACATGTTTCTGCAAGTTTGGTCAACCCCATGTAAGTTATGGGGCAGTAACAGTACACTTTTCAAAACGTGTTTTTCAGCCCGAAATAAACGCGTTTTTTCAGACAACTGAATCCCCATGTAGCAGCAAGGCTCAGAAGAGCCCACACACTCAGATCTTAACCCCAGTGTGCAGAAAGGTTCAAAACGTGTTTTTCAGCAGAAATAAACATGTTTCTGCAAGTTTGGTCAACCCCATGTAAGTTATGGGGCAGTAACAGTACACTTTTCAAAACGTGTTTTTCAGCCCGAAATAAACGCGTTTTTTCAGACAACTGAATCCCCATGTAGCAGCAAGGCTCAGAAGAGCCCACACACTCAGATCTTAACCCCAGTGTGCAAAAAGGTTCAAAACGTGTTTTTCAGCAGAAATAAACATGTTTCTGCAAGTTTGGTCAACCCCATGTAAGTTATGGGGCAGTAACAGTACACTTTTCAAAACGTGTTTTTCAGCCCGAAATAAACGCGTTTTTTCATACAACTGAATCCCCATGTAGCAGCAAGGCTCAGAAGAGCCCACACACTCAGCTCTTATCCCCAGTGTGCAGAAAGGGTCAAAACGTGTTTTTCAGCAGAAATAAACATGTTTCTGCAAGTTTGGTCAACCCCATGTAAGTTATGGGGCAGTAACAGTACACTTTTCAAAACGTGTTTTTCAGCCCGAAATAAACGCGTTTTTTCAGACAACTGAATCCCCATGTAGCAGCAAGTCTCAGAAGAGCCCACACACTCAGATCTTAACCCCAGTGTGCAGTAAGGTTCAAAACGTGTTTTTCAGCAGAAATAAACATGTTTCTGCAAGTTTGGTCAACCCCATGTAAGTTATGGGGCAGTAACAGTACACTTTTCAAAACGTGTTTTTCAGCCCGAAATAAACGCGTTTTTTCAGACAACTGAATCCCCATGTAGCAGCAAGGCTCAGAAGAGCCCACACACTCAGATCTTAACACCAGTGTGCAGAAAGGTTCAAAACGTGTTTTTCAGCAGAAATAAACATGTTTCTGCAAGTTTGGTCAACCCCATGTAAGTTATGGGGCAGTAACAGTACACTTTTCAAAACGTGTTTTTCAGCCCGAAATAAACGCGTTTTTTCAGACAACTGAATCCCCATGTAGCAGCAAGTCTCAGAAGAGCCCACACACTCAGATCTTAACCCCAGTGTGCAGAAAGGTTCAAAACGTGTTTTTCAGCAGAAATAAACATGTTTCTGCAAGTTTGGTCAACCCCATGTAAGTTATGGGGCAGTAACAGTACACTTTTCAAAACGTGTTTTTCAGCCCGAAATAAACGCGTTTTTTCAGACAACTGAATCCCCATGTAGCAGCAAGTCTCAGAAGAGCCCACACACTCAGATCTTAACCCCAGTGTGCAGAAAGGTTCAAAACGTGTTTTTCAGCAGAAATAAACATGTTTCTGCAAGTTTGGTCAACCCCATGTAAGGTATGGGGCAGTAACAGTACACTTTTCAAAACGTGTTTTTCAGCCCGAAATAAACGCGTTTTTTCAGACAACTGAATCCCCATGTAGCAGCAAGGCTCAGAAGAGCCCACACACTCAGATCTTAACCCCAGTGTGCAGAAAGGTTCAAAACGTGTTTTTCAGCAGAAATAAACATGTTTCTGCAAGTTTGGTCAACCCCATGTAAGTTATGGGGCAGTAACAGTACACTTTTCAAAACGTGTTTTTCAGCCCGAAATAAACGCGTTTTTTCAGACAACTGAATCCCCATGTAGCAGCAAGGCTCAGAAGAGCCCACACACTCAGATCTTAACCCCAGTGTGCAAAAAGGTTCAAAACGTGTTTTTCAGCAGAAATAAACATGTTTCTGCAAGTTTGGTCAACCCCATGTAAGTTATGGGGCAGTAACAGTACACTTTTCAAAACGTGTTTTTCAGCCCGAAATAAACGCGTTTTTTCAGACAACTGAATCCCCATGTAGCAGCAAGGCTCAGAAGAGCCCACACACTCAGATCTTAACCCCAGTGTGCAGAAAGGTTCAAAACGTGTTTTTCAGCAGAAATAAACATGTTTCTGCAAGTTTGGTCAACCCCATGTAAGTTATGGGGCAGTAACAGTACACTTTTCAAAACGTGTTTTTCAGCCCGAAATAAACGCGTTTTTTCAGACAACTGAATCCCCATGTAGCAGCAAGTCTCAGAAGAGCCCACACACTCAGATCTTAACCCCAGTGTGCAGTAAGGTTCAAAACGTGTTTTTCAGCAGAAATAAACATGTTTCTGCAAGTTTGGTCAACCCCATGTAAGTTATGGGGCAGTAACAGTACACTTTTCAAAACGTGTTTTTCAGCCCGAAATAAACGCGTTTTTTCAGACAACTGAATCCCCATGTAGCAGCAAGGCTCAGAAGAGCCCACACACTCAGATCTTAACCCCAGTGTGCAGAAAGGTTCAAAACGTGTTTTTCAGCAGAAATAAACATGTTTCTGCAAGTTTGGTCAACCCCATGTAAGTTATGGGGCAGTAACAGTACACTTTTCAAAACGTGTTTTTCAGCCCGAAATAAACGCGTTTTTTCATACAACTGAATCCCCATGTAGCAGCAAGGCTCAGAAGAGCCCACACACTCAGATCTTAACCCCAGTGTGCAGAAAGGGTCAAAACGTGTTTTTCAGCAGAAATAAACATGTTTCTGCAAGTTTGGTCAACCCCATGTAAGTTATGGGGCAGTAACAGTACACTTTTCAAAACGTGTTTTTCAGCCCGAAATAAACGCGTTTTTTCAGACAACTGAATCCCCATGTAGCAGCAAGGCTCAGAAGAGCCCACACACTCAGATCTTAACCCCAGTGTGCAGAAAGGGTCAAAACGTGTTTTTCAGCAGAAATAAACATGTTTCTGCAAGTTTGGTCAACCCCATGTAAGGTATGGGGCAGTAACAGTACACTTTTCAAAACGTGTTTTTCAGCCCGAAATAAACGCGTTTTTTCAGACAACTGAATCCCCATGTAGCAGCAAGGCTCAGAAGAGCCCACACACTCAGATCTTAACCCCAGTGTGCAGAAAGGTTCAAAACGTGTTTTTCAGCAGAAATAAACATGTTTCTGCAAGTTTGGTCAACCCCATGTAAGTTATGGGGCAGTAACAGTACACTTTTCAAAACGTGTTTTTCAGCCCGAAATAAACGCGTTTTTTCAGACAACTGAATCCCCATGTAGCAGCAAGGCTCAGAAGAGCCCACACACTCAGATCTTAACCCCAGTGTGCAAAAAGGTTCAAAACGTGTTTTTCAGCAGAAATAAACATGTTTCTGCAAGTTTGGTCAACCCCATGTAAGTTATGGGGCAGTAACAGTACACTTTTCAAAACGTGTTTTTCAGCCCGAAATAAACGCGTTTTTTCATACAACTGAATCCCCATGTAGCAGCAAGGCTCAGAAGAGCCCACACACTCAGCTCTTATCCCCAGTGTGCAGAAAGGGTCAAAACGTGTTTTTCAGCAGAAATAAACATGTTTCTGCAAGTTTGGTCAACCCCATGTAAGTTATGGGGCAGTAACAGTACACTTTTCAAAACGTGTTTTTCAGCCCGAAATAAACGCGTTTTTTCAGACAACTGAATCCCCATGTAGCAGCAAGGCTCAGAAGAGCCCACACACTCAGATCTTAACCCCAGTGTGCAGAAAGGTTCAAAACGTGTTTTTCAGCAGAAATAAACATGTTTCTGCAAGTTTGGTCAACCCCATGTAAGTTATGGGGCAGTAACAGTACACTTTTCAAAACGTGTTTTTCAGCCCGAAATAAACGCGTTTTTTCAGACAACTGAATCCCCATGTAGCAGCAAGTCTCAGAAGAGCCCACACACTCAGATCTTAACCCCAGTGTGCAGTAAGGTTCAAAACGTGTTTTTCAGCAGAAATAAACATGTTTCTGCAAGTTTGGTCAACCCCATGTAAGTTATGGGGCAGTAACAGTACACTTTTCAAAACGTGTTTTTCAGCCCGAAATAAACGCGTTTTTTCAGACAACTGAATCCCCATGTAGCAGCAAGGCTCAGAAGAGCCCACACACTCAGATCTTAACCCCAGTGTGCAGAAAGGTTCAAAACGTGTTTTTCAGCAGAAATAAACATGTTTCTGCAAGTTTGGTCAACCCCATGTAAGTTATGGGGCAGTAACAGTACACTTTTCAAAACGTGTTTTTCAGCCCGAAATAAACGCGTTTTTTCATACAACTGAATCCCCATGTAGCAGCAAGGCTCAGAAGAGCCCACACACTCAGCTCTTATCCCCAGTGTGCAGAAAGGGTCAAAACGTGTTTTTCAGCAGAAATAAACATGTTTCTGCAAGTTTGGTCAACCCCATGTAAGTTATGGGGCAGTAACAGTACACTTTTCAAAACGTGTTTTTCAGCCCGAAATAAACGCGTTTTTTCAGACAACTGAATCCCCATGTAGCAGCAAGGCTCAGAAGAGCCCACACACTCAGATCTTAACCCCAGTGTGCAGAAAGGTTCAAAACGTGTTTTTCAGCAGAAATAAACATGTTTCTGCAAGTTTGGTCAACCCCATGTAAGTTATGGGGCAGTAACAGTACACTTTTCAAAACGTGTTTTTCAGCCCGAAATAAACGCGTTTTTTCAGACAACTGAATCCCCATGTAGCAGCAAGTCTCAGAAGAGCCCACACACTCAGATCTTAACCCCAGTGTGCAGTAAGGTTCAAAACGTGTTTTTCAGCAGAAATAAACATGTTTCTGCAAGTTTGGTCAACCCCATGTAAGTTATGGGGCAGTAACAGTACACTTTTCAAAACGTGTTTTTCAGCCCGAAATAAACGCGTTTTTTCAGACAACTGAATCCCCATGTAGCAGCAAGGCTCAGAAGAGCCCACACACTCAGATCTTAACCCCAGTGTGCAGAAAGGTTCAAAACGTGTTTTTCAGCAGAAATAAACATGTTTCTGCAAGTTTGGTCAACCCCATGTAAGTTATGGGGCAGTAACAGTACACTTTTCAAAACGTGTTTTTCAGCCCGAAATAAACGCGTTTTTTCAGACAACTGAATCCCCATGTAGCAGCAAGGCTCAGAAGAGCCCACACACTCAGATCTTAACCCCAGTGTGCAGAAAGGGTCAAAACGTGTTTTTCAGCAGAAATAAACATGTTTCTGCAAGTTTGGTCAACCCCATGTAAGTTATGGGGCAGTAACAGTACACTTTTCAAAACGTGTTTTTCAGCCCGAAATAAACGCGTTTTTTCAGACAACTGAATCCCCATGTAGCAGCAAGGCTCAGAAGAGCCCACACACTCAGATCTTAACCCCAGTGTGCAGAAAGGTTCAAAACGTGTTTTTCAGCAGAAATAAACATGTTTCTGCAAGTTTGGTCAACCCCATGTAAGGTATGGGGCAGTAACAGTACACTTTTCAAAACGTGTTTTTCAGCCCGAAATAAACGCGTTTTTTCAGACAACTGAATCCCCATGTAGCAGCAAGGCTCAGAAGAGCCCACACACTCAGATCTTAACCCCAGTGTGCAGAAAGGTTCAAAACGTGTTTTTCAGCAGAAATAAACATGTTTCTGCAAGTTTGGTCAACCCCATGTAAGTTATGGGGCAGTAACAGTACACTTTTCAAAACGTGTTTTTCAGCCCGAAATAAACGCGTTTTTTCAGACAACTGAATCCCCATGTAGCAGCAAGGCTCAGAAGAGCCCACACACTCAGATCTTAACCCCAGTGTGCAAATAGGTTCAAAACGTGTTTTTCAGCAGAAATAAACATGTTTCTGCAAGTTTGGTCAACCCCATGTAAGTTATGGGGCAGTAACAGTACACTTTTCAAAACGTGTTTTTCAGCCCGAAATAAACGCGTTTTTTCAGACAACTGAATCCCCATGTAGCAGCAAGGCTCAGAAGAGCCCACACACTCAGATCTTAACCCCAGTGTGCAGAAAGGTTCAAAACGTGTTTTTCAGCAGAAATAAACATGTTTCTGCAAGTTTGGTCAACCCCATGTAAGTTATGGGGCAGTAACAGTACACTTTTCAAAACGTGTTTTTCAGCCCGAAATAAACGCGTTTTTTCAGACAACTGAATCCCCATGTAGCAGCAAGGCTCAGAAGAGCCCACACACTCAGATCTTAACCCCAGTGTGCAGAAAGGTTCAAAACGTGTTTTTCAGCAGAAATAAACATGTTTCTGCAAGTTTGGTCAACCCCATGTAAGTTATGGGGCAGTAACAGTACACTTTTCAAAACGTGTTTTTCAGCCCGAAATAAACGCGTTTTTTCAGACAACTGAATCCCCATGTAGCAGCAAGGCTCAGAAGAGCCCACACACTCAGATCTTAACCCCAGTGTGCAAAAAGGTTCAAAACGTGTTTTTCAGCAGAAATAAACATGTTTCTGCAAGTTTGGTCAACCCCATGTAAGTTATGGGGCAGTAACAGTACACTTTTCAAAACGTGTTTTTCAGCCCGAAATAAACGCGTTTTTTCATACAACTGAATCCCCATGTAGCAGCAAGGCTCAGAAGAGCCCACACACTCAGCTCTTATCCCCAGTGTGCAGAAAGGGTCAAAACGTGTTTTTCAGCAGAAATAAACATGTTTCTGCAAGTTTGGTCAACCCCATGTAAGTTATGGGGCAGTAACAGTACACTTTTCAAAACGTGTTTTTCAGCCCGAAATAAACGCGTTTTTTCAGACAACTGAATCCCCATGTAGCAGCAAGTCTCAGAAGAGCCCACACACTCAGATCTTAACCCCAGTGTGCAGTAAGGTTCAAAACGTGTTTTTCAGCAGAAATAAACATGTTTCTGCAAGTTTGGTCAACCCCATGTAAGTTATGGGGCAGTAACAGTACACTTTTCAAAACGTGTTTTTCAGCCCGAAATAAACGCGTTTTTTCAGACAACTGAATCCCCATGTAGCAGCAAGGCTCAGAAGAGCCCACACACTCAGATCTTAACACCAGTGTGCAGAAAGGTTCAAAACGTGTTTTTCAGCAGAAATAAACATGTTTCTGCAAGTTTGGTCAACCCCATGTAAGTTATGGGGCAGTAACAGTACACTTTTCAAAACGTGTTTTTCAGCCCGAAATAAACGCGTTTTTTCAGACAACTGAATCCCCATGTAGCAGCAAGTCTCAGAAGAGCCCACACACTCAGATCTTAACCCCAGTGTGCAGAAAGGTTCAAAACGTGTTTTTCAGCAGAAATAAACATGTTTCTGCAAGTTTGGTCAACCCCATGTAAGTTATGGGGCAGTAACAGTACACTTTTCAAAACGTGTTTTTCAGCCCGAAATAAACGCGTTTTTTCAGACAACTGAATCCCCATGTAGCAGCAAGTCTCAGAAGAGCCCACACACTCAGATCTTAACCCCAGTGTGCAGAAAGGTTCAAAACGTGTTTTTCAGCAGAAATAAACATGTTTCTGCAAGTTTGGTCAACCCCATGTAAGGTATGGGGCAGTAACAGTACACTTTTCAAAACGTGTTTTTCAGCCCGAAATAAACGCGTTTTTTCAGACAACTGAATCCCCATGTAGCAGCAAGGCTCAGAAGAGCCCACACACTCAGATCTTAACCCCAGTGTGCAGAAAGGTTCAAAACGTGTTTTTCAGCAGAAATAAACATGTTTCTGCAAGTTTGGTCAACCCCATGTAAGTTATGGGGCAGTAACAGTACACTTTTCAAAACGTGTTTTTCAGCCCGAAATAAACGCGTTTTTTCAGACAACTGAATCCCCATGTAGCAGCAAGGCTCAGAAGAGCCCACACACTCAGATCTTAACCCCAGTGTGCAAAAAGGTTCAAAACGTGTTTTTCAGCAGAAATAAACATGTTTCTGCAAGTTTGGTCAACCCCATGTAAGTTATGGGGCAGTAACAGTACACTTTTCAAAACGTGTTTTTCAGCCCGAAATAAACGCGTTTTTTCATACAACTGAATCCCCATGTAGCAGCAAGGCTCAGAAGAGCCCACACACTCAGCTCTTATCCCCAGTGTGCAGAAAGGGTCAAAACGTGTTTTTCAGCAGAAATAAACATGTTTCTGCAAGTTTGGTCAACCCCATGTAAGTTATGGGGCAGTAACAGTACACTTTTCAAAACGTGTTTTTCAGCCCGAAATAAACGCGTTTTTTCAGACAACTGAATCCCCATGTAGCAGCAAGGCTCAGAAGAGCCCACACACTCAGATCTTAACCCCAGTGTGCAGAAAGGTTCAAAACGTGTTTTTCAGCAGAAATAAACATGTTTCTGCAAGTTTGGTCAACCCCATGTAAGTTATGGGGCAGTAACAGTACACTTTTCAAAACGTGTTTTTCAGCCCGAAATAAACGCGTTTTTTCAGACAACTGAATCCCCATGTAGCAGCAAGTCTCAGAAGAGCCCACACACTCAGATCTTAACCCCAGTGTGCAGTAAGGTTCAAAACGTGTTTTTCAGCAGAAATAAACATGTTTCTGCAAGTTTGGTCAACCCCATGTAAGTTATGGGGCAGTAACAGTACACTTTTCAAAACGTGTTTTTCAGCCCGAAATAAACGCGTTTTTTCAGACAACTGAATCCCCATGTAGCAGCAAGTCTCAGAAGAGCCCACACACTCAGATCTTAACCCCAGTGTGCAGAAAGGTTCAAAACGTGTTTTTCAGCAGAAATAAACATGTTTCTGCAAGTTTGGTCAACCCCATGTAAGGTATGGGGCAGTAACAGTACACTTTTCAAAACGTGTTTTTCAGCCCGAAATAAACGCGTTTTTTCAGACAACTGAATCCCCATGTAGCAGCAAGGCTCAGAAGAGCCCACACACTCAGATCTTAACCCCAGTGTGCAGAAAGGTTCAAAACGTGTTTTTCAGCAGAAATAAACATGTTTCTGCAAGTTTGGTCAACCCCATGTAAGTTATGGGGCAGTAACAGTACACTTTTCAAAACGTGTTTTTCAGCCCGAAATAAACGCGTTTTTTCAGACAACTGAATCCCCATGTAGCAGCAAGGCTCAGAAGAGCCCACACACTCAGATCTTAACCCCAGTGTGCAGAAAGGGTCAAAACGTGTTTTTCAGCAGAAATAAACATGTTTCTGCAAGTTTGGTCAACCCCATGTAAGTTATGGGGCAGTAACAGTACACTTTTCAAAACGTGTTTTTCAGCCCGAAATAAACGCGTTTTTTCAGACAACTGAATCCCCATGTAGCAGCAAGGCTCAGAAGAGCCCACACACTCAGATCTTAACCCCAGTGTGCAGAAAGGTTCAAAACGTGTTTTTCAGCAGAAATAAACATGTTTCTGCAAGTTTGGTCAACCCCATGTAAGGTATGGGGCAGTAACAGTACACTTTTCAAAACGTGTTTTTCAGCCCGAAATAAACGCGTTTTTTCAGACAACTGAATCCCCATGTAGCAGCAAGGCTCAGAAGAGCCCACACACTCAGATCTTAACCCCAGTGTGCAGAAAGGTTCAAAACGTGTTTTTCAGCAGAAATAAACATGTTTCTGCAAGTTTGGTCAACCCCATGTAAGTTATGGGGCAGTAACAGTACACTTTTCAAAACGTGTTTTTCAGCCCGAAATAAACGCGTTTTTTCAGACAACTGAATCCCCATGTAGCAGCAAGGCTCAGAAGAGCCCACACACTCAGATCTTAACCCCAGTGTGCAAATAGGTTCAAAACGTGTTTTTCAGCAGAAATAAACATGTTTCTGCAAGTTTGGTCAACCCCATGTAAGTTATGGGGCAGTAACAGTACACTTTTCAAAACGTGTTTTTCAGCCCGAAATAAACGCGTTTTTTCAGACAACTGAATCCCCATGTAGCAGCAAGTCTCAGAAGAGCCCACACACTCAGATCTTAACCCCAGTGTGCAGTAAGGTTCAAAACGTGTTTTTCAGCAGAAATAAACATGTTTCTGCAAGTTTGGTCAACCCCATGTAAGTTATGGGGCAGTAACAGTACACTTTTCAAAACGTGTTTTTCAGCCCGAAATAAACGCGTTTTTTCAGACAACTGAATCCCCATGTAGCAGCAAGGCTCAGAAGAGCCCACACACTCAGATCTTAACCCCAGTGTGCAGAAAGGTTCAAAACGTGTTTTTCAGCAGAAATAAACATGTTTCTGCAAGTTTGGTCAACCCCATGTAAGTTATGGGGCAGTAACAGTACACTTTTCAAAACGTGTTTTTCAGCCCGAAATAAACGCGTTTTTTCAGACAACTGAATCCCCATGTAGCAGCAAGGCTCAGAAGAGCCCACACACTCAGATCTTAACCCCAGTGTGCAGAAAGGGTCAAAACGTGTTTTTCAGCAGAAATAAACATGTTTCTGCAAGTTTGGTCAACCCCATGTAAGTTATGGGGCAGTAACAGTACACTTTTCAAAACGTGTTTTTCAGCCCGAAATAAACGCGTTTTTTCAGACAACTGAATCCCCATGTAGCAGCAAGGCTCAGAAGAGCCCACACACTCAGATCTTAACCCCAGTGTGCAGAAAGGTTCAAAACGTGTTTTTCAGCAGAAATAAACATGTTTCTGCAAGTTTGGTCAACCCCATGTAAGTTATGGGGCAGTAACAGTACACTTTTCAAAACGTGTTTTTCAGCCCGAAATAAACGCGTTTTTTCAGACAACTGAATCCCCATGTAGCAGCAAGTCTCAGAAGAGCCCACACACTCAGATCTTAACCCCAGTGTGCAGTAAGGTTCAAAACGTGTTTTTCAGCAGAAATAAACATGTTTCTGCAAGTTTGGTCAACCCCATGTAAGTTATGGGGCAGTAACAGTACACTTTTCAAAACGTGTTTTTCAGCCCGAAATAAACGCGTTTTTTCAGACAACTGAATCCCCATGTAGCAGCAAGGCTCAGAAGAGCCCACACACTAAGATCTTAACCCCAGTGTGCAGAAAGGTTCAAAACGTGTTTTTCAGCAGAAATAAACATGTTTCTGCAAGTTTGGTCAACCCCATGTAAGTTATGGGGCAGTAACAGTACACTTTTCAAAACGTGTTTTTCAGCCCGAAATAAACGCGTTTTTTCATACAACTGAATCCCCATGTAGCAGCAAGGCTCAGAAGAGCCCACACACTCAGCTCTTATCCCCAGTGTGCAGAAAGGGTCAAAACGTGTTTTTCAGCAGAAATAAACATGTTTCTGCAAGTTTGGTCAACCCCATGTAAGTTATGGGGCAGTAACAGTACACTTTTCAAAACGTGTTTTTCAGCCCGAAATAAACGCGTTTTTTCAGACAACTGAATCCCCATGTAGCAGCAAGGCTCAGAAGAGCCCACACACTCAGATCTTAACCCCAGTGTGCAGAAAGGTTCAAAACGTGTTTTTCAGCAGAAATAAACATGTTTCTGCAAGTTTGGTCAACCCCATGTAAGTTATGGGGCAGTAACAGTACACTTTTCAAAACGTGTTTTTCAGCCCGAAATAAACGCGTTTTTTCAGACAACTGAATCCCCATGTAGCAGCAAGTCTCAGAAGAGCCCACACACTCAGATCTTAACCCCAGTGTGCAGAAAGGTTCAAAACGTGTTTTTCAGCAGAAATAAACATGTTTCTGCAAGTTTGGTCAACCCCATGTAAGGTATGGGGCAGTAACAGTACACTTTTCAAAACGTGTTTTTCAGCCCGAAATAAACGCGTTTTTTCATACAACTGAATCCCCATGTAGCAGCAAGGCTCAGAAGAGCCCACACACTCAGCTCTTATCCCCAGTGTGCAGAAAGGGTCAAAACGTGTTTTTCAGCAGAAATAAACATGTTTCTGCAAGTTTGGTCAACCCCATGTAAGGTATGGGGCAGTAACAGTACACTTTTCAAAACGTGTTTTTCAGCCCGAAATAAACGCGTTTTTTCAGACAACTGAATCCCCATGTAGCAGCAAGGCTCAGAAGAGCCCACACACTCAGATCTTAACCCCAGTGTGCAGAAAGGTTCAAAACGTGTTTTTCAGCAGAAATAAACATGTTTCTGCAAGTTTGGTCAACCCCATGTAAGTTATGGGGCAGTAACAGTACACTTTTCAAAACGTGTTTTTCAGCCCGAAATAAACGCGTTTTTTCAGACAACTGAATCCCCATGTAGCAGCAAGGCTCAGAAGAGCCCACACACTCAGATCTTAACCCCAGTGTGCAGAAAGGGTCAAAACGTGTTTTTCAGCAGAAATAAACATGTTTCTGCAAGTTTGGTCAACCCCATGTAAGTTATGGGGCAGTAACAGTACACTTTTCAAAACGTGTTTTTCAGCCCGAAATAAACGCGTTTTTTCAGACAACTGAATCCCCATGTAGCAGCAAGGCTCAGAAGAGCCCACACACTCAGATCTTAACCCCAGTGTGCAGAAAGGGTCAAAACGTGTTTTTCAGCAGAAATAAACATGTTTCTGCAAGTTTGGTCAACCCCATGTAAGTTATGGGGCAGTAACAGTACACTTTTCAAAACGTGTTTTTCAGCCCGAAATAAACGCGTTTTTTCAGACAACTGAATCCCCATGTAGCAGCAAGGCTCAGAAGAGCCCACACACTCAGATCTTAACCCCAGTGTGCAGAAAGGTTCAAAACGTGTTTTTCAGCAGAAATAAACATGTTTCTGCAAGTTTGGTCAACCCCATGTAAGTTATGGGGCAGTAACAGTACACTTTTCAAAACGTGTTTTTCAGCCCGAAATAAACGCGTTTTTTCAGACAACTGAATCCCCATGTAGCAGCAAGGCTCAGAAGAGCCCACACACTCAGATCTTAACCCCAGTGTGCAGAAAGGTTCAAAACGTGTTTTTCAGCAGAAATAAACATGTTTCTGCAAGTTTGGTCAACCCCATGTAAGGTATGGGGCAGTAACAGTACACTTTTCAAAACGTGTTTTTCAGCCCGAAATAAACGCGTTTTTTCAGACAACTGAATCCCCATGTAGCAGCAAGGCTCAGAAGAGCCCACACACTCAGATCTTAACCCCAGTGTGCAGAAAGGTTCAAAACGTGTTTTTCAGCAGAAATAAACATGTTTCTGCAAGTTTGGTCAACCCCATGTAAGTTATGGGGCAGTAACAGTACACTTTTCAAAACGTGTTTTTCAGCCCGAAATAAACGCGTTTTTTCAGACAACTGAATCCCCATGTAGCAGCAAGGCTCAGAAGAGCCCACACACTCAGATCTTAACCCCAGTGTGCAAATAGGTTCAAAACGTGTTTTTCAGCAGAAATAAACATGTTTCTGCAAGTTTGGTCAACCCCATGTAAGTTATGGGGCAGTAACAGTACACTTTTCAAAACGTGTTTTTCAGCCCGAAATAAACGCGTTTTTTCAGACAACTGAATCCCCATGTAGCAGCAAGTCTCAGAAGAGCCCACACACTCAGATCTTAACCCCAGTGTGCAGTAAGGTTCAAAACGTGTTTTTCAGCAGAAATAAACATGTTTCTGCAAGTTTGGTCAACCCCATGTAAGTTATGGGGCAGTAACAGTACACTTTTCAAAACGTGTTTTTCAGCCCGAAATAAACGCGTTTTTTCAGACAACTGAATCCCCATGTAGCAGCAAGGCTCAGAAGAGCCCACACACTCAGATCTTAACCCCAGTGTGCAGAAAGGTTCAAAACGTGTTTTTCAGCAGAAATAAACATGTTTCTGCAAGTTTGGTCAACCCCATGTAAGTTATGGGGCAGTAACAGTACACTTTTCAAAACGTGTTTTTCAGCCCGAAATAAACGCGTTTTTTCAGACAACTGAATCCCCATGTAGCAGCAAGGCTCAGAAGAGCCCACACACTCAGATCTTAACCCCAGTGTGCAGAAAGGGTCAAAACGTGTTTTTCAGCAGAAATAAACATGTTTCTGCAAGTTTGGTCAACCCCATGTAAGTTATGGGGCAGTAACAGTACACTTTTCAAAACGTGTTTTTCAGCCCGAAATAAACGCGTTTTTTCAGACAACTGAATCCCCATGTAGCAGCAAGGCTCAGAAGAGCCCACACACTCAGATCTTAACCCCAGTGTGCAGAAAGGTTCAAAACGTGTTTTTCAGCAGAAATAAACATGTTTCTGCAAGTTTGGTCAACCCCATGTAAGTTATGGGGCAGTAACAGTACACTTTTCAAAACGTGTTTTTCAGCCCGAAATAAACGCGTTTTTTCAGACAACTGAATCCCCATGTAGCAGCAAGTCTCAGAAGAGCCCACACACTCAGATCTTAACCCCAGTGTGCAGTAAGGTTCAAAACGTGTTTTTCAGCAGAAATAAACATGTTTCTGCAAGTTTGGTCAACCCCATGTAAGTTATGGGGCAGTAACAGTACACTTTTCAAAACGTGTTTTTCAGCCCGAAATAAACGCGTTTTTTCAGACAACTGAATCCCCATGTAGCAGCAAGGCTCAGAAGAGCCCACACACTCAGATCTTAACCCCAGTGTGCAGAAAGGTTCAAAACGTGTTTTTCAGCAGAAATAAACATGTTTCTGCAAGTTTGGTCAAACCCATGTAAGTTATGGGGCAGTAACAGTACACTTTTCAAAACGTGTTTTTCAGCCCGAAATAAACGCGTTTTTTCATACAACTGAATCCCCATGTAGCAGCAAGGCTCAGAAGAGCCCACACACTCAGCTCTTATCCCCAGTGTGCAGAAAGGGTCAAAACGTGTTTTTCAGCAGAAATAAACATGTTTCTGCAAGTTTGGTCAACCCCATGTAAGTTATGGGGCAGTAACAGTACACTTTTCAAAACGTGTTTTTCAGCCCGAAATAAACGCGTTTTTTCAGACAACTGAATCCCCATGTAGCAGCAAGGCTCAGAAGAGCCCACACACTCAGATCTTAACCCCAGTGTGCAGAAAGGTTCAAAACGTGTTTTTCAGCAGAAATAAACATGTTTCTGCAAGTTTGGTCAACCCCATGTAAGTTATGGGGCAGTAACAGTACACTTTTCAAAACGTGTTTTTCAGCCCGAAATAAACGCGTTTTTTTCAGACAACTGAATCCCCATGTAGCAGCAAGTCTCAGAAGAGCCCACACACTCAGATCTTAACCCCAGTGTGCAGAAAGGTTCAAAACGTGTTTTTCAGCAGAAATAAACATGTTTCTGCAAGTTTGGTCAACCCCATGTAAGTTATGGGGCAGTAACAGTACACTTTTCAAAACGTGTTTTTCAGCCCGAAATAAACGCGTTTTTTCAGACAACTGAATCCCCATGTAGCAGCAAGTCTCAGAAGAGCCCACACACTCAGATCTTAACCCCAGTGTGCAGAAAGGTTCAAAACGTGTTTTTCAGCAGAAATAAACATGTTTCTGCAAGTTTGGTCAACCCCATGTAAGGTATGGGGCAGTAACAGTACACTTTTCAAAACGTGTTTTTCAGCCCGAAATAAACGCGTTTTTTCATACAACTGAATCCCCATGTAGCAGCAAGGCTCAGAAGAGCCCACACACTCAGCTCTTATCCCCAGTGTGCAGAAAGGGTCAAAACGTGTTTTTCAGCAGAAATAAACATGTTTCTGCAAGTTTGGTCAACCCCATGTAAGGTATGGGGCAGTAACAGTACACTTTTCAAAACGTGTTTTTCAGCCCGAAATAAACGCGTTTTTTCAGACAACTGAATCCCCATGTAGCAGCAAGGCTCAGAAGAGCCCACACACTCAGATCTTAACCCCAGTGTGCAGAAAGGTTCAAAACGTGTTTTTCAGCAGAAATAAACATGTTTCTGCAAGTTTGGTCAACCCCATGTAAGTTATGGGGCAGTAACAGTACACTTTTCAAAACGTGTTTTTCAGCCCGAAATAAACGCGTTTTTTCAGACAACTGAATCCCCATGTAGCAGCAAGGCTCAGAAGAGCCCACACACTCAGATCTTAACCCCAGTGTGCAGAAAGGGTCAAAACGTGTTTTTCAGCAGAAATAAACATGTTTCTGCAAGTTTGGTCAACCCCATGTAAGTTATGGGGCAGTAACAGTACACTTTTCAAAACGTGTTTTTCAGCCCGAAATAAACGCGTTTTTTCAGACAACTGAATCCCCATGTAGCAGCAAGGCTCAGAAGAGCCCACACACTCAGATCTTAACCCCAGTGTGCAGAAAGGTTCAAAACGTGTTTTTCAGCAGAAATAAACATGTTTCTGCAAGTTTGGTCAACCCCATGTAAGGTATGGGGCAGTAACAGTACACTTTTCAAAACGTGTTTTTCAGCCCGAAATAAACGCGTTTTTTCAGACAACTGAATCCCCATGTAGCAGCAAGGCTCAGAAGAGCCCACACACTCAGATCTTAACCCCAGTGTGCAGAAAGGTTCAAAACGTGTTTTTCAGCAGAAATAAACATGTTTCTGCAAGTTTGGTCAACCCCATGTAAGTTATGGGGCAGTAACAGTACACTTTTCAAAACGTGTTTTTCAGCCCGAAATAAACGCGTTTTTTCAGACAACTGAATCCCCATGTAGCAGCAAGGCTCAGAAGAGCCCACACACTCAGATCTTAACCCCAGTGTGCAAATAGGTTCAAAACGTGTTTTTCAGCAGAAATAAACATGTTTCTGCAAGTTTGGTCAACCCCATGTAAGTTATGGGGCAGTAACAGTACACTTTTCAAAACGTGTTTTTCAGCCCGAAATAAACGCGTTTTTTCATACAACTGAATCCCCATGTAGCAGCAAGGCTCAGAAGAGCCCACAAACTCAGCTCTTATCCCCAGTGTGCAGAAAGGTTCAAAACGTGTTTTTCAGCAGAAATAAACATGTTTCTGCAAGTTTGGTCAACCCCATGTAAGTTATGGGGCAGTAACAGTACACTTTTCAAAACGTGTTTTTCAGCCCGAAATAAACGCGTTTTTTCAGACAACTGAATCCCCATGTAGCAGCAAGGCTCAGAAGAGCCCACACACTCAGATCTTAACCCCAGTGTGCAGAAAGGTTCAAAACGTGTTTTTCAGCAGAAATAAACATGTTTCTGCAAGTTTGGTCAACCCCATGTAAGTTATGGGGCAGTAACAGTACACTTTTCAAAACGTGTTTTTCAGCCCGAAATAAACGCGTTTTTTCAGACAACTGAATCCCCATGTAGCAGCAAGTCTCAGAAGAGCCCACACACTCAGATCTTAACCCCAGTGTGCAGTAAGGTTCAAAACGTGTTTTTCAGCAGAAATAAACATGTTTCTGCAAGTTTGGTCAACCCCATGTAAGTTATGGGGCAGTAACAGTACACTTTTCAAAACGTGTTTTTCAGCCCGAAATAAACGCGTTTTTTCAGACAACTGAATCCCCATGTAGCAGCAAGGCTCAGAAGAGCCCACACACTCAGATCTTAACCCCAGTGTGCAGAAAGGTTCAAAACGTGTTTTTCAGCAGAAATAAACATGTTTCTGCAAGTTTGGTCAACCCCAAGTAAGTTATGGGGCAGTAACAGTACACTTTTCAAAACGTGTTTTTCAGCCCGAAATAAACGCGTTTTTTCAGACAACTGAATCCCCATGTAGCAGCAAGGCTCAGAAGAGCCCACACACTCAGATCTTAACCCCAGTGTGCAGATAGGGTCAAAACGTGTTTTTCAGCAGAAATAAACATGTTTCTGCAAGTTTGGTCAACCCCATGTAAGTTATGGGGCAGTAACAGTACACTTTTCAAAACGTGTTTTTCAGCCCGAAATAAACGCGTTTTTTCAGACAACTGAATCCCCATGTAGCAGCAAGGCTCAGAAGAGCCCACACACTCAGATCTTAACCCCAGTGTGCAGAAAGGTTCAAAACGTGTTTTTCAGCAGAAATAAACATGTTTCTGCAAGTTTGGTCAACCCCATGTAAGTTATGGGGCAGTAACAGTACACTTTTCAAAACGTGTTTTTCAGCCCGAAATAAACGCGTTTTTTCAGACAACTGAATCCCCATGTAGCAGCAAGTCTCAGAAGAGCCCACACACTCAGATCTTAACCCCAGTGTGCAGTAAGGTTCAAAACGTGTTTTTCAGCAGAAATAAACATGTTTCTGCAAGTTTGGTCAACCCCATGTAAGTTATGGGGCAGTAACAGTACACTTTTCAAAACGTGTTTTTCAGCCCGAAATAAACGCGTTTTTTCAGACAACTGAATCCCCATGTAGCAGCAAGGCTCAGAAGAGCCCACACACTCAGATCTTAACCCCAGTGTGCAGAAAGGTTCAAAACGTGTTTTTCAGCAGAAATAAACATGTTTCTGCAAGTTTGGTCAACCCCATGTAAGTTATGGGGCAGTAACAGTACACTTTTCAAAACGTGTTTTTCAGCCCGAAATAAACGCGTTTTTTCAGACAACTGAATCCCCATGTAGCAGCAAGTCTCAGAAGAGCCCACACACTCAGATCTTAACCCCAGTGTGCAGAAAGGTTCAAAACGTGTTTTTCAGCAGAAATAAACATGTTTCTGCAAGTTTGGTCAACCCCATGTAAGTTATGGGGCAGTAACAGTACACTTTTCAAAACGTGTTTTTCAGCCCGAAATAAACGCGTTTTTTCAGACAACTGAATCCCCATGTAGCAGCAAGTCTCAGAAGAGCCCACACACTCAGATCTTAACCCCAGTGTGCAGAAAGGTTCAAAACGTGTTTTTCAGCAGAAATAAACATGTTTCTGCAAGTTTGGTCAACCCCATGTAAGTTATGGGGCAGTAACAGTACACTTTTCAAAACGTGTTTTTCAGCCCGAAATAAACGCGTTTTTTCAGACAACTGAATCCCCATGTAGCAGCAAGTCTCAGAAGAGCCCACACACTCAGATCTTAACCCCAGTGTGCAGTAAGGTTCAAAACGTGTTTTTCAGCAGAAATAAACATGTTTCTGCAAGTTTGGTCAACCCCATGTAAGTTATGGGGCAGTAACAGTACACTTTTCAAAACGTGTTTTTCAGCCCGAAATAAACGCGTTTTTTCAGACAACTGAATCCCCATGTAGCAGCAAGTCTCAGAAGAGCCCACACACTCAGATCTTAACCCCAGTGTGCAGAAAGGTTCAAAACGTGTTTTTCAGCAGAAATAAACATGTTTCTGCAAGTTTGGTCAACCCCATGTAAGGTATGGGGCAGTAACAGTACACTTTTCAAAACGTGTTTTTCAGCCCGAAATAAACGCGTTTTTTCAGACAACTGAATCCCCATGTAGCAGCAAGGCTCAGAAGAGCCCACACACTCAGATCTTAACCCCAGTGTGCAGAAAGGTTCAAAACGTGTTTTTCAGCAGAAATAAACATGTTTCTGCAAGTTTGGTCAACCCCATGTAAGTTATGGGGCAGTAACAGTACACTTTTCAAAACGTGTTTTTCAGCCCGAAATAAACGCGTTTTTTCAGACAACTGAATCCCCATGTAGCAGCAAGGCTCAGAAGAGCCCACACACTCAGATCTTAACCCCAGTGTGCAGAAAGGGTCAAAACGTGTTTTTCAGCAGAAATAAACATGTTTCTGCAAGTTTGGTCAACCCCATGTAAGTTATGGGGCAGTAACAGTACACTTTTCAAAACGTGTTTTTCAGCCCGAAATAAACGCGTTTTTTCAGACAACTGAATCCCCATGTAGCAGCAAGGCTCAGAAGAGCCCACACACTCAGATCTTAACCCCAGTGTGCAGAAAGGTTCAAAACGTGTTTTTCAGCAGAAATAAACATGTTTCTGCAAGTTTGGTCAACCCCATGTAAGGTATGGGGCAGTAACAGTACACTTTTCAAAACGTGTTTTTCAGCCCGAAATAAACGCGTTTTTTCAGACAACTGAATCCCCATGTAGCAGCAAGGCTCAGAAGAGCCCACACACTCAGATCTTAACCCCAGTGTGCAGAAAGGTTCAAAACGTGTTTTTCAGCAGAAATAAACATGTTTCTGCAAGTTTGGTCAACCCCATGTAAGTTATGGGGCAGTAACAGTACACTTTTCAAAACGTGTTTTTCAGCCCGAAATAAACGCGTTTTTTCAGACAACTGAATCCCCATGTAGCAGCAAGGCTCAGAAGAGCCCACACACTCAGATCTTAACCCCAGTGTGCAAATAGGTTCAAAACGTGTTTTTCAGCAGAAATAAACATGTTTCTGCAAGTTTGGTCAACCCCATGTAAGTTATGGGGCAGTAACAGTACACTTTTCAAAACGTGTTTTTCAGCCCGAAATAAACGCGTTTTTTCAGACAACTGAATCCCCATGTAGCAGCAAGTCTCAGAAGAGCCCACACACTCAGATCTTAACCCCAGTGTGCAGTAAGGTTCAAAACGTGTTTTTCAGCAGAAATAAACATGTTTCTGCAAGTTTGGTCAACCCCATGTAAGTTATGGGGCAGTAACAGTACACTTTTCAAAACGTGTTTTTCAGCCCGAAATAAACGCGTTTTTTCAGACAACTGAATCCCCATGTAGCAGCAAGGCTCAGAAGAGCCCACACACTCAGATCTTAACCCCAGTGTGCAGAAAGGTTCAAAACGTGTTTTTCAGCAGAAATAAACATGTTTCTGCAAGTTTGGTCAACCCCATGTAAGTTATGGGGCAGTAACAGTACACTTTTCAAAACGTGTTTTTCAGCCCGAAATAAACGCGTTTTTTCAGACAACTGAATCCCCATGTAGCAGCAAGGCTCAGAAGAGCCCACACACTCAGATCTTAACCCCAGTGTGCAGAAAGGTTCAAAACGTGTTTTTCAGCAGAAATAAACATGTTTCTGCAAGTTTGGTCAACCCCATGTAAGTTATGGGGCAGTAACAGTACACTTTTCAAAACGTGTTTTTCAGCCCGAAATAAACGCGTTTTTTCAGACAACTGAATCCCCATGTAGCAGCAAGGCTCAGAAGAGCCCACACACTCAGATCTTAACCCCAGTGTGCAAAAAGGTTCAAAACGTGTTTTTCAGCAGAAATAAACATGTTTCTGCAAGTTTGGTCAACCCCATGTAAGTTATGGGGCAGTAACAGTACACTTTTCAAAACGTGTTTTTCAGCCCGAAATAAACGCGTTTTTTCATACAACTGAATCCCCATGTAGCAGCAAGGCTCAGAAGAGCCCACACACTCAGCTCTTATCCCCAGTGTGCAGAAAGGGTCAAAACGTGTTTTTCAGCAGAAATAAACATGTTTCTGCAAGTTTGGTCAACCCCATGTAAGTTATGGGGCAGTAACAGTACACTTTTCAAAACGTGTTTTTCAGCCCGAAATAAACGCGTTTTTTCAGACAACTGAATCCCCATGTAGCAGCAAGTCTCAGAAGAGCCCACACACTCAGATCTTAACCCCAGTGTGCAGTAAGGTTCAAAACGTGTTTTTCAGCAGAAATAAACATGTTTCTGCAAGTTTGGTCAACCCCATGTAAGTTATGGGGCAGTAACAGTACACTTTTCAAAACGTGTTTTTCAGCCCGAAATAAACGCGTTTTTTCAGACAACTGAATCCCCATGTAGCAGCAAGGCTCAGAAGAGCCCACACACTCAGATCTTAACACCAGTGTGCAGAAAGGTTCAAAACGTGTTTTTCAGCAGAAATAAACATGTTTCTGCAAGTTTGGTCAACCCCATGTAAGTTATGGGGCAGTAACAGTACACTTTTCAAAACGTGTTTTTCAGCCCGAAATAAACGCGTTTTTTCAGACAACTGAATCCCCATGTAGCAGCAAGTCTCAGAAGAGCCCACACACTCAGATCTTAACCCCAGTGTGCAGAAAGGTTCAAAACGTGTTTTTCAGCAGAAATAAACATGTTTCTGCAAGTTTGGTCAACCCCATGTAAGTTATGGGGCAGTAACAGTACACTTTTCAAAACGTGTTTTTCAGCCCGAAATAAACGCGTTTTTTCAGACAACTGAATCCCCATGTAGCAGCAAGTCTCAGAAGAGCCCACACACTCAGATCTTAACCCCAGTGTGCAGAAAGGTTCAAAACGTGTTTTTCAGCAGAAATAAACATGTTTCTGCAAGTTTGGTCAACCCCATGTAAGGTATGGGGCAGTAACAGTACACTTTTCAAAACGTGTTTTTCAGCCCGAAATAAACGCGTTTTTTCAGACAACTGAATCCCCATGTAGCAGCAAGGCTCAGAAGAGCCCACACACTCAGATCTTAACCCCAGTGTGCAGAAAGGTTCAAAACGTGTTTTTCAGCAGAAATAAACATGTTTCTGCAAGTTTGGTCAACCCCATGTAAGTTATGGGGCAGTAACAGTACACTTTTCAAAACGTGTTTTTCAGCCCGAAATAAACGCGTTTTTTCAGACAACTGAATCCCCATGTAGCAGCAAGGCTCAGAAGAGCCCACACACTCAGATCTTAACCCCAGTGTGCAAAAAGGTTCAAAACGTGTTTTTCAGCAGAAATAAACATGTTTCTGCAAGTTTGGTCAACCCCATGTAAGTTATGGGGCAGTAACAGTACACTTTTCAAAACGTGTTTTTCAGCCCGAAATAAACGCGTTTTTTCATACAACTGAATCCCCATGTAGCAGCAAGGCTCAGAAGAGCCCACACACTCAGCTCTTATCCCCAGTGTGCAGAAAGGGTCAAAACGTGTTTTTCAGCAGAAATAAACATGTTTCTGCAAGTTTGGTCAACCCCATGTAAGTTATGGGGCAGTAACAGTACACTTTTCAAAACGTGTTTTTCAGCCCGAAATAAACGCGTTTTTTCAGACAACTGAATCCCCATGTAGCAGCAAGGCTCAGAAGAGCCCACACACTCAGATCTTAACCCCAGTGTGCAGAAAGGTTCAAAACGTGTTTTTCAGCAGAAATAAACATGTTTCTGCAAGTTTGGTCAACCCCATGTAAGTTATGGGGCAGTAACAGTACACTTTTCAAAACGTGTTTTTCAGCCCGAAATAAACGCGTTTTTTCAGACAACTGAATCCCCATGTAGCAGCAAGTCTCAGAAGAGCCCACACACTCAGATCTTAACCCCAGTGTGCAGTAAGGTTCAAAACGTGTTTTTCAGCAGAAATAAACATGTTTCTGCAAGTTTGGTCAACCCCATGTAAGTTATGGGGCAGTAACAGTACACTTTTCAAAACGTGTTTTTCAGCCCGAAATAAACGCGTTTTTTCAGACAACTGAATCCCCATGTAGCAGCAAGTCTCAGAAGAGCCCACACACTCAGATCTTAACCCCAGTGTGCAGTAAGGTTCAAAACGTGTTTTTCAGCAGAAATAAACATGTTTCTGCAAGTTTGGTCAACCCCATGTAAGTTATGGGTCAGTAACAGTACACTTTTCAAAACGTGTTTTTCAGCCCGAAATAAACGCGTTTTTTCAGACAACTGAATCCCCATGTAGCAGCAAGTCTCAGAAGAGCCCACACACTCAGATCTTAACCCCAGTGTGCAGTAAGGTTCAAAACGTGTTTTTCAGCAGAAATAAACATGTTTCTGCAAGTTTGGTCAACCCCATGTAAGTTATGGGGCAGTAACAGTACACTTTTCAAAACGTGTTTTTCAGCCCGAAATAAACGCGTTTTTTCAGACAACTGAATCCCCATGTAGCAGCAAGTCTCAGAAGAGCCCACACACTCAGATCTTAACCCCAGTGTGCAGTAAGGTTCAAAACGTGTTTTTCAGCAGAAATAAACATGTTTCTGCAAGTTTGGTCAACCCCATGTAAGTTATGGGTCAGTAACAGTACACTTTTCAAAACGTGTTTTTCAGCCCGAAATAAACGCGTTTTTTCAGACAACTGAATCCCCATGTAGCAGCAAGGCTCAGAAGAGCCCACACACTCAGAACTTAACCCCAGTGTGCAGAAAGGTTCAAAACGTGTTTTTCAGCAGAAATAAACATGTTTCTGCAAGTTTGGTCAACCCCATGTAAGGTATGGGGCAGTAACAGTACACTTTTCAAAACGTGTTTTTCAGCCCGAAATAAACGCGTTTTTTCAGACAACTGAATCCCCATGTAGCAGCAAGGCTCAGAAGAGCCCACACACTCAGATCTTAACCCCAGTGTGCAGAAAGGTTCAAAACGTGTTTTTCAGCAGAAATAAACATGTTTCTGCAAGTTTGGTCAACCCCATGTTAGTTATGGGGCAGTAACAGTACACTTTTCAAAACGTGTTTTTCAGCCCGAAATAAACGCGTTTTTTCAGACAACTGAATCCCCATGTAGCAGCAAGGCACAGAAGAGCCCACACACTCAGATCTTAACCCCAGTGTGCAGAAAGGTTCAAAACGTGTTTTTCAGCAGAAATAAACATGTTTCTGCAAGTTTGGTCAACCCCATGTAAGTTATGGGGCAGTAACAGTACACTTTTCAAAACGTGTTTTTCAGCCCGAAATAAACGCGTTTTTTCAGACAACTGAATCCCCATGTAGCAGCAAGGCACAGAAGAGCCCACACACTCAGATCTTAACCCCAGTGTGCAGAAAGGTTCAAAACGTGTTTTTCAGCAGAAATAAACATGTTTCTGCAAGTTTGGTCAACCCCATGTAAGTTATGGGGCAGTAACAATACACTTTTCAAAACGTGTTTTTCAGCCCGAAATAAACGCGTTTTTTCAGACAACTGAATCCCCATGTAGCAGCAAGGCTCAGAAGAGCCCACACACTCAGATCTTAACCCCAGTGTGCAGAAAGGTTCAAAACGTGTTTTTCAGCAGAAATAAACATGTTTCTGCAAGTTTGGTCAACCCCATGTAAGTTATTGGGCAGTAACAGTACACTTTTCAAAACGTGTTTTTCAGCCCGAAATAAACGCGTTTTTTCAGACAACTGAATCCCCATGTAGCAGCAAGGCTCAGAAGAGCCCACACACTCAGATCTTAACCCCAGTGTGCAGAAAGGTTCAAAACGTGTTTTTCAGCAGAAATAAACATGTTTCTGCAAGTTTGGTCAACCCCATGTAAGTTATGGGGCAGTAACAGTACACTTTTCAAAACGTGTTTTTCAGCCCGAAATAAACGCGTTTTTTCATACAACTGAATCCCCATGTAGCAGCAAGGCTCAGAAGAGCCCACACACTCAGCTCTTATCCCCAGTGTGCAGAAAGGGTCAAAACGTGTTTTTCAGCAGAAATAAACATGTTTCTGCAAGTTTGGTCAACCCCATGTAAGTTATGGGGCAGTAACAGTACACTTTTCAAAACGTGTTTTTCAGCCCGAAATAAACGCGTTTTTTCAGACAACTGAATCCCCATGTAGCAGCAAGGCTCAGAAGAGCCCACACACTCAGATCTTAACCCCAGTGTGCAGAAAGGTTCAAAACGTGTTTTTCAGCAGAAATAAACATGTTTCTGCAAGTTTGGTCAACCCCATGTAAGTTATGGGGCAGTAACAGTACACTTTTCAAAACGTGTTTTTCAGCCCGAAATAAACGCGTTTTTTCAGACAACTGAATCCCCATGTAGCAGCAAGTCTCAGAAGAGCCCACACACTCAGATCTTAACCCCAGTGTGCAGAAAGGTTCAAAACGTGTTTTTCAGCAGAAATAAACATGTTTCTGCAAGTTTGGTCAACCCCATGTAAGGTATGGGGCAGTAACAGTACACTTTTCAAAACGTGTTTTTCAGCCCGAAATAAACGCGTTTTTTCAGACAACTGAATCCCCATGTAGCAGCAAGGCTCAGAAGAGCCCACACACTCAGATCTTAACCCCAGTGTGCAGAAAGGTTCAAAACGTGTTTTTCAGCAGAAATAAACATGTTTCTGCAAGTTTGGTCAACCCCATGTAAGTTATGGGGCAGTAACAGTACACTTTTCAAAACGTGTTTTTCAGCCCGAAATAAACGCGTTTTTTCAGACAACTGAATCCCCATGTAGCAGCAAGGCTCAGAAGAGCCCACACACTCAGATCTTAACCCCAGTGTGCAGAAAGGGTCAAAACGTGTTTTTCAGCAGAAATAAACATGTTTCTGCAAGTTTGGTCAACCCCATGTAAGTTATGGGGCAGTAACAGTACACTTTTCAAAACGTGTTTTTCAGCCCGAAATAAACGCGTTTTTTCAGACAACTGAATCCCCATGTAGCAGCAAGGCTCAGAAGAGCCCACACACTCAGATCTTAACCCCAGTGTGCAGAAAGGTTCAAAACGTGTTTTTCAGCAGAAATAAACATGTTTCTGCAAGTTTGGTCAACCCCATGTAAGTTATGGGGCAGTAACAGTACACTTTTCAAAACGTGTTTTTCAGCCCGAAATAAACGCGTTTTTTCAGACAACTGAATCCCCATGTAGCAGCAAGTCTCAGAAGAGCCCACACACTCAGATCTTAACCACAGTGTGCAGTAAGGTTCAAAACGTGTTTTTCAGCAGAAATAAACATGTTTCTGCAAGTTTGGTCAACCCCATGTAAGTTATGGGGCAGTAACAGTACACTTTTCAAAACGTGTTTTTCAGCCCGAAATAAACGCGTTTTTTCAGACAACTGAATCCCCATGTAGCAGCAAGGCTCAGAAGAGCCCACACACTCAGATCTTAACCCCAGTGTGCAGAAAGGTTCAAAACGTGTTTTTCAGCAGAAATAAACATGTTTCTGCAAGTTTGGTCAACCCCATGTAAGTTATGGGGCAGTAACAGTACACTTTTCAAAACGTGTTTTTCAGCCCGAAATAAACGCGTTTTTTCATACAACTGAATCCCCATGTAGCAGCAAGGCTCAGAAGAGCCCACACACTCAGCTCTTATCCCCAGTGTGCAGAAAGGGTCAAAACGTGTTTTTCAGCAGAAATAAACATGTTTCTGCAAGTTTGGTCAACCCCATGTAAGTTATGGGGCAGTAACAGTACACTTTTCAAAACGTGTTTTTCAGCCCGAAATAAACGCGTTTTTTCAGACAACTGAATCCCCATGTAGCAGCAAGGCTCAGAAGAGCCCACACACTCAGATCTTAACCCCAGTGTGCAGAAAGGTTCAAAACGTGTTTTTCAGCAGAAATAAACATGTTTCTGCAAGTTTGGTCAACCCCATGTAAGTTATGGGGCAGTAACAGTACACTTTTCAAAACGTGTTTTTCAGCCCGAAATAAACGCGTTTTTTCAGACAACTGAATCCCCATGTAGCAGCAAGTCTCAGAAGAGCCCACACACTCAGATCTTAACCCCAGTGTGCAGAAAGGTTCAAAACGTGTTTTTCAGCAGAAATAAACATGTTTCTGCAAGTTTGGTCAACCCCATGTAAGTTATGGGGCAGTAACAGTACACTTTTCAAAACGTGTTTTTCAGCCCGAAATAAACGCGTTTTTTCAGACAACTGAATCCCCATGTAGCAGCAAGTCTCAGAAGAGCCCACACACTCAGATCTTAACCCCAGTGTGCAGAAAGGTTCAAAACGTGTTTTTCAGCAGAAATAAACATGTTTCTGCAAGTTTGGTCAACCCCATGTAAGGTATGGGGCAGTAACAGTACACTTTTCAAAACGTGTTTTTCAGCCCGAAATAAACGCGTTTTTTCAGACAACTGAATCCCCATGTAGCAGCAAGGCTCAGAAGAGCCCACACACTCAGATCTTAACCCCAGTGTGCAGAAAGGTTCAAAACGTGTTTTTCAGCAGAAATAAACATGTTTCTGCAAGTTTGGTCAACCCCATGTAAGTTATGGGGCAGTAACAGTACACTTTTCAAAACGTGTTTTTCAGCCCGAAATAAACGCGTTTTTTCAGACAACTGAATCCCCATGTAGCAGCAAGGCTCAGAAGAGCCCACACACTCAGATCTTAACCCCAGTGTGCAAAAAGGTTCAAAACGTGTTTTTCAGCAGAAATAAACATGTTTCTGCAAGTTTGGTCAACCCCATGTAAGTTATGGGGCAGTAACAGTACACTTTTCAAAACGTGTTTTTCAGCCCGAAATAAACGCGTTTTTTCATACAACTGAATCCCCATGTAGCAGCAAGGCTCAGAAGAGCCCACACACTCAGCTCTTATCCCCAGTGTGCAGAAAGGGTCAAAACGTGTTTTTCAGCAGAAATAAACATGTTTCTGCAAGTTTGGTCAACCCCATGTAAGTTATGGGGCAGTAACAGTACACTTTTCAAAACGTGTTTTTCAGCCCGAAATAAACGCGTTTTTTCAGACAACTGAATCCCCATGTAGCAGCAAGGCTCAGAAGAGCCCACACACTCAGATCTTAACCCCAGTGTGCAGAAAGGTTCAAAACGTGTTTTTCAGCAGAAATAAACATGTTTCTGCAAGTTTGGTCAACCCCATGTAAGTTATGGGGCAGTAACAGTACACTTTTCAAAACGTGTTTTTCAGCCCGAAATAAACGCGTTTTTTCAGACAACTGAATCCCCATGTAGCAGCAAGTCTCAGAAGAGCCCACACACTCAGATCTTAACCCCAGTGTGCAGCAAGGTTCAAAACGTGTTTTTCAGCAGAAATAAACATGTTTCTGCAAGTTTGGTCAACCCCATGTAAGTTATGGGGCAGTAACAGTACACTTTTCAAAACGTGTTTTTCAGCCCGAAATAAACGCGTTTTTTCAGACAACTGAATCCCCATGTAGCAGCAAGTCTCAGAAGAGCCCACACACTCAGATCTTAACCCCAGTGTGCAGAAAGGTTCAAAACGTGTTTTTCAGCAGAAATAAACATGTTTCTGCAAGTTTGGTCAACCCCATGTAAGGTATGGGGCAGTAACAGTACACTTTTCAAAACGTGTTTTTCAGCCCGAAATAAACGCGTTTTTTCAGACAACTGAATCCCCATGTAGCAGCAAGGCTCAGAAGAGCCCACACACTCAGATCTTAACCCCAGTGTGCAGAAAGGTTCAAAACGTGTTTTTCAGCAGAAATAAACATGTTTCTGCAAGTTTGGTCAACCCCATGTAAGTTATGGGGCAGTAACAGTACACTTTTCAAAACGTGTTTTTCAGCCCGAAATAAACGCGTTTTTTCATACAACTGAATCCCCATGTAGCAGCAAGGCTCAGAAGAGCCCACACAATCAGCTCTTATCCCCAGTGTGCAGAAAGGGTCAAAACGTGTTTTTCAGCAGAAATAAACATGTTTCTGCAAGTTTGGTCAACCCCATGTAAGTTATGGGGCAGTAACAGTACACTTTTCAAAACGTGTTTTTCAGCCCGAAATAAACGCGTTTTTTCAGACAACTGAATCCCCATGTAGCAGCAAGGCTCAGAAGAGCCCACACACTCAGATCTTAACCCAAGTGTGCAGAAAGGTTCAAAACGTGTTTTTCAGCAGAAATAAACATGTTTCTGCAAGTTTGGTCAACCCCATGTAAGTTATGGGGCAGTAACAGTACACTTTTCAAAACGTGTTTTTCAGCCCGAAATAAACGCGTTTTTTCAGACAACTGAATCCCCATGTAGCAGCAAGTCTCAGAAGAGCCCACACACTCAGATCTTAACCCCAGTGTGCAGAAAGGTTCAAAACGTGTTTTTCAGCAGAAATAAACATGTTTCTGCAAGTTTGGTCAACCCCATGTAAGGTATGGGGCAGTAACAGTACACTTTTCAAAACGTGTTTTTCAGCCCGAAATAAACGCGTTTTTTCAGACAACTGAATCCCCATGTAGCAGCAAGGCTCAGAAGAGCCCACACACTCAGATCTTAACCCCAGTGTGCAGAAAGGTTCAAAACGTGTTTTTCAGCAGAAATAAACATGTTTCTGCAAGTTTGGTCAACCCCATGTAAGTTATGGGGCAGTAACAGTACACTTTTCAAAACGTGTTTTTCAGCCCGAAATAAACGCGTTTTTTCAGACAACTGAATCCCCATGTAGCAGCAAGGCTCAGAAGAGCCCACACACTCAGATCTTAACCCCAGTGTGCAAAAAGGATCAAAACGTGTTTTTCAGCAGAAATAAACATGTTTCTGCAAGTTTGGTCAACCCCATGTAAGTTATGGGGCAGTAACTACACTTTTCAAAACGTGTTTTTCAGCCCGAAATAAACGCGTTTTTTCATACAACTGAATCCCCATGTAGCAGCAAGGCTAAGAAGAGCCCACAAACTCAGCTCTTATCCCCAGTGTGCAGAAAGGGTCAAAACGTGTTTTTCAGCAGAAATAAACATGTTTCTGCAAGTTTGGTCAACCCCATGTAAGTTATGGGGCAGTAACAGTACACTTTTCAAAACGTGTTTTTCAGCCCGAAATAAACGCGTTTTTTCAGACAACTGAATCCCCATGTAGCAGCAAGGCTCAGAAGAGCCCACACACTCAGATCTTAACCCCAGTGTGCAAAAAGGTTCAAAACGTGTTTTTCAGCAGAAATAAACATGTTTCTGCAAGTTTGGTCAACCCCATGTAAGTTATGGGGCAGTAACAGTACACTTTTCAAAACGTGTTTTTCAGCCCGAAATAAACGCGTTTTTTCATACAACTGAATCCCCATGTAGCAGCAAGGCTCAGAAGAGCCCACACACTCAGCTCTTATCCCCAGTGTGCAGAAAGGGTCAAAACGTGTTTTTCAGCAGAAATAAACATGTTTCTGCAAGTTTGGTCAACCCCATGTAAGTTATGGGGCAGTAACAGTACACTTTTCAAAACGTGTTTTTCAGCCCGAAATAAACGCGTTTTTTCAGACAACTGAATCCCCATGTAGCAGCAAGGCTCAGAAGAGCCCACACACTCAGATCTTAACCCCAGTGTGCAGAAAGGTTCAAAACGTGTTTTTCAGCAGAAATAAACATGTTTCTGCAAGTTTGGTCAACCCCATGTAAGTTATGGGGCAATAACAGTACACTTTTCAAAACGTGTTTTTCAGCCCGAAATAAACGCGTTTTTTCAGACAACTGAATCCCCATGTAGCAGCAAGTCTCAGAAGAGCCCACACACTCAGATCTTAACCCCAGTGTGCAGTAAGGTTCAAAACGTGTTTTTCAGCAGAAATAAACATGTTTCTGCAAGTTTGGTCAACCCCATGTAAGTTATGGGGCAGTAACAGTACACTTTTCAAAACGTGTTTTTCAGCCCGAAATAAACGCGTTTTTTCAGACAACTGAATCCCCATGTAGCAGCAAGGCTCAGAAGAGCCCACACACTCAGATCTTAACCCCAGTGTGCAGAAAGGTTCAAAACGTGTTTTTCAGCAGAAATAAACATGTTTCTGCAAGTTTGGTCAACCCCATGTAAGTTATGGGGCAGTAACAGTACACTTTTCAAAACGTGTTTTTCAGCCCGAAATAAACGCGTTTTTTCATACAACTGAATCCCCATGTAGCAGCAAGGCTCAGAAGAGCCCACACACTCAGCTCTTATCCCCAGTGTGCAGAAAGGGTCAAAACGTGTTTTTCAGCAGAAATAAACATGTTTCTGCAAGTTTGGTCAACCCCATGTAAGTTATGGGGCAGTAACAGTACACTTTTCAAAACGTGTTTTTCAGCCCGAAATAAACGCGTTTTTTCAGACAACTGAATCCCCATGTAGCAGCAAGGCTCAGAAGAGCCCACACACTCAGATCTTAACCCCAGTGTGCAGAAAGGTTCAAAACGTGTTTTTCAGCAGAAATAAACATGTTTCTGCAAGTTTGGTCAACCCCATGTAAGTTATGGGGCAGTAACAGTACACTTTTCAAAACGTGTTTTTCAGCCCGAAATAAACGCGTTTTTTCAGACAACTGAATCCCCATGTAGCAGCAAGTCTCAGAAGAGCCCACACACTCAGATCTTAACCCCAGTGTGCAGAAAGGTTCAAAACGTGTTTTTCAGCAGAAATAAACATGTTTCTGCAAGTTTGGTCAACCCCATGTAAGGTATGGGGCAGTAACAGTACACTTTTCAAAACGTGTTTTTCAGCCCGAAATAAACGCGTTTTTTCAGACAACTGAATCCCCATGTAGCAGCAAGGCTCAGAAGAGCCCACACACTCAGATCTTAACCCCAGTGTGCAAAAAGGTTCAAAACGTGTTTTTCAGCAGAAATAAACATGTTTCTGCAAGTTTGGTCAACCCCATGTAAGTTATGGGGCAGTAACAGTACACTTTTCAAAACGTGTTTTTCAGCCCGAAATAAACGCGTTTTTTCATACAACTGAATCCCCATGTAGCAGCAAGGCTCAGAAGAGCCCACACACTCAGCTCTTATCCCCAGTGTGCAGAAAGGGTCAAAACGTGTTTTTCAGCAGAAATAAACATGTTTCTGCAAGTTTGGTCAACCCCATGTAAGTTATGGGGCAGTAACAGTACACTTTTCAAAACGTGTTTTTCAGCCCGAAATAAACGCGTTTTTTCAGACAACTGAATCCCCATGTAGCAGCAAGGCTCAGAAGAGCCCACACACTCAGATCTTAACCCCAGTGTGCAGAAAGGTTCAAAACGTGTTTTTCAGCAGAAATAAACATGTTTCTGCAAGTTTGGTCAACCCCATGTAAGTTATGGGGCAGTAACAGTACACTTTTCAAAACGTGTTTTTCAGCCCGAAATAAACGCGTTTTTTCAGACAACTGAATCCCCATGTAGCAGCAAGTCTCAGAAGAGCCCACACACTCAGATCTTAACCCCAGTGTGCAGAAAGGTTCAAAACGTGTTTTTCAGCAGAAATAAACATGTTTCTGCAAGTTTGGTCAACCCCATGTAAGTTATGGGGCAGTAACAGTACACTTTTCAAAACGTGTTTTTCAGCCCGAAATAAACGCGTTTTTTCAGACAACTGAATCCCCATGTAGCAGCAAGGCTCAGAAGAGCCCACACACTCAGATCTTAACCCCAGTGTGCAAAAAGGTTCAAAACGTGTTTTTCAGCAGAAATAAACATGTTTCTGCAAGTTTGGTCAACCCCATGTAAGTTATGGGGCAGTAACAGTACACTTTTCAAAACGTGTTTTTCAGCCCGAAATAAACGCGTTTTTTCATACAACTGAATCCCCATGTAGCAGCAAGGCTCAGAAGAGCCCACACACTCAGCTCTTATCCCCAGTGTGCAGAAAGGGTCAAAACGTGTTTTTCAGCAGAAATAAACATGTTTCTGCAAGTTTGGTCAACCCCATGTAAGTTATGGGGCAGTAACAGTACACTTTTCAAAACGTGTTTTTCAGCCCGAAATAAACGCGTTTTTTCAGACAACTGAATCCCCATGTAGCAGCAAGGCTCAGAAGAGCCCACACACTCAGATCTTAACCCCAGTGTGCAGAGAGGTTCAAAACGTGTTTTTCAGCAGAAATAAACATGTTTCTGCAAGTTTGGTCAACCCCATGTAAGTTATGGGGCAGTAACAGTACACTTTTCAAAACGTGTTTTTCAGCCCGAAATAAACGCGTTTTTTCAGACAACTGAATCCCCATGTAGCAGCAAGTCTCAGAAGAGCCCACACACTCAGATCTTAACCCCAGTGTGCAGAAAGGTTCAAAACGTGTTTTTCAGCAGAAATAAACATGTTTCTGCAAGTTTGGTCAACCCCATGTAAGTTATGGGGCAGTAACAGTACACTTTTCAAAACGTGTTTTTCAGCCCGAAATAAACGCGTTTTTTCAGACAACTGAATCCCCATGTAGCAGCAAGTCTCAGAAGAGCCCACACACTCAGATCTTAACCCCAGTGTGCAGAAAGGTTCAAAACGTGTTTTTCAGCAGAAATAAACATGTTTCTGCAAGTTTGGTCAACCCCATGTAAGTTATGGGGCAGTAACAGTACACTTTTCAAAACGTGTTTTTCAGCCCGAAATAAACGTGTTTTTTCAGACAACTGAATCCCCATGTAGCAGCAAGGCTCAGAAGAGCCCACACACTCAGATCTTAACCCCAGTGTGCAAAAAGGTTCAAAACGTGTTTTTCAGCAGAAATAAACATGTTTCTGCAAGTTTGGTCAACCCCATGTAAGTTATGTTGCAGTAACAGTACACTTTTCAAAACGTGTTTTTCAGCCCGAAATAAACGCGTTTTTTCAGACAACTGAATCCCCATGTAGCAGCAAGGCTCAGAAGAGCCCACACACTCAGATCTTAACCCCAGTGTGCAGAAAGGTTCAAAACGTGTTTTTCAGCAGAAATAAACATGTTTCTGCAAGTTTGGTCAACCCCATGTAAGGTATGGGGCAGTAACAGTACACTTTTCAAAACGTGTTTTTCAGCCCGAAATAAACGCGTTTTTTCAGACAACTGAATCCCCATGTAGCAGCAAGGCTCAGAAGAGCCCACACACTCAGATCTTAACCCCAGTGTGCAGAAAGGTTCAAAACGTGTTTTTCAGCAGAAATAAACATGTTTCTGCAAGTTTGGTCAACCCCATGTAAGTTATGGGGCAGTAACAGTACACTTTTCAAAACGTGTTTTTCAGCCCGAAATAAACGCGTTTTTTCAGACAACTGAATCCCCATGTAGCAGCAAGGCTCAGAAGAGCCCACACACTCAGATCTTAACCCCAGTGTGCAGAAAGGGTCAAAACGTGTTTTTCAGCAGAAATAAACATGTTTCTGCAAGTTTGGTCAACCCCATGTAAGTTATGGGGCAGTAACAGTACACTTTTCAAAACGTGTTTTTCAGCCCGAAATAAACGCGTTTTTTCAGACAACTGAATCCCCATGTAGCAGCAAGGCTCAGAAGAGCCCACACACTCAGATCTTAACCCCAGTGTGCAGAAAGGTTCAAAACGTGTTTTTCAGCAGAAATAAACATGTTTCTGCAAGTTTGGTCAACCCCATGTAAGGTATGGGGCAGTAACAGTACACTTTTCAAAACGTGTTTTTCAGCCCGAAATAAACGTGTTTTTTCAGACAACTGAATCCCCATGTAGCAGCAAGGCTCAGAAGAGCCCACACACTCAGATCTTAACCCCAGTGTGCAGAAAGGTTCAAAACGTGTTTTTCAGCAGAAATAAACATGTTTCTGCAAGTTTGGTCAACCCCATGTAAGTTATGGGGCAGTAACAGTACACTTTTCAAAACGTGTTTTTCAGCCCGAAATAAACGCGTTTTTTCAGACAACTGAATCCCCATGTAGCAGCAAAGCTCAGAAGAGCCCACACACTCAGATCTTAACCCCAGTGTGCAGTAAGGTTCAAAACGTGTTTTTCAGCAGAAATAAACATGTTTCTGCAAGTTTGGTCAACCCCATGTAAGTTATGGGTCAGTAACAGTACACTTTTCAAAACGTGTTTTTCAGCCCGAAATAAACGCGTTTTTTCAGACAACTGAATCCCCATGTAGCAGCAAGGCTCAGAAGAGCCCACACACTCAGATCTTAACCCCAGTGTGCAGAAAGGTTCAAAACGTGTTTTTCAGCAGAAATAAACATGTTTCTGCAAGTTTGGTCAACCCATGTAAGGTATGGGGCAGTAACAGTACACTTTTCAAAACGTGTTTTTCAGCCCGAAATAAACGCGTTTTTTCAGACAACTGAATCCCCATGTAGCAGCAAGGCTCAGAAGAGCCCACACACTCAGATCTTAACCCCAGTGTGCAGAAAGGTTCAAAACGTGTTTTTCAGCAGAAATAAACATGTTTCTGCAAGTTTGGTCAACCCCATGTAAGTTATGGGGCAGTAACAGTACACTCTGCAAAACGTGTTTTTCAGCCCGAAATAAACGCGTTTTTTCAGACAACTGAATCCCCATGTAGCAGCAAGTCTCAGAAGAGCCCACACACTCAGATCTTAACCCCAGTGTGCAGAAAGGTACAAAACGTGTTTTTCAGCAGAAATAAACATGTTTCTGCAAGTTTGGTCAACCCCATGTAAGGTATGGGGCAGTAACAGTACACTTTTCAAAACGTGTTTTTCAGACCGAAATAAACGCGTTTTTTCAGACAACTGAATCCCCATGTAGCAGCAAGGCTCAGAAGAGCCCACACACTCAGATCTTAACCCCAGTGTGCAGAAAGGTTCAAAACGTGTTTTTCAGCAGAAATAAACATGTTTCTGCAAGTTTGGTCAACCCCATGTAAGTTATGGGGCAGTAACAGTACACTTTTCAAAACGTGTTTTTCAGCCCGAAATAAACGCGTTTTTTCAGACAACTGAATCCCCATGTAGCAGCAAGGCTCAGAAGAGCCCACACACTCAGATCTTAACCCCAGTGTGCAGAAAGGGTCAAAACGTGTTTTTCAGCAGAAATAAACATGTTTCTGCAAGTTTGGTCAACCCCATGTAAGTTATGGGGCAGTAACAGTACACTTTTCAAAACGTGTTTTTCAGCCCGAAATAAACGCGTTTTTTCAGACAACTGAATCCCCATGTAGCAGCAAGTCTCAGAAGAGCCCACACACTCAGATCTTAACCACAGTGTGCAGTAAGGTTCAAAACGTGTTTTTCAGCAGAAATAAACATGTTTCTGCAAGTTTGGTCAACCCCATGTAAGTTATGGGGCAGTAACAGTACACTTTTCAAAACGTGTTTTTCAGCCCGAAATAAACGCGTTTTTTCAGACAACTGAATCCCCATGTAGCAGCAAGGCTCAGAAGAGCCCACACACTCAGATCTTAACCCCAGTGTGCAGAAAGGTTCAAAACGTGTTTTTCAGCAGAAATAAACATGTTTCTGCAAGTTTGGTCAACCCCATGTAAGTTATGGGGCAGTAACAGTACACTTTTCAAAACGTGTTTTTCAGCCCGAAATAAACGCGTTTTTTCAGACAACTGAATCCCCATGTAGCAGCAAGTCTCAGAAGAGCCCACACACTCAGATCTTAACCCCAGTGTGCAGAAAGGTTCAAAACGTGTTTTTCAGCAGAAATAAACATGTTTCTGCAAGTTTGGTCAACCCCATGTAAGGTATGGGGCAGTAACAGTACACTTTTCAAAACGTGTTTTTCAGCCCGAAATAAACGCGTTTTTTCAGACAACTGAATCCCCATGTAGCAGCAAGGCTCAGAAGAGCCCACACACTCAGATCTTAACCCCAGTGTGCAGAAAGGTTCAAAACGTGTTTTTCAGCAGAAATAAACATGTTTCTGCAAGTTTGGTCAACCCCATGTAAGTTATGGGGCAGTAACAGTACACTTTTCAAAACGTGTTTTTCAGCCCGAAATAAACGCGTTTTTTCAGACAACTGAATCCCCATGTAGCAGCAAGGCTCAGAAGAGCCCACACACTCAGATCTTAACCCCAGTGTGCAGAAAGGTTCAAAACGTGTTTTTCAGCAGAAATAAACATGTTTCTGCAAGTTTGGTCAACCCCATGTAAGTTATGGGGCAGTAACAGTACACTTTTCAAAACGTGTTTTTCAGCCCGAAATAAACGCGTTTTTTCAGACAACTGAATCCCCATGTAGCAGCAAGTCTCAGAAGAGCCCACACACTCAGATCTTAACCCCAGTGTGCAGAAAGGTTCAAAACGTGTTTTTCAGCAGAAATAAACATGTTTCTGCAAGTTTGGTCAACCCCATGTAAGGTATGGGGCAGTAACAGTACACTTTTCAAAACGTGTTTTTCAGCCCGAAATAAACGCGTTTTTTCAGACAACTGAATCCCCATGTAGCAGCAAGGCTCAGAAGAGCCCACACACTCAGATCTTAACCCCAGTGTGCAAAAAGGTTCAAAACGTGTTTTTCAGCAGAAATAAACATGTTTCTGCAAGTTTGGTCAACCCCATGTAAGTTATGGGGCAGTAACAGTACACTTTTCAAAACGTGTTTTTCAGCCCGAAATAAACGCGTTTTTTCATACAACTGAATCCCCATGTAGCAGCAAGGCTCAGAAGAGCCCACACACTCAGCTCTTATCCCCAGTGTGCAGAAAGGGTCAAAACGTGTTTTTCAGCAGAAATAAACATGTTTCTGCAAGTTTGGTCAACCCCATGTAAGTTATGGGGCAGTAACAGTACACTTTTCAAAACGTGTTTTTCAGCCCGAAATAAACGCGTTTTTTCAGACAACTGAATCCCCATGTAGCAGCAAGGCTCAGAAGAGCCCACACACTCAGATCTTAACCCCAGTGTGCAGAAAGGTTCAAAACGTGTTTTTCAGCAGAAATAAACATGTTTCTGCAAGTTTGGTCAACCCCATGTAAGTTATGGGGCAGTAACAGTACACTTTTCAAAACGTGTTTTTCAGCCCGAAATAAACGCGTTTTTTCAGACAACTGAATCCCCATGTAGCAGCAAGTCTCAGAAGAGCCCACACACTCAGATCTTAACCCCAGTGTGCAGAAAGGTTCAAAACGTGTTTTTCAGCAGAAATAAACATGTTTCTGCAAGTTTGGTCAACCCCATGTAAGTTATGGGGCAGTAACAGTACACTTTTCAAAACGTGTTTTTCAGCCCGAAATAAACGCGTTTTTTCAGACAACTGAATCCCCATGTAGCAGCAAGGCTCAGAAGAGCCCACACACTCAGATCTTAACCCCAGTGTGCAAAAAGGTTCAAAACGTGTTTTTCAGCAGAAATAAACATGTTTCTGCAAGTTTGGTCAACCCCATGTAAGTTATGGGGCAGTAACAGTACACTTTTCAAAACGTGTTTTTCAGCCCGAAATAAACGCGTTTTTTCATACAACTGAATCCCCATGTAGCAGCAAGGCTCAGAAGAGCCCACACACTCAGCTCTTATCCCCAGTGTGCAGAAAGGGTCAAAACGTGTTTTTCAGCAGAAATAAACATGTTTCTGCAAGTTTGGTCAACCCCATGTAAGTTATGGGGCAGTAACAGTACACTTTTCAAAACGTGTTTTTCAGCCCGAAATAAACGCGTTTTTTCAGACAACTGAATCCCCATGTAGCAGCAAGGCTCAGAAGAGCCCACACACTCAGATCTTAACCCCAGTGTGCAGAAAGGTTCAAAACGTGTTTTTCAGCAGAAATAAACATGTTTCTGCAAGTTTGGTCAACCCCATGTAAGTTATGGGGCAGTAACAGTACACTTTTCAAAACGTGTTTTTCAGCCCGAAATAAACGCGTTTTTTCAGACAACTGAATCCCCATGTAGCAGCAAGTCTCAGAAGAGCCCACACACTCAGATCTTAACCCCAGTGTGCAGAAAGGTTCAAAACGTGTTTTTCAGCAGAAATAAACATGTTTCTGCAAGTTTGGTCAACCCCATGTAAGTTATGGGGCAGTAACAGTACACTTTTCAAAACGTGTTTTTCAGCCCGAAATAAACGCGTTTTTTCAGACAACTGAATCCCCATGTAGCAGCAAGTCTCAGAAGAGCCCACACACTCAGATCTTAACCCCAGTGTGCAGAAAGGTTCAAAACGTGTTTTTCAGCAGAAATAAACATGTTTCTGCAAGTTTGGTCAACCCCATGTAAGTTATGGGGCAGTAACAGTACACTTTTCAAAACGTGTTTTTCAGCCCGAAATAAACGTGTTTTTTCAGACAACTGAATCCCCATGTAGCAGCAAGGCTCAGAAGAGCCCACACACTCAGATCTTAACCCCAGTGTGCAAAAAGGTTCAAAACGTGTTTTTCAGCAGAAATAAACATGTTTCTGCAAGTTTGGTCAACCCCATGTAAGTTATGTTGCAGTAACAGTACACTTTTCAAAACGTGTTTTTCAGCCCGAAATAAACGCGTTTTTTCAGACAACTGAATCCCCATGTAGCAGCAAGGCTCAGAAGAGCCCACACACTCAGATCTTAACCCCAGTGTGCAGAAAGGTTCAAAACGTGTTTTTCAGCAGAAATAAACATGTTTCTGCAAGTTTGGTCAACCCCATGTAAGGTATGGGGCAGTAACAGTACACTTTTCAAAACGTGTTTTTCAGCCTGAAATAAACGCGTTTTTTCAGACAACTGAATCCCCATGTAGCAGCAAGGCTCAGAAGAGCCCACACACTCAGATCTTAACCCCAGTGTGCAGAAAGGTTCAAAACGTGTTTTTCAGCAGAAATAAACATGTTTCTGCAAGTTTGGTCAACCCCATGTAAGTTATGGGGCAGTAACAGTACACTTTTCAAAACGTGTTTTTCAGCCCGAAATAAACGCGTTTTTTCAGACAACTGAATCCCCATGTAGCAGCAAGGCTCAGAAGAGCCCACACACTCAGATCTTAACCCCAGTGTGCAGAAAGGGTCAAAACGTGTTTTTCAGCAGAAATAAACATGTTTCTGCAAGTTTGGTCAACCCCATGTAAGTTATGGGGCAGTAACAGTACACTTTTCAAAACGTGTTTTTCAGCCCGAAATAAACGCGTTTTTTCAGACAACTGAATCCCCATGTAGCAGCAAGGCTCAGAAGAGCCCACACACTCAGATCTTAACCCCAGTGTGCAGAAAGGTTCAAAACGTGTTTTTCAGCAGAAATAAACATGTTTCTGCAAGTTTGGTCAACCCCATGTAAGGTATGGGGCAGTAACAGTACACTTTTCAAAACGTGTTTTTCAGCCCGAAATAAACGTGTTTTTTCAGACAACTGAATCCCCATGTAGCAGCAAGGCTCAGAAGAGCCCACACACTCAGATCTTAACCCCAGTGTGCAGAAAGGTTCAAAACGTGTTTTTCAGCAGAAATAAACATGTTTCTGCAAGTTTGGTCAACCCCATGTAAGTTATGGGGCAGTAACAGTACACTTTTCAAAACGTGTTTTTCAGCCCGAAATAAACGCGTTTTTTCAGACAACTGAATCCCCATGTAGCAGCAAAGCTCAGAAGAGCCCACACACTCAGATCTTAACCCCAGTGTGCAGTAAGGTTCAAAACGTGTTTTTCAGCAGAAATAAACATGTTTCTGCAAGTTTGGTCAACCCCATGTAAGTTATGGGTCAGTAACAGTACACTTTTCAAAACGTGTTTTTCAGCCCGAAATAAACGCGTTTTTTCAGACAACTGAATCCCCATGTAGCAGCAAGGCTCAGAAGAGCCCACACACTCAGATCTTAACCCCAGTGTGCAGAAAGGTTCAAAACGTGTTTTTCAGCAGAAATAAACATGTTTCTGCAAGTTTGGTCAACCCATGTAAGGTATGGGGCAGTAACAGTACACTTTTCAAAACGTGTTTTTCAGCCCGAAATAAACGCGTTTTTTCAGACAACTGAATCCCCATGTAGCAGCAAGGCTCAGAAGAGCCCACACACTCAGATCTTAACCCCAGTGTGCAGAAAGGTTCAAAACGTGTTTTTCAGCAGAAATAAACATGTTTCTGCAAGTTTGGTCAACCCCATGTAAGTTATGGGGCAGTAACAGTACACTCTGCAAAACGTGTTTTTCAGCCCGAAATAAACGCGTTTTTTCAGACAACTGAATCCCCATGTAGCAGCAAGTCTCAGAAGAGCCCACACACTCAGATCTTAACCCCAGTGTGCAGAAAGGTTCAAAACGTGTTTTTCAGCAGAAATAAACATGTTTCTGCAAGTTTGGTCAACCCCATGTAAGGTATGGGGCAGTAACAGTACACTTTTCAAAACGTGTTTTTCAGACCGAAATAAACGCGTTTTTTCAGACAACTGAATCCCCATGTAGCAGCAAGGCTCAGAAGAGCCCACACACTCAGATCTTAACCCCAATGTGCAGAAAGGTTCAAAACGTGTTTTTCAGCAGAAATAAACATGTTTCTGCAAGTTTGGTCAACCCCATGTAAGTTATGGGGCAGTAACAGTACACTTTTCAAAACGTGTTTTTCAGCCCGAAATAAACGCGTTTTTTCAGACAACTGAATCCCCATGTAGCAGCAAGGCTCAGAAGAGCCCACACACTCAGATCTTAACCCCAGTGTGCAGAAAGGGTCAAAACGTGTTTTTCAGCAGAAATAAACATGTTTCTGCAAGTTTGGTCAACCCCATGTAAGTTATGGGGCAGTAAAAGTACACTTTTCAAAACGTGTTTTTCAGCCCGAAATAAACGCGTTTTTTCAGACAACTGAATCCCCATGTAGCAGCAAGTCTCAGAAGAGCCCACACACTCAGATCTTAACCACAGTGTGCAGTAAGGTTCAAAACGTGTTTTTCAGCAGAAATAAACATGTTTCTGCAAGTTTGGTCAACCCCATGTAAGTTATGGGGCAGTAACAGTACACTTTTCAAAACGTGTTTTTCAGCCCGAAATAAACGCGTTTTTTCAGACAACTGAATCCCCATGTAGCAGCAAGGCTCAGAAGAGCCCACACACTCAGATCTTAACCCCAGTGTGCAGAAAGGTTCAAAACGTGTTTTTCAGCAGAAATAAACATGTTTCTGCAAGTTTGGTCAACCCCATGTAAGTTATGGGGCAGTAACAGTACACTTTTCAAAACGTGTTTTTCAGCCCGAAATAAACGCGTTTTTTCAGACAACTGAATCCCCATGTAGCAGCAAGTCTCAGAAGAGCCCACACACTCAGATCTTAACCCCAGTGTGCAGAAAGGTTCAAAACGTGTTTTTCAGCAGAAATAAACATGTTTCTGCAAGTTTGGTCAACCCCATGTAAGGTATGGGGCAGTAACAGTACACTTTTCAAAACGTGTTTTTCAGCCCGAAATAAACGCGTTTTTTCAGACAACTGAATCCCCATGTAGCAGCAAGGCTCAGAAGAGCCCACACACTCAGATCTTAACCCCAGTGTGCAGAAAGGTTCAAAACGTGTTTTTCAGCAGAAATAAACATGTTTCTGCAAGTTTGGTCAACCCCATGTAAGTTATGGGGCAGTAACAGTACACTTTTCAAAACGTGTTTTTCAGCCCGAAATAAACGCGTTTTTTCAGACAACTGAATCCCCATGTAGCAGCAAGGCTCAGAAGAGCCCACACACTCAGATCTTAACCCCAGTGTGCAAAAAGGTTCAAAACGTGTTTTTCAGCAGAAATAAACATGTTTCTGCAAGTTTGGTCAACCCCATGTAAGTTATGGGGCAGTAACAGTACACTTTTCAAAACGTGTTTTTCAGCCCGAAATAAACGCGTTTTTTCATACAACTGAATCCCCATGTAGCAGCAAGGCTCAGAAGAGCCCACACACTCAGCTCTTATCCCCAGTGTGCAGAAAGGGTCAAAACGTGTTTTTCAGCAGAAATAAACATGTTTCTGCAAGTTTGGTCAACCCCATGTAAGTTATGGGGCAGTAACAGTACACTTTTCAAAACGTGTTTTTCAGCCCGAAATAAACGCGTTTTTTCAGACAACTGAATCCCCATGTAGCAGCAAGGCTCAGAAGAGCCCACACACTCAGATCTTAACCCCAGTGTGCAGAAAGGTTCAAAACGTGTTTTTCAGCAGAAATAAACATGTTTCTGCAAGTTTGGTCAACCCCATGTAAGTTATGGGGCAGTAACAGTACACTTTTCAAAACGTGTTTTTCAGCCCGAAATAAACGCGTTTTTTCAGACAACTGAATCCCCATGTAGCAGCAAGTCTCAGAAGAGCCCACACACTCAGATCTTAACCCCAGTGTGCAGAAAGGTTCAAAACGTGTTTTTCAGCAGAAATAAACATGTTTCTGCAAGTTTGGTCAACCCCATGTAAGGTATGGGGCAGTAACAGTACACTTTTCAAAACGTGTTTTTCAGCCCGAAATAAACGCGTTTTTTCAGACAACTGAATCCCCATGTAGCAGCAAGGCTCAGAAGAGCCCACACACTCAGATCTTAACCCCAGTGTGCAGAAAGGTTCAAAACGTGTTTTTCAGCAGAAATAAACATGTTTCTGCAAGTTTGGTCAACCCCATGTAAGTTATGGGGCAGTAACAGTACACTTTTCAAAACGTGTTTTTCAGCCCGAAATAAACGCGTTTTTTCAGACAACTGAATCCCCATGTAGCAGCAAGTCTCAGAAGAGCCCACACACTCAGATCTTAACCCCAGTGTGCAGTAAGGTTCAAAACGTGTTTTTCAGCAGAAATAAACATGTTTCTGCAAGTTTGGTCAACCCCATGTAAGTTATGGGGCAGTAACAGTACACTTTTCAAAACGTGTTTTTCAGCCCGAAATAAACGCGTTTTTTCAGACAACTGAATCCCCATGTAGCAGCAAGGCTCAGAAGAGCCCACACACTCAGATCTTAACCCCAGTGTGCAGAAAGGTTCAAAACGTGTTTTTCAGCAGAAATAAACATGTTTCTGCAAGTTTGGTCAACCCCATGTAAGTTATGGGGCAGTAACAGTACACTTTTCAAAACGTGTTTTTCAGCCCGAAATAAACGCGTTTTTTCATACAACTGAATCCCCATGTAGCAGCAAGGCTCAGAAGAGCCCACACAATCAGCTCTTATCCCCAGTGTGCAGAAAGGGTCAAAACGTGTTTTTCAGCAGAAATAAACATGTTTCTGCAAGTTTGGTCAACCCCATGTAAGTTATGGGGCAGTAACAGTACACTTTTCAAAACGTGTTTTTCAGCCCGAAATAAACGCGTTTTTTCAGACAACTGAATCCCCATGTAGCAGCAAGGCTCAGAAGAGCCCACACACTCAGATCTTAACCCCAGTGTGCAGAAAGGTTCAAAACGTGTTTTTCAGCAGAAATAAACATGTTTCTGCAAGTTTGGTCAACCCCATGTAAGTTATGGGGCAGTAACAGTACACTTTTCAAAACGTGTTTTTCAGCCCGAAATAAACGCGTTTTTTCAGACAACTGAATCCCCATGTAGCAGCAAGTCTCAGAAGAGCCCACACACTCAGATCTTAACCCCAGTGTGCAGAAAGGTTCAAAACGTGTTTTTCAGCAGAAATAAACATGTTTCTGCAAGTTTGGTCAACCCCATGTAAGGTATGGGGCAGTAACAGTACACTTTTCAAAACGTGTTTTTCAGCCCGAAATAAACGCGTTTTTTCAGACAACTGAATCCCCATGTAGCAGCAAGGCTCAGAAGAGCCCACACACTCAGATCTTAACCCCAGTGTGCAGAAAGGTTCAAAACGTGTTTTTCAGCAGAAATAAACATGTTTCTGCAAGTTTGGTCAACCCCATGTAAGTTATGGGGCAGTAACAGTACACTTTTCAAAACGTGTTTTTCAGCCCGAAATAAACGCGTTTTTTCAGACAACTGAATCCCCATGTAGCAGCAAGGCTCAGAAGAGCCCACACACTCAGATCTTAACCCCAGTGTGCAAAAAGGATCAAAACGTGTTTTTCAGCAGAAATAAACATGTTTCTGCAAGTTTGGTCAACCCCATGTAAGTTATGGGGCAGTAACAGTACACTTTTCAAAACGTGTTTTTCAGCCCGAAATAAACGCGTTTTTTCATACAACTGAATCCCCATGTAGCAGCAAGGCTAAGAAGAGCCCACAAACTCAGCTCTTATCCCCAGTGTGCAGAAAGGGTCAAAACGTGTTTTTCAGCAGAAATAAACATGTTTCTGCAAGTTTGGTCAACCCCATGTAAGTTATGGGGCAGTAACAGTACACTTTTCAAAACGTGTTTTTCAGCCCGAAATAAACGCGTTTTTTCAGACAACTGAATCCCCATGTAGCAGCAAGTCTCAGAAGAGCCCACACACTCAGATCTTAACCCCAGTGTGCAGAAAGGTTCAAAACGTGTTTTTCAGCAGAAATAAACATGTTTCTGCAAGTTTGGTCAACCCCATGTAAGGTATGGGGCAGTAACAGTACACTTTTCAAAACGTGTTTTTCAGCCCGAAATAAACGCGTTTTTTCAGACAACTGAATCCCCATGTAGCAGCAAGGCTCAGAAGAGCCCACACACTCAGATCTTAACCCCAGTGTGCAAAAAGGTTCAAAACGTGTTTTTCAGCAGAAATAAACATGTTTCTGCAAGTTTGGTCAACCCCATGTAAGTTATGGGGCAGTAACAGTACACTTTTCAAAACGTGTTTTTCAGCCCGAAATAAACGCGTTTTTTCATACAACTGAATCCCCATGTAGCAGCAAGGCTCAGAAGAGCCCACACACTCAGCTCTTATCCCCAGTGTGCAGAAAGGGTCAAAACGTGTTTTTCAGCAGAAATAAACATGTTTCTGCAAGTTTGGTCAACCCCATGTAAGTTATGGGGCAGTAACAGTACACTTTTCAAAACGTGTTTTTCAGCCCGAAATAAACGCGTTTTTTCAGACAACTGAATCCCCATGTAGCAGCAAGGCTCAGAAGAGCCCACACACTCAGATCTTAACCCCAGTGTGCAGAAAGGTTCAAAACGTGTTTTTCAGCAGAAATAAACATGTTTCTGCAAGTTTGGTCAACCCCATGTAAGTTATGGGGCAGTAACAGTACACTTTTCAAAACGTGTTTTTCAGCCCGAAATAAACGCGTTTTTTCAGACAACTGAATCCCCATGTAGCAGCAAGTCTCAGAAGAGCCCACACACTCAGATCTTAACCCCAGTGTGCAGTAAGGTTCAAAACGTGTTTTTCAGCAGAAATAAACATGTTTCTGCAAGTTTGGTCAACCCCATGTAAGTTATGGGGCAGTAACAGTACACTTTTCAAAACGTGTTTTTCAGCCCGAAATAAACGCGTTTTTTCAGACAACTGAATCCCCATGTAGCAGCAAGGCTCAGAAGAGCCCACACACTCAGATCTTAACCCCAGTGTGCAGAAAGGTTCAAAACGTGTTTTTCAGCAGAAATAAACATGTTTCTGCAAGTTTGGTCAACCCCATGTAAGTTATGGGGCAGTAACAGTACACTTTTCAAAACGTGTTTTTCAGCCCGAAATAAACGCGTTTTTTCATACAACTGAATCCCCATGTAGCAGCAAGGCTCAGAAGAGCCCACACACTCAGCTCTTATCCCCAGTGTGCAGAAAGGGTCAAAACGTGTTTTTCAGCAGAAATAAACATGTTTCTGCAAGTTTGGTCAACCCCATGTAAGTTATGGGGCAGTAACAGTACACTTTTCAAAACGTGTTTTTCAGCCCGAAATAAACGCGTTTTTTCAGACAACTGAATCCCCATGTAGCAGCAAGGCTCAGAAGAGCCCACACACTCAGATCTTATCCCCAGTGTGCAGAAAGGTTCAAAACGTGTTTTTCAGCAGAAATAAACATGTTTCTGCAAGTTTGGTCAACCCCATGTAAGTTATGGGGCAGTAACAGTACACTTTTCAAAACGTGTTTTTCAGCCCGAAATAAACGCGTTTTTTCAGACAACTGAATCCCCATGTAGCAGCAAGTCTCAGAAGAGCCCACACACTCAGATCTTAACCCCAGTGTGCAGAAAGGTTCAAAACGTGTTTTTCAGCAGAAATAAACATGTTTCTGCAAGTTTGGTCAACCCCATGTAAGTTATTGGGCAGTAACAGTACACTTTTCAAAACGTGTTTTTCAGCCCGAAATAAACGCGTTTTTTCAGACAACTGAATCCCCATGTAGCAGCAAGTCTCAGAAGAGCCCACACACTCAGATCTTAACCCCAGTGTGCAGAAAGGTTCAAAACGTGTTTTTCAGCAGAAATAAACATGTTTCTGCAAGTTTGGTCAACCCCATGTAAGGTATGGGGCAGTAACAGTACACTTTTCAAAACGTGTTTTTCAGCCCGAAATAAACGCGTTTTTTCAGACAACTGAATCCCCATGTAGCAGCAAGGCTCAGAAGAGCCCACACACTCAGATCTTAACCCCAGTGTGCAGAAAGGTTCAAAACGTGTTTTTCAGCAGAAATAAACATGTTTCTGCAAGTTTGGTCAACCCCATGTAAGTTATGGGGCAGTAACAGTACACTTTTCAAAACGTGTTTTTCAGCCCGAAATAAACGCGTTTTTTCAGACAACTGAATCCCCATGTAGCAGCAAGGCTCAGAAGAGCCCACACACTCAGATCTTAACCCCAGTGTGCAAAAAGGTTCAAAACGTGTTTTTCAGCAGAAATAAACATGTTTCTGCAAGTTTGGTCAACCCCATGTAAGTTATGGGGCAGTAACAGTACACTTTTCAAAACGTGTTTTTCAGCCCGAAATAAACGCGTTTTTTCATACAACTGAATCCCCATGTAGCAGCAAGGCTAAGAAGAGCCCACAAACTCAGCTCTTATCCCCAGTGTGCAGAAAGGGTCAAAACGTGTTTTTCAGCAGAAATAAACATGTTTCTGCAAGTTTGGTCAACCCCATGTAAGTTATGGGGCAGTAACAGTACACTTTTCAAAACGTGTTTTTCAGCCCGAAATAAACGCGTTTTTTCAGACAACTGAATCCCCATGTAGCAGCAAGTCTCAGAAGAGCCCACACACTCAGATCTTAACCCCAGTGTGCAGAAAGGTTCAAAACGTGTTTTTCAGCAGAAATAAACATGTTTCTGCAAGTTTGGTCAACCCCATGTAAGGTATGGGGCAGTAACAGTACACTTTTCAAAACGTGTTTTTCAGCCCGAAATAAACGCGTTTTTTCAGACAACTGAATCCCCATGTAGCAGCAAGGCTCAGAAGAGCCCACACACTCAGATCTTAACCCCAGTGTGCAGAAAGGTTCAAAACGTGTTTTTCAGCAGAAATAAACATGTTTCTGCAAGTTTGGTCAACCCCATGTAAGTTATGGGGCAGTAACAGTACACTTTTCAAAACGTGTTTTTCAGCCCGAAATAAACGCGTTTTTTCAGACAACTGAATCCCCATGTAGCAGCAAGGCTCAGAAGAGCCCACACACTCAGATCTTAACCCCAGTGTGCAAAAAGGTTCAAAACGTGTTTTTCAGCAGAAATAAACATGTTTCTGCAAGTTTGGTCAACCCCATGTAAGTTATGGGGCAGTAACAGTACACTTTTCAAAACGTGTTTTTCAGCCCGAAATAAACGCGTTTTTTCAGACAACTGAATCCCCATGTAGCAGCAAGGCTCAGAAGAGCCCACACACTCAGATCTTAACCCCAGTGTGCAGAAAGGTTCAAAACGTGTTTTTCAGCAGAAATAAACATGTTTCTGCAAGTTTGGTCAACCCCATGTAAGTTATGGGGCAGTAACAGTACACTTTTCAAAACGTGTTTTTCAGCCCGAAATAAACGCGTTTTTTCAGACAACTGAATCCCCATGTAGCAGCAAGTCTCAGAAGAGCCCACACACTCAGATCTTAACCCCAGTGTGCAGTAAGGTTCAAAACGTGTTTTTCAGCAGAAATAAACATGTTTCTGCAAGTTTGGTCAACCCCATGTAAGTTATGGGGCAGTAACAGTACACTTTTCAAAACGTGTTTTTCAGCCCGAAATAAACGCGTTTTTTCAGACAACTGAATCCCCATGTAGCAGCAAGGCTCAGAAGAGCCCACACACTCAGATCTTAACCCCAGTGTGCAGAAAGGTTCAAAACGTGTTTTTCAGCAGAAATAAACATGTTTCTGCAAGTTTGGTCAACCCCATGTAAGTTATGGGGCAGTAACAGTACACTTTTCAAAACGTGTTTTTCAGCCCGAAATAAACGCGTTTTTTCATACAACTGAATCCCCATGTAGCAGCAAGGCTCAGAAGAGCCCACACAATCAGCTCTTATCCCCAGTGTGCAGAAAGGGTCAAAACGTGTTTTTCAGCAGAAATAAACATGTTTCTGCAAGTTTGGTCAACCCCATGTAAGTTATGGGGCAGTAACAGTACACTTTTCAAAACGTGTTTTTCAGCCCGAAATAAACGCGTTTTTTCAGACAACTGAATCCCCATGTAGCAGCAAGGCTCAGAAGAGCCCACACACTCAGATCTTAACCCCAGTGTGCAGAAAGGTTCAAAACGTGTTTTTCAGCAGAAATAAACATGTTTCTGCAAGTTTGGTCAACCCCATGTAAGTTATGGGGCAGTAACAGTACACTTTTCAAAACGTGTTTTTCAGCCCGAAATAAACGCGTTTTTTCAGACAACTGAATCCCCATGTAGCAGCAAGTCTCAGAAGAGCCCACACACTCAGATCTTAACCCCAGTGTGCAGAAAGGTTCAAAACGTGTTTTTCAGCAGAAATAAACATGTTTCTGCAAGTTTGGTCAACCCCATGTAAGGTATGGGGCAGTAACAGTACACTTTTCAAAACGTGTTTTTCAGCCCGAAATAAACGCGTTTTTTCAGACAACTGAATCCCCATGTAGCAGCAAGGCTCAGAAGAGCCCACACACTCAGATCTTAACCCCAGTGTGCAGAAAGGTTCAAAACGTGTTTTTCAGCAGAAATAAACATGTTTCTGCAAGTTTGGTCAACCCCATGTAAGTTATGGGGCAGTAACAGTACACTTTTCAAAACGTGTTTTTCAGCCCGAAATAAACGCGTTTTTTCAGACAACTGAATCCCCATGTAGCAGCAAGGCTCAGAAGAGCCCACACACTCAGATCTTAACCCCAGTGTGCAAAAAGGATCAAAACGTGTTTTTCAGCAGAAATAAACATGTTTCTGCAAGTTTGGTCAACCCCATGTAAGTTATGGGGCAGTAACTACACTTTTCAAAACGTGTTTTTCAGCCCGAAATAAACGCGTTTTTTCATACAACTGAATCCCCATGTAGCAGCAAGGCTAAGAAGAGCCCACAAACTCAGCTCTTATCCCCAGTGTGCAGAAAGGGTCAAAACGTGTTTTTCAGCAGAAATAAACATGTTTCTGCAAGTTTGGTCAACCCCATGTAAGTTATGGGGCAGTAACAATACACTTTTCAAAACGTGTTTTTCAGCCCGAAATAAACGCGTTTTTTCAGACAACTGAATCCCCATGTAGCAGCAAGGCTCAGAAGAGCCCACACACTCAGATCTTAACCCCAGTGTGCAAAAAGGTTCAAAACGTGTTTTTCAGCAGAAATAAACATGTTTCTGCAAGTTTGGTCAACCCCATGTAAGTTATGGGGCAGTAACAGTACACTTTTCAAAACGTGTTTTTCAGCCCGAAATAAACGCGTTTTTTCATACAACTGAATCCCCATGTAGCAGCAAGGCTCAGAAGAGCCCACACACTCAGCTCTTATCCCCAGTGTGCAGAAAGGGTCAAAACGTGTTTTTCAGCAGAAATAAACATGTTTCTGCAAGTTTGGTCAACCCCATGTAAGTTATGGGGCAGTAACAGTACACTTTTCAAAACGTGTTTTTCAGCCCGAAATAAACGCGTTTTTTCAGACAACTGAATCCCCATGTAGCAGCAAGGCTCAGAAGAGCCCACACACTCAGATCTTAACCCCAGTGTGCAGAAAGGTTCAAAACGTGTTTTTCAGCAGAAATAAACATGTTTCTGCAAGTTTGGTCAACCCCATGTAAGTTATGGGGCAATAACAGTACACTTTTCAAAACGTGTTTTTCAGCCCGAAATAAACGCGTTTTTTCAGACAACTGAATCCCCATGTAGCAGCAAGTCTCAGAAGAGCCCACACACTCAGATCTTAACCCCAGTGTGCAGTAAGGTTCAAAACGTGTTTTTCAGCAGAAATAAACATGTTTCTGCAAGTTTGGTCAACCCCATGTAAGTTATGGGGCAGTAACAGTACACTTTTCAAAACGTGTTTTTCAGCCCGAAATAAACGCGTTTTTTCAGACAACTGAATCCCCATGTAGCAGCAAGGCTCAGAAGAGCCCACACACTCAGATCTTAACCCCAGTGTGCAGAAAGGTTCAAAACGTGTTTTTCAGCAGAAATAAACATGTTTCTGCAAGTTTGGTCAACCCCATGTAAGGTATGGGGCAGTAACAGTACACTTTTCAAAACGTGTTTTTCAGCCCGAAATAAACGCGTTTTTTCAGACAACTGAATCCCCATGTAGCAGCAAGGCTCAGAAGAGCCCACACACTCAGATCTTAACCCCAGTGTGCAGAAAGGTTCAAAACGTGTTTTTCAGCAGAAATAAACATGTTTCTGCAAGTTTGGTCAACCCCATGTAAGTTATGGGGCAGTAACAGTACACTTTTCAAAACGTGTTTTTCAGCCCGAAATAAACGCGTTTTTTCAGACAACTGAATCCCCATGTAGCAGCAAGTCTCAGAAGAGCCCACACACTCAGATCTTAACCCCAGTGTGCAGAAAGGTTCAAAACGTGTTTTTCAGCAGAAATAAACATGTTTCTGCAAGTTTGGTCAACCCCATGTAAGGTATGGGGCAGTAACAGTACACTTTTCAAAACGTGTTTTTCAGCCCGAAATAAACGCGTTTTTTCAGACAACTGAATCCCCATGTAGCAGCAAGGCTCAGAAGAGCCCACACACTCAGATCTTAACCCCAGTGTGCAAAAAGGTTCAAAACGTGTTTTTCAGCAGAAATAAACATGTTTCTGCAAGTTTGGTCAACCCCATGTAAGTTATGGGGCAGTAACAGTACACTTTTCAAAACGTGTTTTTCAGCCCGAAATAAACGCGTTTTTTCATACAACTGAATCCCCATGTAGCAGCAAGGCTCAGAAGAGCCCACACACTCAGCTCTTATCCCCAGTGTGCAGAAAGGGTCAAAACGTGTTTTTCAGCAGAAATAAACATGTTTCTGCAAGTTTGGTCAACCCCATGTAAGTTATGGGGCAGTAACAGTACACTTTTCAAAACGTGTTTTTCAGCCCGAAATAAACGCGTTTTTTCAGACAACTGAATCCCCATGTAGCAGCAAGGCTCAGAAGAGCCCACACACTCAGATCTTAACCCCAGTGTGCAGAAAGGTTCAAAACGTGTTTTTCAGCAGAAATAAACATGTTTCTGCAAGTTTGGTCAACCCCATGTAAGTTATGGGGCAGTAACAGTACACTTTTCAAAACGTGTTTTTCAGCCCGAAATAAACGCGTTTTTTCAGACAACTGAATCCCCATGTAGCAGCAAGTCTCAGAAGAGCCCACACACTCAGATCTTAACCCCAGTGTGCAGAAAGGTTCAAAACGTGTTTTTCAGCAGAAATAAACATGTTTCTGCAAGTTTGGTCAACCCCATGTAAGTTATGGGGCAGTAACAGTACACTTTTCAAAACGTGTTTTTCAGCCCGAAATAAACGCGTTTTTTCAGACAACTGAATCCCCATGTAGCAGCAAGGCTCAGAAGAGCCCACACACTCAGATCTTAACCCCAGTGTGCAAAAAGGTTCAAAACGTGTTTTTCAGCAGAAATAAACATGTTTCTGCAAGTTTGGTCAACCCCATGTAAGTTATGGGGCAGTAACAGTACACTTTTCAAAACGTGTTTTTCAGCCCGAAATAAACGCGTTTTTTCATACAACTGAATCCCCATGTAGCAGCAAGGCTCAGAAGAGCCCACACACTCAGCTCTTATCCCCAGTGTGCAGAAAGGGTCAAAACGTGTTTTTCAGCAGAAATAAACATGTTTCTGCAAGTTTGGTCAACCCCATGTAAGTTATGGGGCAGTAACAGTACACTTTTCAAAACGTGTTTTTCAGCCCGAAATAAACGCGTTTTTTCAGACAACTGAATCCCCATGTAGCAGCAAGGCTCAGAAGAGCCCACACACTCAGATCTTAACCCCAGTGTGCAGAAAGGTTCAAAACGTGTTTTTCAGCAGAAATAAACATGTTTCTGCAAGTTTGGTCAACCCCATGTAAGTTATGGGGCAGTAACAGTACACTTTTCAAAACGTGTTTTTCAGCCCGAAATAAACGCGTTTTTTCAGACAACTGAATCCCCATGTAGCAGCAAGTCTCAGAAGAGCCCACACACTCAGATCTTAACCCCAGTGTGCAGAAAGGTTCAAAACGTGTTTTTCAGCAGAAATAAACATGTTTCTGCAAGTTTGGTCAACCCCATGTAAGTTATGGGGCAGTAACAGTACACTTTTCAAAACGTGTTTTTCAGCCCGAAATAAACGCGTTTTTTCAGACAACTGAATCCCCATGTAGCAGCAAGTCTCAGAAGAGCCCACACACTCAGATCTTAACCCCAGTGTGCAGAAAGGTTCAAAACGTGTTTTTCAGCAGAAATAAACATGTTTCTGCAAGTTTGGTCAACCCCATGTAAGTTATGGGGCAGTAACAGTACACTTTTCAAAACGTGTTTTTCAGCCCGAAATAAACGTGTTTTTTCAGACAACTGAATCCCCATGTAGCAGCAAGGCTCAGAAGAGCCCACACACTCAGATCTTAACCCCAGTGTGCAAAAAGGTTCAAAACGTGTTTTTCAGCAGAAATAAACATGTTTCTGCAAGTTTGGTCAACCCCATGTAAGTTATGTTGCAGTAACAGTACACTTTTCAAAACGTGTTTTTCAGCCCGAAATAAACGCGTTTTTTCAGACAACTGAATCCCCATGTAGCAGCAAGGCTCAGAAGAGCCCACACACTCAGATCTTAACCCCAGTGTGCAGAAAGGTTCAAAACGTGTTTTTCAGCAGAAATAAACATGTTTCTGCAAGTTTGGTCAACCCCATGTAAGGTATGGGGCAGTAACAGTACACTTTTCAAAACGTGTTTTTCAGCCCGAAATAAACGCGTTTTTTCAGACAACTGAATCCCCATGTAGCAGCAAGGCTCAGAAGAGCCCACACACTCAGATCTTAACCCCAGTGTGCAGAAAGGTTCAAAACGTGTTTTTCAGCAGAAATAAACATGTTTCTGCAAGTTTGGTCAACCCCATGTAAGTTATGGGGCAGTAACAGTACACTTTTCAAAACGTGTTTTTCAGCCCGAAATAAACGCGTTTTTTCAGACAACTGAATCCCCATGTAGCAGCAAGGCTCAGAAGAGCCCACACACTCAGATCTTAACCCCAGTGTGCAGAAAGGGTCAAAACGTGTTTTTCAGCAGAAATAAACATGTTTCTGCAAGTTTGGTCAACCCCATGTAAGTTATGGGGCAGTAACAGTACACTTTTCAAAACGTGTTTTTCAGCCCGAAATAAACGCGTTTTTTCAGACAACTGAATCCCCATGTAGCAGCAAGGCTCAGAAGAGCCCACACACTCAGATCTTAACCCCAGTGTGCAGAAAGGTTCAAAACGTGTTTTTCAGCAGAAATAAACATGTTTCTGCAAGTTTGGTCAACCCCATGTAAGGTATGGGGCAGTAACAGTACACTTTTCAAAACGTGTTTTTCAGCCCGAAATAAACGTGTTTTTTCAGACAACTGAATCCCCATGTAGCAGCAAGGCTCAGAAGAGCCCACACACTCAGATCTTAACCCCAGTGTGCAGAAAGGTTCAAAACGTGTTTTTCAGCAGAAATAAACATGTTTCTGCAAGTTTGGTCAACCCCATGTAAGTTATGGGGCAGTAACAGTACACTTTTCAAAACGTGTTTTTCAGCCCGAAATAAACGCGTTTTTTCAGACAACTGAATCCCCATGTAGCAGCAAAGCTCAGAAGAGCCCACACACTCAGATCTTAACCCCAGTGTGCAGTAAGGTTCAAAACGTGTTTTTCAGCAGAAATAAACATGTTTCTGCAAGTTTGGTCAACCCCATGTAAGTTATGGGTCAGTAACAGTACACTTTTCAAAACGTGTTTTTCAGCCCGAAATAAACGCGTTTTTTCAGACAACTGAATCCCCATGTAGCAGCAAGGCTCAGAAGAGCCCACACACTCAGATCTTAACCCCAGTGTGCAGAAAGGTTCAAAACGTGTTTTTCAGCAGAAATAAACATGTTTCTGCAAGTTTGGTCAACCCATGTAAGGTATGGGGCAGTAACAGTACACTTTTCAAAACGTGTTTTTCAGCCCGAAATAAACGCGTTTTTTCAGACAACTGAATCCCCATGTAGCAGCAAGGCTCAGAAGAGCCCACACACTCAGATCTTAACCCCAGTGTGCAGAAAGGTTCAAAACGTGTTTTTCAGCAGAAATAAACATGTTTCTGCAAGTTTGGTCAACCCCATGTAAGTTATGGGGCAGTAACAGTACACTCTGCAAAACGTGTTTTTCAGCCCGAAATAAACGCGTTTTTTCAGACAACTGAATCCCCATGTAGCAGCAAGTCTCAGAAGAGCCCACACACTCAGATCTTAACCCCAGTGTGCAGAAAGGTTCAAAACGTGTTTTTCAGCAGAAATAAACATGTTTCTGCAAGTTTGGTCAACCCCATGTAAGGTATGGGGCAGTAACAGTACACTTTTCAAAACGTGTTTTTCAGACCGAAATAAACGCGTTTTTTCAGACAACTGAATCCCCATGTAGCAGCAAGGCTCAGAAGAGCCCACACACTCAGATCTTAACCCCAGTGTGCAGAAAGGTTCAAAACGTGTTTTTCAGCAGAAATAAACATGTTTCTGCAAGTTTGGTCAACCCCATGTAAGTTATGGGGCAGTAACAGTACACTTTTCAAAACGTGTTTTTCAGCCCGAAATAAACGCGTTTTTTCAGACAACTGAATCCCCATGTAGCAGCAAGGCTCAGAAGAGCCCACACACTCAGATCTTAACCCCAGTGTGCAGAAAGGGTCAAAACGTGTTTTTCAGCAGAAATAAACATGTTTCTGCAAGTTTGGTCAACCCCATGTAAGTTATGGGGCAGTAACAGTACACTTTTCAAAACGTGTTTTTCAGCCCGAAATAAACGCGTTTTTTCAGACAACTGAATCCCCATGTAGCAGCAAGTCTCAGAAGAGCCCACACACTCAGATCTTAACCACAGTGTGCAGTAAGGTTCAAAACGTGTTTTTCAGCAGAAATAAACATGTTTCTGCAAGTTTGGTCAACCCCATGTAAGTTATGGGGCAGTAACAGTACACTTTTCAAAACGTGTTTTTCAGCCCGAAATAAACGCGTTTTTTCAGACAACTGAATCCCCATGTAGCAGCAAGGCTCAGAAGAGCCCACACACTCAGATCTTAACCCCAGTGTGCAGAAAGGTTCAAAACGTGTTTTTCAGCAGAAATAAACATGTTTCTGCAAGTTTGGTCAACCCCATGTAAGTTATGGGGCAGTAACAGTACACTTTTCAAAACGTGTTTTTCAGCCCGAAATAAACGCGTTTTTTCAGACAACTGAATCCCCATGTAGCAGCAAGTCTCAGAAGAGCCCACACACTCAGATCTTAACCCCAGTGTGCAGAAAGGTTCAAAACGTGTTTTTCAGCAGAAATAAACATGTTTCTGCAAGTTTGGTCAACCCCATGTAAGGTATGGGGCAGTAACAGTACACTTTTCAAAACGTGTTTTTCAGCCCGAAATAAACGCGTTTTTTCAGACAACTGAATCCCCATGTAGCAGCAAGGCTCAGAAGAGCCCACACACTCAGATCTTAACCCCAGTGTGCAGAAAGGTTCAAAACGTGTTTTTCAGCAGAAATAAACATGTTTCTGCAAGTTTGGTCAACCCCATGTAAGTTATGGGGCAGTAACAGTACACTTTTCAAAACGTGTTTTTCAGCCCGAAATAAACGCGTTTTTTCAGACAACTGAATCCCCATGTAGCAGCAAGGCTCAGAAGAGCCCACACACTCAGATCTTAACCCCAGTGTGCAAAAAGGTTCAAAACGTGTTTTTCAGCAGAAATAAACATGTTTCTGCAAGTTTGGTCAACCCCATGTAAGTTATGGGGCAGTAACAGTACACTTTTCAAAACGTGTTTTTCAGCCCGAAATAAACGCGTTTTTTCAGACAACTGAATCCCCATGTAGCAGCAAGTCTCAGAAGAGCCCACACACTCAGATCTTAACCACAGTGTGCAGTAAGGTTCAAAACGTGTTTTTCAGCAGAAATAAACATGTTTCTGCAAGTTTGGTCAACCCCATGTAAGTTATGGGGCAGTAACAGTACACTTTTCAAAACGTGTTTTTCAGCCCGAAATAAACGCGTTTTTTCAGACAACTGAATCCCCATGTAGCAGCAAGGCTCAGAAGAGCCCACACACTCAGATCTTAACCCCAGTGTGCAGAAAGGTTCAAAACGTGTTTTTCAGCAGAAATAAACATGTTTCTGCAAGTTTGGTCAACCCCATGTAAGTTATGGGGCAGTAACAGTACACTTTTCAAAACGTGTTTTTCAGCCCGAAATAAACGCGTTTTTTCAGACAACTGAATCCCCATGTAGCAGCAAGTCTCAGAAGAGCCCACACACTCAGATCTTAACCCCAGTGTGCAGAAAGGTTCAAAACGTGTTTTTCAGCAGAAATAAACATGTTTCTGCAAGTTTGGTCAACCCCATGTAAGGTATGGGGCAGTAACAGTACACTTTTCAAAACGTGTTTTTCAGCCCGAAATAAACGCGTTTTTTCAGACAACTGAATCCCCATGTAGCAGCAAGGCTCAGAAGAGCCCACACACTCAGATCTTAACCCCAGTGTGCAGAAAGGTTCAAAACGTGTTTTTCAGCAGAAATAAACATGTTTCTGCAAGTTTGGTCAACCCCATGTAAGTTATGGGGCAGTAACAGTACACTTTTCAAAACGTGTTTTTCAGCCCGAAATAAACGCGTTTTTTCAGACAACTGAATCCCCATGTAGCAGCAAGTCTCAGAAGAGCCCACACACTCAGATCTTAACCCCAGTGTGCAGTAAGGTTCAAAACGTGTTTTTCAGCAGAAATAAACATGTTTCTGCAAGTTTGGTCAACCCCATGTAAGTTATGGGGCAGTAACAGTACACTTTTCAAAACGTGTTTTTCAGCCCGAAATAAACGCGTTTTTTCAGACAACTGAATCCCCATGTAGCAGCAAGGCTCAGAAGAGCCCACACACTCAGATCTTAACCCCAGTGTGCAGAAAGGTTCAAAACGTGTTTTTCAGCAGAAATAAACATGTTTCTGCAAGTTTGGTCAACCCCATGTAAGTTATGGGGCAGTAACAGTACACTTTTCAAAACGTGTTTTTCAGCCCGAAATAAACGCGTTTTTTCAGACAACTGAATCCCCATGTAGCAGCAAGGCTCAGAAGAGCCCACACAATCAGCTCTTATCCCCAGTGTGCAGAAAGGGTCAAAACGTGTTTTTCAGCAGAAATAAACATGTTTCTGCAAGTTTGGTCAACCCCATGTAAGTTATGGGGCAGTAACAGTACACTTTTCAAAACGTGTTTTTCAGCCCGAAATAAACGCGTTTTTTCAGACAACTGAATCCCCATGTAGCAGCAAGGCTCAGAAGAGCCCACACACTCAGATCTTAACCCCAGTGTGCAGAAAGGTTCAAAACGTGTTTTTCAGCAGAAATAAACATGTTTCTGCAAGTTTGGTCAACCCCATGTAAGTTATGGGGCAGTAACAGTACACTTTTCAAAACGTGTTTTTCAGCCCGAAATAAACGCGTTTTTTCAGACAACTGAATCCCCATGTAGCAGCAAGTCTCAGAAGAGCCCACACACTCAGATCTTAACCCCAGTGTGCAGAAAGGTTCAAAACGTGTTTTTCAGCAGAAATAAACATGTTTCTGCAAGTTTGGTCAACCCCATGTAAGGTATGGGGCAGTAACAGTACACTTTTCAAAACGTGTTTTTCAGCCCGAAATAAACGCGTTTTTTCAGACAACTGAATCCCCATGTAGCAGCAAGGCTCAGAAGAGCCCACACACTCAGATCTTAACCCCAGTGTGCAGAAAGGTTCAAAACGTGTTTTTCAGCAGAAATAAACATGTTTCTGCAAGTTTGGTCAACCCCATGTAAGTTATGGGGCAGTAACAGTACACTTTTCAAAACGTGTTTTTCAGCCCGAAATAAACGCGTTTTTTCAGACAACTGAATCCCCATGTAGCAGCAAGGCTCAGAAGAGCCCACACACTCAGATCTTAACCCCAGTGTGCAAAAAGGATCAAAACGTGTTTTTCAGCAGAAATAAACATGTTTCTGCAAGTTTGGTCAACCCCATGTAAGTTATGGGGCAGTAACAGTACACTTTTCAAAACGTGTTTTTCAGCCCGAAATAAACGCGTTTTTTCATACAACTGAATCCCCATGTAGCAGCAAGGCTAAGAAGAGCCCACAAACTCAGCTCTTATCCCCAGTGTGCAGAAAGGGTCAAAACGTGTTTTTCAGCAGAAATAAACATGTTTCTGCAAGTTTGGTCAACCCCATGTAAGTTATGGGGCAGTAACAGTACACTTTTCAAAACGTGTTTTTCAGCCCGAAATAAACGCGTTTTTTCAGACAACTGAATCCCCATGTAGCAGCAAGTCTCAGAAGAGCCCACACACTCAGATCTTAACCCCAGTGTGCAGAAAGGTTCAAAACGTGTTTTTCAGCAGAAATAAACATGTTTCTGCAAGTTTGGTCAACCCCATGTAAGGTATGGGGCAGTAACAGTACACTTTTCAAAACGTGTTTTTCAGCCCGAAATAAACGCGTTTTTTCAGACAACTGAATCCCCATGTAGCAGCAAGGCTCAGAAGAGCCCACACACTCAGATCTTAACCCCAGTGTGCAGAAAGGTTCAAAACGTGTTTTTCAGCAGAAATAAACATGTTTCTGCAAGTTTGGTCAACCCCATGTAAGTTATGGGGCAGTAACAGTACACTTTTCAAAACGTGTTTTTCAGCCCGAAATAAACGCGTTTTTTCAGACAACTGAATCCCCATGTAGCAGCAAGGCTCAGAAGAGCCCACACACTCAGATCTTAACCCCAGTGTGCAAAAAGGTTCAAAACGTGTTTTTCAGCAGAAATAAACATGTTTCTGCAAGTTTGGTCAACCCCATGTAAGTTATGGGGCAGTAACAGTACACTTTTCAAAACGTGTTTTTCAGCCCGAAATAAACGCGTTTTTTCATACAACTGAATCCCCATGTAGCAGCAAGGCTCAGAAGAGCCCACACACTCAGCTCTTATCCCCAGTGTGCAGAAAGGGTCAAAACGTGTTTTTCAGCAGAAATAAACATGTTTCTGCAAGTTTGGTCAACCCCATGTAAGTTATGGGGCAGTAACAGTACACTTTTCAAAACGTGTTTTTCAGCCCGAAATAAACGCGTTTTTTCAGACAACTGAATCCCCATGTAGCAGCAAGGCTCAGAAGAGCCCACACACTCAGATCTTAACCCCAGTGTGCAGAAAGGTTCAAAACGTGTTTTTCAGCAGAAATAAACATGTTTCTGCAAGTTTGGTCAACCCCATGTAAGTTATGGGGCAGTAACAGTACACTTTTCAAAACGTGTTTTTCAGCCCGAAATAAACGCGTTTTTTCAGACAACTGAATCCCCATGTAGCAGCAAGTCTCAGAAGAGCCCACACACTCAGATCTTAACCCCAGTGTGCAGTAAGGTTCAAAACGTGTTTTTCAGCAGAAATAAACATGTTTCTGCAAGTTTGGTCAACCCCATGTAAGTTATGGGGCAGTAACAGTACACTTTTCAAAACGTGTTTTTCAGCCCGAAATAAACGCGTTTTTTCAGACAACTGAATCCCCATGTAGCAGCAAGGCTCAGAAGAGCCCACACACTCAGATCTTAACCCCAGTGTGCAGAAAGGTTCAAAACGTGTTTTTCAGCAGAAATAAACATGTTTCTGCAAGTTTGGTCAACCCCATGTAAGTTATGGGGCAGTAACAGTACACTTTTCAAAACGTGTTTTTCAGCCCGAAATAAACGCGTTTTTTCATACAACTGAATCCCCATGTAGCAGCAAGGCTCAGAAGAGCCCACACACTCAGCTCTTATCCCCAGTGTGCAGAAAGGGTCAAAACGTGTTTTTCAGCAGAAATAAACATGTTTCTGCAAGTTTGGTCAACCCCATGTAAGTTATGGGGCAGTAACAGTACACTTTTCAAAACGTGTTTTTCAGCCCGAAATAAACGCGTTTTTTCAGACAACTGAATCCCCATGTAGCAGCAAGGCTCAGAAGAGCCCACACACTCAGATCTTAACCCCAGTGTGCAGAAAGGTTCAAAACGTGTTTTTCAGCAGAAATAAACATGTTTCTGCAAGTTTGGTCAACCCCATGTAAGTTATGGGGCAGTAACAGTACACTTTTCAAAACGTGTTTTTCAGCCCGAAATAAACGCGTTTTTTCAGACAACTGAATCCCCATGTAGCAGCAAGTCTCAGAAGAGCCCACACACTCAGATCTTAACCCCAGTGTGCAGAAAGGTTCAAAACGTGTTTTTCAGCAGAAATAAACATGTTTCTGCAAGTTTGGTCAACCCCATGTAAGTTATTGGGCAGTAACAGTACACTTTTCAAAACGTGTTTTTCAGCCCGAAATAAACGCGTTTTTTCAGACAACTGAATCCCCATGTAGCAGCAAGTCTCAGAAGAGCCCACACACTCAGATCTTAACCCCAGTGTGCAGAAAGGTTCAAAACGTGTTTTTCAGCAGAAATAAACATGTTTCTGCAAGTTTGGTCAACCCCATGTAAGGTATGGGGCAGTAACAGTACACTTTTCAAAACGTGTTTTTCAGCCCGAAATAAACGCGTTTTTTCAGACAACTGAATCCCCATGTAGCAGCAAGGCTCAGAAGAGCCCACACACTCAGATCTTAACCCCAGTGTGCAGAAAGGTTCAAAACGTGTTTTTCAGCAGAAATAAACATGTTTCTGCAAGTTTGGTCAACCCCATGTAAGTTATGGGGCAGTAACAGTACACTTTTCAAAACGTGTTTTTCAGCCCGAAATAAACGCGTTTTTTCAGACAACTGAATCCCCATGTAGCAGCAAGGCTCAGAAGAGCCCACACACTCAGATCTTAACCCCAGTGTGCAAAAAGGTTCAAAACGTGTTTTTCAGCAGAAATAAACATGTTTCTGCAAGTTTGGTCAACCCCATGTAAGTTATGGGGCAGTAACAGTACACTTTTCAAAACGTGTTTTTCAGCCCGAAATAAACGCGTTTTTTCATACAACTGAATCCCCATGTAGCAGCAAGGCTAAGAAGAGCCCACAAACTCAGCTCTTATCCCCAGTGTGCAGAAAGGGTCAAAACGTGTTTTTCAGCAGAAATAAACATGTTTCTGCAAGTTTGGTCAACCCCATGTAAGGTATGGGGCAGTAACAGTACACTTTTCAAAACGTGTTTTTCAGCCCGAAATAAACGCGTTTTTTCAGACAACTGAATCCCCATGTAGCAGCAAGGCTCAGAAGAGCCCACACACTCAGATCTTAACCCCAGTGTGCAGAAAGGTTCAAAACGTGTTTTTCAGCAGAAATAAACATGTTTCTGCAAGTTTGGTCAACCCCATGTAAGTTATGGGGCAGTAACAGTACACTTTTCAAAACGTGTTTTTCAGCCCGAAATAAACGCGTTTTTTCAGACAACTGAATCCCCATGTAGCAGCAAGGCTCAGAAGAGCCCACACACTCAGATCTTAACCCCAGTGTGCAAAAAGGTTCAAAACGTGTTTTTCAGCAGAAATAAACATGTTTCTGCAAGTTTGGTCAACCCCATGTAAGTTATGGGGCAGTAACAGTACACTTTTCAAAACGTGTTTTTCAGCCCGAAATAAACGCGTTTTTTCAGACAACTGAATCCCCATGTAGCAGCAAGGCTCAGAAGAGCCCACACACTCAGATCTTAACCCCAGTGTGCAGAAAGGTTCAAAACGTGTTTTTCAGCAGAAATAAACATGTTTCTGCAAGTTTGGTCAACCCCATGTAAGTTATGGGGCAGTAACAGTACACTTTTCAAAACGTGTTTTTCAGCCCGAAATAAACGCGTTTTTTCAGACAACTGAATCCCCATGTAGCAGCAAGTCTCAGAAGAGCCCACACACTCAGATCTTAACCCCAGTGTGCAGTAAGGTTCAAAACGTGTTTTTCAGCAGAAATAAACATGTTTCTGCAAGTTTGGTCAACCCCATGTAAGTTATGGGGCAGTAACAGTACACTTTTCAAAACGTGTTTTTCAGCCCGAAATAAACGCGTTTTTTCAGACAACTGAATCCCCATGTAGCAGCAAGGCTCAGAAGAGCCCACACACTCAGATCTTAACCCCAGTGTGCAGAAAGGTTCAAAACGTGTTTTTCAGCAGAAATAAACATGTTTCTGCAAGTTTGGTCAACCCCATGTAAGTTATGGGGCAGTAACAGTACACTTTTCAAAACGTGTTTTTCAGCCCGAAATAAACGCGTTTTTTCATACAACTGAATCCCCATGTAGCAGCAAGGCTCAGAAGAGCCCACACACTCAGCTCTTAACCCCAGTGTGCAGAAAGGTTCAAAACGTGTTTTTCAGCAGAAATAAACATGTTTCTGCAAGTTTGGTCAACCCCATGTAAGGTATGGGGCAGTAACAGTACACTTTTCAAAACGTGTTTTTCAGCCCGAAATAAACGCGTTTTTTCAGACAACTGAATCCCCATGTAGCAGCAAGGCTCAGAAGAGCCCACACACTCAGATCTTAACCCCAGTGTGCAGAAAGGTTCAAAACGTGTTTTTCAGCAGAAATAAACATGTTTCTGCAAGTTTGGTCAACCCCATGTAAGTTATGGGGCAGTAACAGTACACTTTTCAAAACGTGTTTTTCAGCCCGAAATAAACGCGTTTTTTCAGACAACTGAATCCCCATGTAGCAGCAAGGCTCAGAAGAGCCCACACACTCAGATCTTAACCCCAGTGTGCAAAAAGGTTCAAAACGTGTTTTTCAGCAGAAATAAACATGTTTCTGCAAGTTTGGTCAACCCCATGTAAGTTATGGGGCAGTAACAGTACACTTTTCAAAACGTGTTTTTCAGCCCGAAATAAACGCGTTTTTTCAGACAACTGAATCCCCATGTAGCAGCAAGGCTCAGAAGAGCCCACACACTCAGATCTTAACCCCAGTGTGCAGAAAGGTTCAAAACGTGTTTTTCAGCAGAAATAAACATGTTTCTGCAAGTTTGGTCAACCCCATGTAAGTTATGGGGCAGTAACAGTACACTTTTCAAAACGTGTTTTTCAGCCCGAAATAAACGCGTTTTTTCAGACAACTGAATCCCCATGTAGCAGCAAGTCTCAGAAGAGCCCACACACTCAGATCTTAACCCCAGTGTGCAGTAAGGTTCAAAACGTGTTTTTCAGCAGAAATAAACATGTTTCTGCAAGTTTGGTCAACCCCATGTAAGTTATGGGGCAGTAACAGTACACTTTTCAAAACGTGTTTTTCAGCCCGAAATAAACGCGTTTTTTCAGACAACTGAATCCCCATGTAGCAGCAAGGCTCAGAAGAGCCCACACACTCAGATCTTAACCCCAGTGTGCAGAAAGGTTCAAAACGTGTTTTTCAGCAGAAATAAACATGTTTCTGCAAGTTTGGTCAACCCCATGTAAGTTATGGGGCAGTAACAGTACACTTTTCAAAACGTGTTTTTCAGCCCGAAATAAACGCGTTTTTTCATACAACTGAATCCCCATGTAGCAGCAAGGCTCAGAAGAGCCCACACACTCAGCTCTTATCCCCAGTGTGCAGAAAGGGTCAAAACGTGTTTTTCAGCAGAAATAAACATGTTTCTGCAAGTTTGGTCAACCCCATGTAAGTTATGGGGCAGTAACAGTACACTTTTCAAAACGTGTTTTTCAGCCCGAAATAAACGCGTTTTTTCAGACAACTGAATCCCCATGTAGCAGCAAGGCTCAGAAGAGCCCACACACTCAGATCTTAACCCCAGTGTGCAGAAAGGTTCAAAACGTGTTTTTCAGCAGAAATAAACATGTTTCTGCAAGTTTGGTCAACCCCATGTAAGTTATGGGGCAGTAACAGTACACTTTTCAAAACGTGTTTTTCAGCCCGAAATAAACGCGTTTTTTCAGACAACTGAATCCCCATGTAGCAGCAAGTCTCAGAAGAGCCCACACACTCAGATCTTAACCCCAGTGTGCAGAAAGGTTCAAAACGTGTTTTTCAGCAGAAATAAACATGTTTCTGCAAGTTTGGTCAACCCCATGTAAGTTATTGGGCAGTAACAGTACACTTTTCAAAACGTGTTTTTCAGCCCGAAATAAACGCGTTTTTTCAGACAACTGAATCCCCATGTAGCAGCAAGTCTCAGAAGAGCCCACACACTCAGATCTTAACCCCAGTGTGCAGAAAGGTTCAAAACGTGTTTTTCAGCAGAAATAAACATGTTTCTGCAAGTTTGGTCAACCCCATGTAAGGTATGGGGCAGTAACAGTACACTTTTCAAAACGTGTTTTTCAGCCCGAAATAAACGCGTTTTTTCAGACAACTGAATCCCCATGTAGCAGCAAGGCTCAGAAGAGCCCACACACTCAGATCTTAACCCCAGTGTGCAGAAAGGTTCAAAACGTGTTTTTCAGCAGAAATAAACATGTTTCTGCAAGTTTGGTCAACCCCATGTAAGTTATGGGGCAGTAACAGTACACTTTTCAAAACGTGTTTTTCAGCCCGAAATAAACGCGTTTTTTTCAGACAACTGAATCCCCATGTAGCAGCAAGGCTCAGAAGAGCCCACACACTCAGATCTTAACCCCAGTGTGCAAAAAGGTTCAAAACGTGTTTTTCAGCAGAAATAAACATGTTTCTGCAAGTTTGGTCAACCCCATGTAAGTTATGGGGCAGTAACAGTACACTTTTCAAAACGTGTTTTTCAGCCCGAAATAAACGCGTTTTTTCATACAACTGAATCCCCATGTAGCAGCAAGGCTCAGAAGAGCCCACACACTCAGCTCTTATCCCCAGTGTGCAGAAAGGGTCAAAACGTGTTTTTCAGCAGAAATAAACATGTTTCTGCAAGTTTGGTCAACCCCATGTAAGTTATGGGGCAGTAACAGTACACTTTTCAAAACGTGTTTTTCAGCCCGAAATAAACGCGTTTTTTCAGACAACTGAATCCCCATGTAGCAGCAAGGCTCAGAAGAGCCCACACACTCAGATCTTAACCCCAGTGTGCAGAAAGGTTCAAAACGTGTTTTTCAGCAGAAATAAACATGTTTCTGCAAGTTTGGTCAACCCCATGTAAGTTATGGGGCAGTAACAGTACACTTTTCAAAACGTGTTTTTCAGCCCGAAATAAACGCGTTTTTTCAGACAACTGAATCCCCATGTAGCAGCAAGTCTCAGAAGAGCCCACACACTCAGATCTTAACCCCAGTGTGCAGTAAGGTTCAAAACGTGTTTTTCAGCAGAAATAAACATGTTTCTGCAAGTTTGGTCAACCCCATGTAAGGTATGGGGCAGTAACAGTACACTTTTCAAAACGTGTTTTTCAGCCCGAAATAAACGCGTTTTTTCAGACAACTGAATCCCCATGTAGCAGCAAGTCTCAGAAGAGCCCACACACTCAGATCTTAACCCCAGTGTGCAGAAAGGTTCAAAACGTGTTTTTCAGCAGAAATAAACATGTTTCTGCAAGTTTGGTCAACCCCATGTAAGGTATGGGGCAGTAACAGTACACTTTTCAAAACGTGTTTTTCAGCCCGAAATAAACGCGTTTTTTCAGACAACTGAATCCCCATGTAGCAGCAAGGCTCAGAAGAGCCCACACACTCAGATCTTAACCCCAGTGTGCAGAAAGGTTCAAAACGTGTTTTTCAGCAGAAATAAACATGTTTCTGCAAGTTTGGTCAACCCCATGTAAGTTATGGGGCAGTAACAGTACACTTTTCAAAACGTGTTTTTCAGCCCGAAATAAACGCGTTTTTTCAGACAACTGAATCCCCATGTAGCAGCAAGGCTCAGAAGAGCCCACACACTCAGATCTTAACCCCAGTGTGCAGAAAGGTTCAAAACGTGTTTTTCAGCAGAAATAAACATGTTTCTGCAAGTTTGGTCAACCCCATGTAAGTTATGGGGCAGTAACAGTACACTTTTCAAAACGTGTTTTTCAGCCCGAAATAAACGCGTTTTTTCAGACAACTGAATCCCCATGTAGCAGCAAGGCTCAGAAGAGCCCACACACTCAGATCTTAACCCCAGTGTGCAAAAAGGTTCAAAACGTGTTTTTCAGCAGAAATAAACATGTTTCTGCAAGTTTGGTCAACCCCATGTAAGTTATGGGGCAGTAACAGTACACTTTTCAAAACGTGTTTTTCAGCCCGAAATAAACGCGTTTTTTCATACAACTGAATCCCCATGTAGCAGCAAGGCTCAGAAGAGCCCACAAACTCAGCTCTTATCCCCAGTGTGCAGAAAGGGTCAAAACGTGTTTTTCAGCAGAAATAAACATGTTTCTGCAAGTTTGGTCAACCCCATGTAAGTTATGGGGCAGTAACAGTACACTTTTCAAAACGTGTTTTTCAGCCCGAAATAAACGCGTTTTTTCAGACAACTGAATCCCCATGTAGCAGCAAGGCTCAGAAGAGCCCACACACTCAGATCTTAACCCCAGTGTGCAGAAAGGTTCAAAACGTGTTTTTCAGCAGAAATAAACATGTTTCTGCAAGTTTGGTCAACCCCATGTAAGTTATGGGGCAGTAACAGTACACTTTTCAAAACGTGTTTTTCAGCCCGAAATAAACGCGTTTTTTCAGACAACTGAATCCCCATGTAGCAGCAAGGCTCAGAAGAGCCCACACACTCAGATCTTAACCCCAGTGTGCAGTAAGGTTCAAAACGTGTTTTTCAGCAGAAATAAACATGTTTCTGCAAGTTTGGTCAACCCCATGTAAGTTATGGGGCAGTAACAGTACACTTTTCAAAACGTGTTTTTCAGCCCGAAATAAACGCGTTTTTTCAGACAACTGAATCCCCATGTAGCAGCAAGGCTCAGAAGAGCCCACACACTCAGATCTTAACACCAGTGTGCAGAAAGGTTCAAAACGTGTTTTTCAGCAGAAATAAACATGTTTCTGCAAGTTTGGTCAACCCCATGTAAGGTATGGGGCAGTAACAGTACACTTTTCAAAACGTGTTTTTCAGCCCGAAATAAACGCGTTTTTTCAGACAACTGAATCCCCATGTAGCAGCAAGGCTCAGAAGAGCCCACACACTCAGATCTTAACCCCAGTGTGCAGAAAGGTTCAAAACGTGTTTTTCAGCAGAAATAAACATGTTTCTGCAAGTTTGGTCAACCCCATGTAAGTTATGGGGCAGTAACAGTACACTTTTCAAAACGTGTTTTTCAGCCCGAAATAAACGCGTTTTTTCAGACAACTGAATCCCCATGTAGCAGCAAGGCTCAGAAGAGCCCACACACTCAGATCTTAACCCCAGTGTGCAGAAAGGTTCAAAACGTGTTTTTCAGCAGAAATAAACATGTTTCTGCAAGTTTGGTCAACCCCATGTAAGTTATGGGGCAGTAACAGTACACTTTTCAAAACGTGTTTTTCAGCCCGAAATAAACGCGTTTTTTCAGACAACTGAATCCCCATGTAGCAGCAAGGCTCAGAAGAGCCCACACACTCAGATCTTAACCCCAGTGTGCAGAAAGGGTCAAAACGTGTTTTTCAGCAGAAATAAACATGTTTCTGCAAGTTTGGTCAACCCCATGTAAGTTATGGGGCAGTAACAGTACACTTTTCAAAACGTGTTTTTCAGCCCGAAATAAACGCGTTTTTTCAGACAACTGAATCCCCATGTAGCAGCAAGGCTCAGAAGAGCCCACACACTCAGATCTTAACCCCAGTGTGCAGAAAGGTTCAAAACGTGTTTTTCAGCAGAAATAAACATGTTTCTGCAAGTTTGGTCAACCCCATGTAAGGTATGGGGCAGTAACAGTACACTTTTCAAAACGTGTTTTTCAGCCCGAAATAAACGCGTTTTTTCAGACAACTGAATCCCCATGTAGCAGCAAGGCTCAGAAGAGCCCACACACTCAGATCTTAACCCCAGTGTGCAGAAAGGTTCAAAACGTGTTTTTCAGCAGAAATAAACATGTTTCTGCAAGTTTGGTCAACCCCATGTAAGTTATGGGGCAGTAACAGTACACTTTTCAAAACGTGTTTTTCAGCCCGAAATAAACGCGTTTTTTCAGACAACTGAATCCCCATGTAGCAGCAAGGCTCAGAAGAGCCCACACACTCAGATCTTAACCCCAGTGTGCAAAAAGGTTCAAAACGTGTTTTTCAGCAGAAATAAACATGTTTCTGCAAGTTTGGTCAACCCCATGTAAGTTATGGGGCAGTAACAGTACACTTTTCAAAACGTGTTTTTCAGCCCGAAATAAACGCGTTTTTTCATACAACTGAATCCCCATGTAGCAGCAAGGCTCAGAAGAGCCCACAAACTCAGCTCTTATCCCCAGTGTGCAGAAAGGGTCAAAACGTGTTTTTCAGCAGAAATAAACATGTTTCTGCAAGTTTGGTCAACCCCATGTAAGTTATGGGGCAGTAACAGTACACTTTTCAAAACGTGTTTTTCAGCCCGAAATAAACGCGTTTTTTCAGACAACTGAATCCCCATGTAGCAGCAAGGCTCAGAAGAGCCCACACACTCAGATCTTAACCCCAGTGTGCAGAAAGGTTCAAAACGTGTTTTTCAGCAGAAATAAACATGTTTCTGCAAGTTTGGTCAACCCCATGTAAGTTATGGGGCAGTAACAGTACACTTTTCAAAACGTGTTTTTCAGCCCGAAATAAACGCGTTTTTTCAGACAACTGAATCCCCATGTAGCAGCAAGTCTCAGAAGAGCCCACACACTCAGATCTTAACCCCAGTGTGCAGTAAGGTTCAAAACGTGTTTTTCAGCAGAAATAAACATGTTTCTGCAAGTTTGGTCAACCCCATGTAAGTTATGGGGCAGTAACAGTACACTTTTCAAAACGTGTTTTTCAGCCCGAAATAAACGCGTTTTTTCAGACAACTGAATCCCCATGTAGCAGCAAGGCTCAGAAGAGCCCACACACTCAGATCTTAACCCCAGTGTGCAGAAAGGTTCAAAACGTGTTTTTCAGCAGAAATAAACATGTTTCTGCAAGTTTGGTCAACCCCATGTAAGTTATGGGGCAGTAACAGTACACTTTTCAAAACGTGTTTTTCAGCCCGAAATAAACGCGTTTTTTCATACAACTGAATCCCCATGTAGCAGCAAGGCTCAGAAGAGCCCACACACTCAGCTCTTATCCCCAGTGTGCAGAAAGGGTCAAAACGTGTTTTTCAGCAGAAATAAACATGTTTCTGCAAGTTTGGTCAACCCCATGTAAGTTATGGGGCAGTAACAGTACACTTTTCAAAACGTGTTTTTCAGCCCGAAATAAACGCGTTTTTTCAGACAACTGAATCCCCATGTAGCAGCAAGGCTCAGAAGAGCCCACACACTCAGATCTTAACCCCAGTGTGCAGAAAGGTTCAAAACGTGTTTTTCAGCAGAAATAAACATGTTTCTGCAAGTTTGGTCAACCCCATGTAAGTTATGGGGCAGTAACAGTACACTTTTCAAAACGTGTTTTTCAGCCCGAAATAAACGCGTTTTTTCAGACAACTGAATCCCCATGTAGCAGCAAGTCTCAGAAGAGCCCACACACTCAGATCTTAACCCCAGTGTGCAGAAAGGTTCAAAACGTGTTTTTCAGCAGAAATAAACATGTTTCTGCAAGTTTGGTCAACCCCATGTAAGTTATGGGGCAGTAACAGTACACTTTTCAAAACGTGTTTTTCAGCCCGAAATAAACGCGTTTTTTCAGACAACTGAATCCCCATGTAGCAGCAAGTCTCAGAAGAGCCCACACACTCAGATCTTAACCCCAGTGTGCAGAAAGGTTCAAAACGTGTTTTTCAGCAGAAATAAACATGTTTCTGCAAGTTTGGTCAACCCCATGTAAGGTATGGGGCAGTAACAGTACACTTTTCAAAACGTGTTTTTCAGCCCGAAATAAACGCGTTTTTTCAGACAACTGAATCCCCATGTAGCAGCAAGGCTCAGAAGAGCCCACACACTCAGATCTTAACCCCAGTGTGCAGAAAGGTTCAAAACGTGTTTTTTCAGCAGAAATAAACATGTTTCTGCAAGTTTGGTCAACCCCATGTAAGTTATGGGGCAGTAACAGTACACTTTTCAAAACGTGTTTTTCAGCCCGAAATAAACGCGTTTTTTCAGACAACTGAATCCCCATGTAGCAGCAAGGCTCAGAAGAGCCCACACACTCAGATCTTAACCCCAGTGTGCAGAAAGGGTCAAAACGTGTTTTTCAGCAGAAATAAACATGTTTCTGCAAGTTTGGTCAACCCCATGTAAGTTATGGGGCAGTAACAGTACACTTTTCAAAACGTGTTTTTCAGCCCGAAATAAACGCGTTTTTTCAGACAACTGAATCCCCATGTAGCAGCAAGGCTCAGAAGAGCCCACACACTCAGATCTTAACCCCAGTGTGCAGAAAGGTTCAAAACGTGTTTTTCAGCAGAAATAAACATGTTTCTGCAAGTTTGGTCAACCCCATGTAAGTTATTGGGCAGTAACAGTACACTTTTCAAAACGTGTTTTTCAGCCCGAAATAAACGCGTTTTTTCAGACAACTGAATCCCCATGTAGCAGCAAGGCTCAGAAGAGCCCACACACTCAGATCTTAACCCCAGTGTGCAGTAAGGTTCAAAACGTGTTTTTCAGCAGAAATAAACATGTTTCTGCAAGTTTGGTCAACCCCATGTAAGTTATGGGGCAGTAACAGTACACTTTTCAAAACGTGTTTTTCAGCCCGAAATAAACGCGTTTTTTCAGACAACTGAATCCCCATGTAGCAGCAAGTCTCAGAAGAGCCCACACACTCAGATCTTAACCCCAGTGTGCAGAAAGGTTCAAAACGTGTTTTTCAGCAGAAATAAACATGTTTCTGCAAGTTTGGTCAACCCCATGTAAGGTATGGGGCAGTAACAGTACACTTTTCAAAACGTGTTTTTCAGCCCGAAATAAACGCGTTTTTTCAGACAACTGAATCCCCATGTAGCAGCAAGGCTCAGAAGAGCCCACACACTCAGATCTTAACCCCAGTGTGCAGAAAGGTTCAAAACGTGTTTTTCAGCAGAAATAAACATGTTTCTGCAAGTTTGGTCAACCCCATGTAAGTTATGGGGCAGTAACAGTACACTTTTCAAAACGTGTTTTTCAGCCCGAAATAAACGCGTTTTTTCAGACAACTGAATCCCCATGTAGCAGCAAGGCTCAGAAGAGCCCACACACTCAGATCTTAACCCCAGTGTGCAGAAAGGGTCAAAACGTGTTTTTCAGCAGAAATAAACATGTTTCTGCAAGTTTGGTCAACCCCATGTAAGTTATGGGGCAGTAACAGTACACTTTTCAAAACGTGTTTTTCAGCCCGAAATAAACGCGTTTTTTCAGACAACTGAATCCCCATGTAGCAGCAAGGCTCAGAAGAGCCCACACACTCAGATCTTAACCCCAGTGTGCAGAAAGGTTCAAAACGTGTTTTTCAGCAGAAATAAACATGTTTCTGCAAGTTTGGTCAACCCCATGTAAGGTATGGGGCAGTAACAGTACACTTTTCAAAACGTGTTTTTCAGCCTGAAATAAACGCGTTTTTTCAGACAACTGAATCCCCATGTAGCAGCAAGGCTCAGAAGAGCCCACACACTCAGATCTTAACCCCAGTGTGCAGAAAGGTTCAAAACGTGTTTTTCAGCAGAAATAAACATGTTTCTGCAAGTTTGGTCAACCCCATGTAAGTTATGGGGCAGTAACAGTACACTTTTCAAAACGTGTTTTTCAGCCCGAAATAAACGCGTTTTTTCAGACAACTGAATCCCCATGTAGCAGCAAGGCTCAGAAGAGCCCACACAGTCAGATCTTAACCCCAGTGTGCAAAAGGGTTCAAAACGTGTTTTTCAGCAGAAATAAACATGTTTCTGCAAGTTTGGTCAACCCCATGTAAGTTATGGGGCAGTAACAGTACACTTTTCAAAACGTGTTTTTCAGCCCGAAATAAACGCGTTTTTTCATACAACTGAATCCCCATGTAGCAGCAAGGCTCAGAAGAGCCCACACACTCAGCTCTTATCCCCAGTGTGCAGAAAGGGTCAAAACGTGTTTTTCAGCAGAAATAAACATGTTTCTGCAAGTTTGGTCAACCCCATGTAAGTTATGGGGCAGTAACAGTACACTTTTCAAAACGTGTTTTTCAGCCCGAAATAAACGCGTTTTTTCAGACAACTGAATCCCCATGTAGCAGCAAGGCTCAGAAGAGCCCACACACTCAGCTCTTATCCCCAGTGTGCAGAAAGGTTCAAAACGTGTTTTTCAGCAGAAATAAACATGTTTCTGCAAGTTTGGTCAACCCCATGTAAGGTATGGGGCAGTAACAGTACACTTTTCAAAACGTGTTTTTCAGCCCGAAATAAACGCGTTTTTTCAGACAACTGAATCCCCATGTAGCAGCAAGGCTCAGAAGAGCCCACACACTCAGATCTTAACCCCAGTGTGCAGAAAGGTTCAAAACGTGTTTTTCAGCAGAAATAAACATGTTTCTGCAAGTTTGGTCAACCCCATGTAAGTTATGGGGCAGTAACAGTACACTTTTCAAAACGTGTTTTTCAGCCCGAAATAAACGCGTTTTTTCAGACAACTGAATCCCCATGTAGCAGCAAGGCTCAGAAGAGCCCACACACTCAGATCTTAACCCCAGTGTGCAAAAAGGTTCAAAACGTGTTTTTCAGCAGAAATAAACATGTTTCTGCAAGTTTGGTCAACCCCATGTAAGTTATGGGGCAGTAACAGTACACTTTTCAAAACGTGTTTTTCAGCCCGAAATAAACGCGTTTTTTCATACAACTGAATCCCCATGTAGCAGCAAGGCTCAGAAGAGCCCACACACTCAGCTCTTATCCCCAGTGTGCAGAAAGGGTCAAAACGTGTTTTTCAGCAGAAATAAACATGTTTCTGCAAGTTTGGTCAACCCCATGTAAGTTATGGGGCAGTAACAGTACACTTTTCAAAACGTGTTTTTCAGCCCGAAATAAACGCGTTTTTTCAGACAACTGAATCCCCATGTAGCAGCAAGGCTCAGAAGAGCCCACACACTCAGATCTTAACCCCAGTGTGCAGAAAGGTTCAAAACGTGTTTTTCAGCAGAAATAAACATGTTTCTGCAAGTTTGGTCAACCCCATGTAAGTTATGGGGCAGTAACAGTACACTTTTCAAAACGTGTTTTTCAGCCCGAAATAAACGCGTTTTTTCAGACAACTGAATCCCCATGTAGCAGCAAGTCTCAGAAGAGCCCACACACTCAGATCTTAACCCCAGTGTGCAGTAAGGTTCAAAACGTGTTTTTCAGCAGAAATAAACATGTTTCTGCAAGTTTGGTCAACCCCATGTAAGTTATGGGGCAGTAACAGTACACTTTTCAAAACGTGTTTTTCAGCCCGAAATAAACGCGTTTTTTCAGACAACTGAATCCCCATGTAGCAGCAAGTCTCAGAAGAGCCCACACACTCAGATCTTAACCCCAGTGTGCAGAAAGGTTCAAAACGTGTTTTTCAGCAGAAATAAACATGTTTCTGCAAGTTTGGTCAACCCCATGTAAGGTATGGGGCAGTAACAGTACACTTTTCAAAACGTGTTTTTCAGCCCGAAATAAACGCGTTTTTTCAGACAACTGAATCCCCATGTAGCAGCAAGGCTCAGAAGAGCCCACACACTCAGATCTTAACCCCAGTGTGCAGAAAGGGTCAAAACGTGTTTTTCAGCAGAAATAAACATGTTTCTGCAAGTTTGGTCAACCCCATGTAAGTTATGGGGCAGTAACAGTACACTTTTCAAAACGTGTTTTTCAGCCCGAAATAAACGCGTTTTTACAGACAACTGAATCCCCATGTAGCAGCAAGGCTCAGAAGAGACCACACACTCAGATCTTAACCCCAGTGTGCAGAAAGGTTCAAAACGTGTTTTTCAGCAGAAATAAACATGTTTCTGCAAGTTTGGTCAACCCCATGTAAGTTATTGGGCAGTAACAGTACACTTTTCAAAACGTGTTTTTCAGCCCGAAATAAACGCGTTTTTTCAGACAACTGAATCCCCATGTAGCAGCAAGGCTCAGAAGAGCCCACACACTCAGATCTTAACCCCAGTGTGCAGTAAGGTTCAAAACGTGTTTTTCAGCAGAAATAAACATGTTTCTGCAAGTTTGGTCAACCCCATGTAAGTTATGGGGCAGTAACAGTACACTTTTCAAAACGTGTTTTTCAGCCCGAAATAAACGCGTTTTTTCAGACAACTGAATCCCCATGTAGCAGCAAGTCTCAGAAGAGCCCACACACTCAGATCTTAACCCCAGTGTGCAGAAAGGTTCAAAACGTGTTTTTCAGCAGAAATAAACATGTTTCTGCAAGTTTGGTCAACCCCATGTAAGGTATGGGGCAGTAACAGTACACTTTTCAAAACGTGTTTTTCAGCCCGAAATAAACGCGTTTTTTCAGACAACTGAATCCCCATGTAGCAGCAAGGCTCAGAAGAGCCCACACACTCAGATCTTAACCCCAGTGTGCAGAAAGGTTCAAAACGTGTTTTTCAGCAGAAATAAACATGTTTCTGCAAGTTTGGTCAACCCCATGTAAGTTATGGGGCAGTAACAGTACACTTTTCAAAACGTGTTTTTCAGCCCGAAATAAACGCGTTTTTTCAGACAACTGTATCCCCATGTAGCAGCAAGGCTCAGAAGAGCCCACACACTCAGATCTTAACCCCAGTGTGCAGAAAGGGTCAAAACGTGTTTTTCAGCAGAAATAAACATGTTTCTGCAAGTTTGGTCAACCCCATGTAAGTTATGGGGCAGTAACAGTACACTTTTCAAAACGTGTTTTTCAGCCCGAAATAAACGCGTTTTTTCAGACAACTGAATCCCCATGTAGCAGCAAGGCTCAGAAGAGCCCACACACTCAGATCTTAACCCCAGTGTGCAGAAAGGTTCAAAACGTGTTTTTCAGCAGAAATAAACATGTTTCTGCAAGTTTGGTCAACCCCATGTAAGGTATGGGGCAGTAACAGTACACTTTTCAAAACGTGTTTTTCAGCCTGAAATAAACGCGTTTTTTCAGACAACTGAATCCCCATGTAGCAGCAAGGCTCAGAAGAGCCCACACACTCAGATCTTAACCCCAGTGTGCAGAAAGGTTCAAAACGTGTTTTTCAGCAGAAATAAACATGTTTCTGCAAGTTTGGTCAACCCCATGTAAGTTATGGGGCAGTAACAGTACACTTTTCAAAACGTGTTTTTCAGCCCGAAATAAACGCGTTTTTTCAGACAACTGAATCCCCATGTAGCAGCAAGGCTCAGAAGAGCCCACACACTCAGATCTTAACCCCAGTGTGCAAAAGGGTTCAAAACGTGTTTTTCAGCAGAAATAAACATGTTTCTGCAAGTTTGGTCAACCCCATGTAAGTTATGGGGCAGTAACAGTACACTTTTCAAAACGTGTTTTTCAGCCCGAAATAAACGCGTTTTTTCATACAACTGAATCCCCATGTAGCAGCAAGGCTCAGAAGAGCCCACAAACTCAGCTCTTATCCCCAGTGTGCAGAAAGGGTCAAAACGTGTTTTTCAGCAGAAATAAACATGTTTCTGCAAGTTTGGTCAACCCCATGTAAGTTATGGGGCAGTAACAGTACACTTTTCAAAACGTGTTTTTCAGCCCGAAATAAACGCGTTTTTTCAGACAACTGAATCCCCATGTAGCAGCAAGGCTCAGAAGAGCCCACACACTCAGATCTTAACCCCAGTGTGCAGAAAGGTTCAAAACGTGTTTTTCAGCAGAAATAAACATGTTTCTGCAAGTTTGGTCAACCCCATGTAAGTTATGGGGCAGTAACAGTACACTTTTCAAAACGTGTTTTTCAGCCCGAAATAAACGCGTTTTTTCAGACAACTGAATCCCCATGTAGCAGCAAGTCTCAGAAGAGCCCACACACTCAGATCTTAACCCCAGTGTGCAGTAAGGTTCAAAACGTGTTTTTCAGCAGAAATAAACATGTTTCTGCAAGTTTGGTCAACCCCATGTAAGTTATGGGGCAGTAACAGTACACTTTTCAAAACGTGTTTTTCAGCCCGAAATAAACGCGTTTTTTCAGACAACTGAATCCCCATGTAGCAGCAAGGCTCAGAAGAGCCCACACACTCAGATCTTAACCCCAGTGTGCAGAAAGGTTCAAAACGTGTTTTTCAGCAGAAATAAACATGTTTCTGCAAGTTTGGTCAACCCCATGTAAGTTATGGGGCAGTAACAGTACACTTTTCAAAACGTGTTTTTCAGCCCGAAATAAACGCGTTTTTTCATACAACTGAATCCCCATGTAGCAGCAAGGCTCAGAAGAGCCCACACACTCAGCTCTTATCCCCAGTGTGCAGAAAGGGTCAAAACGTGTTTTTCAGCAGAAATAAACATGTTTCTGCAAGTTTGGTCAACCCCATGTAAGTTATGGGGCAGTAACAGTACACTTTTCAAAACGTGTTTTTCAGCCCGAAATAAACGCGTTTTTTCAGACAACTGAATCCCCATGTAGCAGCAAGGCTCAGAAGAGCCCACACACTCAGATCTTAACCCCAGTGTGCAGAAAGGTTCAAAACGTGTTTTTCAGCAGAAATAAACATGTTTCTGCAAGTTTGGTCAACCCCATGTAAGTTATGGGGCAGTAACAGTACACTTTTCAAAACGTGTTTTTCAGCCCGAAATAAACGCGTTTTTTCAGACAACTGAATCCCCATGTAGCAGCAAGTCTCAGAAGAGCCCACACACTCAGATCTTAACCCCAGTGTGCAGAAAGGTTCAAAACGTGTTTTTCAGCAGAAATAAACATGTTTCTGCAAGTTTGGTCAACCCCATGTAAGGTATGGGGCAGTAACAGTACACTTTTCAAAACGTGTTTTTCAGCCCGAAATAAACGCGTTTTTTCAGACAACTGAATCCCCATGTAGCAGCAAGGCTCAGAAGAGCCCACACACTCAGATCTTAACCCCAGTGTGCAGAAAGGTTCAAAACGTGTTTTTCAGCAGAAATAAACATGTTTCTGCAAGTTTGGTCAACCCCATGTAAGTTATGGGGCAGTAACAGTACACTTTTCAAAACGTGTTTTTCAGCCCGAAATAAACGCGTTTTTTCATACAACTGAATCCCCATGTAGCAGCAAGGCTCAGAAGAGCCCACACACTCAGCTCTTATCCCCAGTGTGCAGAAAGGGTCAAAACGTGTTTTTCAGCAGAAATAAACATGTTTCTGCAAGTTTGGTCAACCCCATGTAAGTTATGGGGCAGTAACAGTACACTTTTCAAAACGTGTTTTTCAGCCCGAAATAAACGCGTTTTTTCAGACAACTGAATCCCCATGTAGCAGCAAGGCTCAGAAGAGCCCACACACTCAGATCTTAACCCCAGTGTGCAGAAAGGTTCAAAACGTGTTTTTCAGCAGAAATAAACATGTTTCTGCAAGTTTGGTCAACCCCATGTAAGTTATGGGGCAGTAACAGTACACTTTTCAAAACGTGTTTTTCAGCCCGAAATAAACGCTTTTTTTCAGACAACTGAATCCCCATGTAGCAGCAAGTCTCAGAAGAGCCCACACACTCAGATCTTAACCCCAGTGTGCAGTAAGGTTCAAAACGTGTTTTTCAGCAGAAATAAACATGTTTCTGCAAGTTTGGTCAACCCCATGTAAGTTATGGGGCAGTAACAGTACACTTTTCAAAACGTGTTTTTCAGCCCGAAATAAACGCGTTTTTTCAGACAACTGAATCCCCATGTAGCAGCAAGTCTCAGAAGAGCCCACACACTCAGATCTTAACCCCAGTGTGCAGAAAGGTTCAAAACGTGTTTTTCAGCAGAAATAAACATGTTTCTGCAAGTTTGGTCAACCCCATGTAAGGTATGGGGCAGTAACAGTACACTTTTCAAAACGTGTTTTTCAGCCCGAAATAAACGCGTTTTTTCAGACAACTGAATCCCCATGTAGCAGCAAGGCTCAGAAGAGCCCACACACTCAGATCTTAACCCCAGTGTGCAGAAAGGTTCAAAACGTGTTTTTCAGCAGAAATAAACATGTTTCTGCAAGTTTGGTCAACCCCATGTAAGTTATGGGGCAGTAACAGTACACTTTTCAAAACGTGTTTTTCAGCCCGAAATAAACGCGTTTTTTCAGACAACTGAATCCCCATGTAGCAGCAAGTCTCAGAAGAGCCCACACACTCAGATCTTAACCCCAGTGTGCAGTAAGGTTCAAAACGTGTTTTTCAGCAGAAATAAACATGTTTCTGCAAGTTTGGTCAACCCCATGTAAGTTATGGGGCAGTAACAGTACACTTTTCAAAACGTGTTTTTCAGCCCGAAATAAACGCGTTTTTTCAGACAACTGAATCCCCATGTAGCAGCAAGGCTCAGAAGAGCCCACACACTCAGATCTTAACCCCAGTGTGCAGAAAGGTTCAAAACGTGTTTTTCAGCAGAAATAAACATGTTTCTGCAAGTTTGGTCAACCCCATGTAAGTTATGGGGCAGTAACAGTACACTTTTCAAAACGTGTTTTTCAGCCCGAAATAAACGCGTTTTTTCATACAACTGAATCCCCATGTAGCAGCAAGGCTCAGAAGAGCCCACACACTCAGCTCTTATCCCCAGTGTGCAGAAAGGGTCAAAACGTGTTTTTCAGCAGAAATAAACATGTTTCTGCAAGTTTGGTCAACCCCATGTAAGTTATGGGGCAGTAACAGTACACTTTTCAAAACGTGTTTTTCAGCCCGAAATAAACGCGTTTTTTCAGACAACTGAATCCCCATGTAGCAGCAAGGCTCAGAAGAGCCCACACACTCAGATCTTAACCCCAGTGTGCAGAAAGGTTCAAAACGTGTTTTTCAGCAGAAATAAACATGTTTCTGCAAGTTTGGTCAACCCCATGTAAGTTATGGGGCAGTAACAGTACACTTTTCAAAACGTGTTTTTCAGCCCGAAATAAACGCGTTTTTTCAGACAACTGAATCCCCATGTAGCAGCAAGTCTCAGAAGAGCCCACACACTCAGATCTTAACCCCAGTGTGCAGAAAGGTTCAAAACGTGTTTTTCAGCAGAAATAAACATGTTTCTGCAAGTTTGGTCAACCCCATGTAAGGTATGGGGCAGTAACAGTACACTTTTCAAAACGTGTTTTTCAGCCCGAAATAAACGCGTTTTTTCAGACAACTGAATCCCCATGTAGCAGCAAGGCTCAGAAGAGCCCACACACTCAGACCTTAACCCCAGTGTGCAGAAAGGTTCAAAACGTGTTTTTCAGCAGAAATAAACATGTTTCTGCAAGTTTGGTCAACCCCATGTAAGTTATGGGGCAGTAACAGTACACTTTTCAAAACGTGTTTTTCAGCCCGAAATAAACGCGTTTTTTCAGACAACTGAATCCCCATGTAGCAGCAAGGCTCAGAAGAGCCCACACACTCAGATCTTAACCCCAGTGTGCAAAAAGGATCAAAACGTGTTTTTCAGCAGAAATAAACATGTTTCTGCAAGTTTGGTCAACCCCATGTAAGTTATGGGGCAGTAACAGTACACTTTTCAAAACGTGTTTTTCAGCCCGAAATAAACGCGTTTTTTCAGACAACTGAATCCCCATGTAGCAGCAAGTCTCAGAAGAGCCCACACACTCAGATCTTAACCCCAGTGTGCAGAAAGGTTCAAAACGTGTTTTTCAGCAGAAATAAACATGTTTCTGCAAGTTTGGTCAACCCCATGTAAGGTATGGGGCAGTAACAGTACACTTTTCAAAACGTGTTTTTCAGCCCGAAATAAACGCGTTTTTTCAGACAACTGAATCCCCATGTAGCAGCAAGGCTCAGAAGAGCCCACACACTCAGATCTTAACCCCAGTGTGCAGAAAGGTTCAAAACGTGTTTTTCAGCAGAAATAAACATGTTTCTGCAAGTTTGGTCAACCCCATGTAAGTTATGGGGCAGTAACAGTACACTTTTCAAAACGTGTTTTTCAGCCCGAAATAAACGCGTTTTTTCAGACAACTGAATCCCCATGTAGCAGCAAGGCTCAGAAGAGCCCACACACTCAGATCTTAACCCCAGTGTGCAGAAAGGGTCAAAACGTGTTTTTCAGCAGAAATAAACATGTTTCTGCAAGTTTGGTCAACCCCATGTAAGTTATGGGGCAGTAACAGTACACTTTTCAAAACGTGTTTTTCAGCCCGAAATAAACGCGTTTTTTCAGACAACTGAATCCCCATGTAGCAGCAAGGCTCAGAAGAGCCCACACACTCAGATCTTAACCCCAGTGTGCAGAAAGGTTCAAAACGTGTTTTTCAGCAGAAATAAACATGTTTCTGCAAGTTTGGTCAACCCCATGTAAGGTATGGGGCAGTAACAGTACACTTTTCAAAACGTGTTTTTCAGCCCGAAATAAACGCGTTTTTTCAGACAACTGAATCCCCATGTAGCAGCAAGGCTCAGAAGAGCCCACACACTCAGATCTTAACCCCAGTGTGCAGAAAGGTTCAAAACGTGTTTTTCAGCAGAAATAAACATGTTTCTGCAAGTTTGGTCAACCCCATGTAAGTTATGGGGCAGTAACAGTACACTTTTCAAAACGTGTTTTTCAGCCCGAAATAAACGCGTTTTTTCAGACAACTGAATCCCCATGTAGCAGCAAGGCTCAGAAGAGCCCACACACTCAGATCTTAACCCCAGTGTGCACAAAGGTTCAAAACGTGTTTTTCAGCAGAAATAAACATGTTTCTGCAAGTTTGGTCAACCCCATGTAAGTTATGGGGCAGTAACAGTACACTTTTCAAAACGTGTTTTTCAGCCCGAAATAAACGCGTTTTTTCATACAACTGAATCCCCATGTAGCAGCAAGGCTCAGAAGAGCCCACACACTCAGCTCTTATCCCCAGTGTGCAGAAAGGGTCAAAACGTGTTTTTCAGCAGAAATAAACATGTTTCTGCAAGTTTGGTCAACCCCATGTAAGTTATGGGGCAGTAACAGTACACTTTTCAAAACGTGTTTTTCAGCCCGAAATAAACGCGTTTTTTCAGACAACTGAATCCCCATGTAGCAGCAAGTCTCAGAAGAGCCCACACACTCAGATCTTAACCCCAGTGTGCAGAAAGGTTCAAAACGTGTTTTTCAGCAGAAATAAACATGTTTCTGCAAGTTTGGTCAACCCCATGTAAGTTATGGGGCAGTAACAGTACACTTTTCAAAACGTGTTTTTCAGCCCGAAATAAACGCGTTTTTTCAGACAACTGAATCCCCATGTAGCAGCAAGGCTCAGAAGAGCCCACACACTCAGATCTTAACCCCAGTGTGCAGAAAGGTTCAAAACGTGTTTTTCAGCAGAAATAAACATGTTTCTGCAAGTTTGGTCAACCCCATGTAAGGTATGGGGCAGTAACAGTACACTTTTCAAAACGTGTTTTTCAGCCCGAAATAAACGCGTTTTTTCAGACAACTGAATCCCCATGTAGCAGCAAGGCTCAGAAGAGCCCACACACTCAGATCTTAACCCCAGTGTGCAGAAAGGTTCAAAACGTGTTTTTCAGCAGAAATAAACATGTTTCTGCAAGTTTGGTCAACCCCATGTAAGTTATGGGGCAGTAACAGTACACTTTTCAAAACGTGTTTTTCAGCCCGAAATAAACGCGTTTTTTCATACAACTGAATCCCCATGTAGCAGCAAGGCTCAGAAGAGCCCACACACTCAGCTCTTATCCCCAGTGTGCAGAAAGGGTCAAAACGTGTTTTTCAGCAGAAATAAACATGTTTCTGCAAGTTTGGTCAACCCCATGTAAGTTATGGGGCAGTAACAGTACACTTTTCAAAACGTGTTTTTCAGCCCGAAATAAACGCGTTTTTTCAGACAACTGAATCCCCATGTAGCAGCAAGGCTCAGAAGAGCCCACACACTCAGATCTTAACCCCAGTGTGCAGAAAGGGTCAAAACGTGTTTTTCAGCAGAAATAAACATGTTTCTGCAAGTTTGGTCAACCCCATGTAAGTTATGGGGCAGTAACAGTACACTTTTCAAAACGTGTTTTTCAGCCCGAAATAAACGCGTTTTTTCAGACAACTGAATCCCCATGTAGCAGCAAGGCTCAGAAGAGCCCACACACTCAGATCTTAACCCCAGTGTGCAGAAAGGTTCAAAACGTGTTTTTCAGCAGAAATAAACATGTTTCTGCAAGTTTGGTCAACCCCATGTAAGGTATGGGGCAGTAACAGTACACTTTTCAAAACGTGTTTTTCAGCCCGAAATAAACGCGTTTTTTCAGACAACTGAATCCCCATGTAGCAGCAAGGCTCAGAAGAGCCCACACACTCAGATCTTAACCCCAGTGTGCAGAAAGGTTCAAAACGTGTTTTTCAGCAGAAATAAACATGTTTCTGCAAGTTTGGTCAACCCCATGTAAGTTATGGGGCAGTAACAGTACACTTTTCAAAACGTGTTTTTCAGCCCGAAATAAACGCGTTTTTTCAGACAACTGAATCCCCATGTAGCAGCAAGGCTCAGAAGAGCCCACACACTCAGATCTTAACCCCAGTGTGCAGAAAGGTTCAAAACGTGTTTTTCAGCAGAAATAAACATGTTTCTGCAAGTTTGGTCAACCCCATGTAAGTTATGGGGCAGTAACAGTACACTTTTCAAAACGTGTTTTTCAGCCCGAAATAAACGCGTTTTTTCATACAACTGAATCCCCATGTAGCAGCAAGGCTCAGAAGAGCCCACACACTCAGCTCTTATCCCCAGTGTGCAGAAAGGGTCAAAACGTGTTTTTCAGCAGAAATAAACATGTTTCTGCAAGTTTGGTCAACCCCATGTAAGTTATGGGGCAGTAACAGTACACTTTTCAAAACGTGTTTTTCAGCCCGAAATAAACGCGTTTTTTCAGACAACTGAATCCCCATGTAGCAGCAAGTCTCAGAAGAGCCCACACACTCAGATCTTAACCCCAGTGTGCAGAAAGGTTCAAAACGTGTTTTTCAGCAGAAATAAACATGTTTCTGCAAGTTTGGTCAACCCCATGTAAGTTATGGGGCAGTAACAGTACACTTTTCAAAACGTGTTTTTCAGCCCGAAATAAACGCGTTTTTTCAGACAACTGAATCCCCATGTAGCAGCAAGGCTCAGAAGAGCCCACACACTCAGATCTTAACCCCAGTGTGCAGAAAGGTTCAAAACGTGTTTTTCAGCAGAAATAAACATGTTTCTGCAAGTTTGGTCAACCCCATGTAAGGTATGGGGCAGTAACAGTACACTTTTCAAAACGTGTTTTTCAGCCCGAAATAAACGCGTTTTTTCAGACAACTGAATCCCCATGTAGCAGCAAGGCTCAGAAGAGCCCACACACTCAGATCTTAACCCCAGTGTGCAGAAAGGTTCAAAACGTGTTTTTCAGCAGAAATAAACATGTTTCTGCAAGTTTGGTCAACCCCATGTAAGTTATGGGGCAGTAACAGTACACTTTTCAAAACGTGTTTTTCAGCCCGAAATAAACGCGTTTTTTCATACAACTGAATCCCCATGTAGCAGCAAGGCTCAGAAGAGCCCACACACTCAGCTCTTATCCCCAGTGTGCAGAAAGGGTCAAAACGTGTTTTTCAGCAGAAATAAACATGTTTCTGCAAGTTTGGTCAACCCCATGTAAGTTATGGGGCAGTAACAGTACACTTTTCAAAACGTGTTTTTCAGCCCGAAATAAACGCGTTTTTTCAGACAACTGAATCCCCATGTAGCAGCAAGGCTCAGAAGAGCCCACACACTCAGATCTTAACCCCAGTGTGCAGAAAGGTTCAAAACGTGTTTTTCAGCAGAAATAAACATGTTTCTGCAAGTTTGGTCAACCCCATGTAAGTTATGGGGCAGTAACAGTACACTTTTCAAAACGTGTTTTTCAGCCCGAAATAAACGCTTTTTTTCAGACAACTGAATCCCCATGTAGCAGCAAGTCTCAGAAGAGCCCACACACTCAGATCTTAACCCCAGTGTGCAGTAAGGTTCAAAACGTGTTTTTCAGCAGAAATAAACATGTTTCTGCAAGTTTGGTCAACCCCATGTAAGTTATGGGGCAGTAACAGTACACTTTTCAAAACGTGTTTTTCAGCCCGAAATAAACGCGTTTTTTCAGACAACTGAATCCCCATGTAGCAGCAAGTCTCAGAAGAGCCCACACACTCAGATCTTAACCCCAGTGTGCAGAAAGGTTCAAAACGTGTTTTTCAGCAGAAATAAACATGTTTCTGCAAGTTTGGTCAACCCCATGTAAGGTATGGGGCAGTAACAGTACACTTTTCAAAACGTGTTTTTCAGCCCGAAATAAACGCGTTTTTTCAGACAACTGAATCCCCATGTAGCAGCAAGGCTCAGAAGAGCCCACACACTCAGATCTTAACCCCAGTGTGCAGAAAGGTTCAAAACGTGTTTTTCAGCAGAAATAAACATGTTTCTGCAAGTTTGGTCAACCCCATGTAAGTTATGGGGCAGTAACAGTACACTTTTCAAAACGTGTTTTTCAGCCCGAAATAAACGCGTTTTTTCAGACAACTGAATCCCCATGTAGCAGCAAGTCTCAGAAGAGCCCACACACTCAGATCTTAACCCCAGTGTGCAGTAAGGTTCAAAACGTGTTTTTCAGCAGAAATAAACATGTTTCTGCAAGTTTGGTCAACCCCATGTAAGTTATGGGGCAGTAACAGTACACTTTTCAAAACGTGTTTTTCAGCCCGAAATAAACGCGTTTTTTCAGACAACTGAATCCCCATGTAGCAGCAAGGCTCAGAAGAGCCCACACACTCAGATCTTAACCCCAGTGTGCAGAAAGGTTCAAAACGTGTTTTTCAGCAGAAATAAACATGTTTCTGCAAGTTTGGTCAACCCCATGTAAGTTATGGGGCAGTAACAGTACACTTTTCAAAACGTGTTTTTCAGCCCGAAATAAACGCGTTTTTTCATACAACTGAATCCCCATGTAGCAGCAAGGCTCAGAAGAGCCCACACACTCAGCTCTTATCCCCAGTGTGCAGAAAGGGTCAAAACGTGTTTTTCAGCAGAAATAAACATGTTTCTGCAAGTTTGGTCAACCCCATGTAAGTTATGGGGCAGTAACAGTACACTTTTCAAAACGTGTTTTTCAGCCCGAAATAAACGCGTTTTTTCAGACAACTGAATCCCCATGTAGCAGCAAGGCTCAGAAGAGCCCACACACTCAGATCTTAACCCCAGTGTGCAGAAAGGTTCAAAACGTGTTTTTCAGCAGAAATAAACATGTTTCTGCAAGTTTGGTCAACCCCATGTAAGTTATGGGGCAGTAACAGTACACTTTTCAAAACGTGTTTTTCAGCCCGAAATAAACGCGTTTTTTCAGACAACTGAATCCCCATGTAGCAGCAAGTCTCAGAAGAGCCCACACACTCAGATCTTAACCCCAGTGTGCAGAAAGGTTCAAAACGTGTTTTTCAGCAGAAATAAACATGTTTCTGCAAGTTTGGTCAACCCCATGTAAGGTATGGGGCAGTAACAGTACACTTTTCAAAACGTGTTTTTCAGCCCGAAATAAACGCGTTTTTTCAGACAACTGAATCCCCATGTAGCAGCAAGGCTCAGAAGAGCCCACACACTCAGACCTTAACCCCAGTGTGCAGAAAGGTTCAAAACGTGTTTTTCAGCAGAAATAAACATGTTTCTGCAAGTTTGGTCAACCCCATGTAAGTTATGGGGCAGTAACAGTACACTTTTCAAAACGTGTTTTTCAGCCCGAAATAAACGCGTTTTTTCAGACAACTGAATCCCCATGTAGCAGCAAGGCTCAGAAGAGCCCACACACTCAGATCTTAACCCCAGTGTGCAAAAAGGATCAAAACGTGTTTTTCAGCAGAAATAAACATGTTTCTGCAAGTTTGGTCAACCCCATGTAAGTTATGGGGCAGTAACAGTACACTTTTCAAAACGTGTTTTTCAGCCCGAAATAAACGCGTTTTTTCATACAACTGAATCCCCATGTAGCAGCAAGGCTAAGAAGAGCCCACAAACTCAGCTCTTATCCCCAGTGTGCAGAAAGGGTCAAAACGTGTTTTTCAGCAGAAATAAACATGTTTCTGCAAGTTTGGTCAACCCCATGTAAGTTATGGGGCAGTAACAGTACACTTTTCAAAACGTGTTTTTCAGCCCGAAATAAACGCGTTTTTTCAGACAACTGAATCCCCATGTAGCAGCAAGGCTCAGAAGAGCCCACACACTCAGATCTTAACCCCAGTGTGCAGAAAGGTTCAAAACGTGTTTTTCAGCAGAAATAAACATGTTTCTGCAAGTTTGGTCAACCCCATGTAAGTTATGGGGCAGTAACAGTACACTTTTCAAAACGTGTTTTTCAGCCCGAAATAAACGCGTTTTTTCAGACAACTGAATCCCCATGTAGCAGCAAGGCTCAGAAGAGCCCACACACTCAGATCTTAACCCCAGTGTGCAAAAAGGTTCAAAACGTGTTTTTCAGCAGAAATAAACATGTTTCTGCAAGTTTGGTCAACCCCATGTAAGTTATGGGGCAGTAACAGTACACTTTTCAAAACGTGTTTTTCAGCCCGAAATAAACGCGTTTTTTCATACAACTGAATCCCCATGTAGCAGCAAGGCTCAGAAGAGCCCACACACTCAGCTCTTATCCCCAGTGTGCAGAAAGGGTCAAAACGTGTTTTTCAGCAGAAATAAACATGTTTCTGCAAGTTTGGTCAACCCCATGTAAGTTATGGGGCAGTAACAGTACACTTTTCAAAACGTGTTTTTCAGCCCGAAATAAACGCGTTTTTTCAGACAACTGAATCCCCATGTAGCAGCAAGGCTCAGAAGAGCCCACACACTCAGATCTTAACCCCAGTGTGCAGAAAGGTTCAAAACGTGTTTTTCAGCAGAAATAAACATGTTTCTGCAAGTTTGGTCAACCCCATGTAAGTTATGGGGCAGTAACAGTACACTTTTCAAAACGTGTTTTTCAGCCCGAAATAAACGCGTTTTTTCAGACAACTGAATCCCCATGTAGCAGCAAGTCTCAGAAGAGCCCACACACTCAGATCTTAACCCCAGTGTGCAGTAAGGTTCAAAACGTGTTTTTCAGCAGAAATAAACATGTTTCTGCAAGTTTGGTCAACCCCATGTAAGTTATGGGGCAGTAACAGTACACTTTTCAAAACGTGTTTTTCAGCCCGAAATAAACGCGTTTTTTCAGACAACTGAATCCCCATGTAGCAGCAAGGCTCAGAAGAGCCCACACACTCAGATCTTAACCCCAGTGTGCAGAAAGGTTCAAAACGTGTTTTTCAGCAGAAATAAACATGTTTCTGCAAGTTTGGTCAACCCCATGTAAGTTATGGGGCAGTAACAGTACACTTTTCAAAACGTGTTTTTCAGCCCGAAATAAACGCGTTTTTTCATACAACTGAATCCCCATGTAGCAGCAAGGCTCAGAAGAGCCCACACACTCAGCTCTTATCCCCAGTGTGCAGAAAGGGTCAAAACGTGTTTTTCAGCAGAAATAAACATGTTTCTGCAAGTTTGGTCAACCCCATGTAAGTTATGGGGCAGTAACAGTACACTTTTCAAAACGTGTTTTTCAGCCCGAAATAAACGCGTTTTTTCAGACAACTGAATCCCCATGTAGCAGCAAGGCTCAGAAGAGCCCACACACTCAGATCTTAACCCCAGTGTGCAGAAAGGTTCAAAACGTGTTTTTCAGCAGAAATAAACATGTTTCTGCAAGTTTGGTCAACCCCATGTAAGTTATGGGGCAGTAACAGTACACTTTTCAAAACGTGTTTTTCAGCCCGAAATAAACGCGTTTTTTCATACAACTGAATCCCCATGTAGCAGCAAGGCTCAGAAGAGCCCACACACTCAGCTCTTATCCCCAGTGTGCAGAAAGGGTCAAAACGTGTTTTTCAGCAGAAATAAACATGTTTCTGCAAGTTTGGTCAACCCCATGTAAGTTATGGGGCAGTAACAGTACACTTTTCAAAACGTGTTTTTCAGCCCGAAATAAACGCGTTTTTTCAGACAACTGAATCCCCATGTAGCAGCAAGGCTCAGAAGAGCCCACACACTCAGATCTTAACCCCAGTGTGCAGAAAGGTTCAAAACGTGTTTTTCAGCAGAAATAAACATGTTTCTGCAAGTTTGGTCAACCCCATGTAAGTTATGGGGCAGTAACAGTACACTTTTCAAAACGTGTTTTTCAGCCCGAAATAAACGCGTTTTTTCAGACAACTGAATCCCCATGTAGCAGCAAGTCTCAGAAGAGCCCACACACTCAGATCTTAACCCCAGTGTGCAGAAAGGTTCAAAACGTGTTTTTCAGCAGAAATAAACATGTTTCTGCAAGTTTGGTCAACCCCATGTAAGGTATGGGGCAGTAACAGTACACTTTTCAAAACGTGTTTTTCAGCCCGAAATAAACGCGTTTTTTCAGACAACTGAATCCCCATGTAGCAGCAAGGCTCAGAAGAGCCCACACACTCAGACCTTAACCCCAGTGTGCAGAAAGGTTCAAAACGTGTTTTTCAGCAGAAATAAACATGTTTCTGCAAGTTTGGTCAACCCCATGTAAGTTATGGGGCAGTAACAGTACACTTTTCAAAACGTGTTTTTCAGCCCGAAATAAACGCGTTTTTTCAGACAACTGAATCCCCATGTAGCAGCAAGGCTCAGAAGAGCCCACACACTCAGATCTTAACCCCAGTGTGCAAAAAGGATCAAAACGTGTTTTTCAGCAGAAATAAACATGTTTCTGCAAGTTTGGTCAACCCCATGTAAGTTATGGGGCAGTAACAGTACACTTTTCAAAACGTGTTTTTCAGCCCGAAATAAACGCGTTTTTTCAGACAACTGAATCCCCATGTAGCAGCAAGTCTCAGAAGAGCCCACACACTCAGATCTTAACCCCAGTGTGCAGAAAGGTTCAAAACGTGTTTTTCAGCAGAAATAAACATGTTTCTGCAAGTTTGGTCAACCCCATGTAAGGTATGGGGCAGTAACAGTACACTTTTCAAAACGTGTTTTTCAGCCCGAAATAAACGCGTTTTTTCAGACAACTGAATCCCCATGTAGCAGCAAGGCTCAGAAGAGCCCACACACTCAGATCTTAACCCCAGTGTGCAGAAAGGTTCAAAACGTGTTTTTCAGCAGAAATAAACATGTTTCTGCAAGTTTGGTCAACCCCATGTAAGTTATGGGGCAGTAACAGTACACTTTTCAAAACGTGTTTTTCAGCCCGAAATAAACGCGTTTTTTCAGACAACTGAATCCCCATGTAGCAGCAAGGCTCAGAAGAGCCCACACACTCAGATCTTAACCCCAGTGTGCAAAAAGGTTCAAAACGTGTTTTTCAGCAGAAATAAACATGTTTCTGCAAGTTTGGTCAACCCCATGTAAGTTATGGGGCAGTAACAGTACACTTTTCAAAACGTGTTTTTCAGCCCGAAATAAACGCGTTTTTTCATACAACTGAATCCCCATGTAGCAGCAAGGCTCAGAAGAGCCCACACACTCAGCTCTTATCCCCAGTGTGCAGAAAGGGTCAAAACGTGTTTTTCAGCAGAAATAAACATGTTTCTGCAAGTTTGGTCAACCCCATGTAAGTTATGGGGCAGTAACAGTACACTTTTCAAAACGTGTTTTTCAGCCCGAAATAAACGCGTTTTTTCAGACAACTGAATCCCCATGTAGCAGCAAGGCTCAGAAGAGCCCACACACTCAGATCTTAACCCCAGTGTGCAGAAAGGTTCAAAACGTGTTTTTCAGCAGAAATAAACATGTTTCTGCAAGTTTGGTCAACCCCATGTAAGTTATGGGGCAGTAACAGTACACTTTTCAAAACGTGTTTTTCAGCCCGAAATAAACGCGTTTTTTCAGACAACTGAATCCCCATGTAGCAGCAAGTCTCAGAAGAGCCCACACACTCAGATCTTAACCCCAGTGTGCAGTAAGGTTCAAAACGTGTTTTTCAGCAGAAATAAACATGTTTCTGCAAGTTTGGTCAACCCCATGTAAGGTATGGGGCAGTAACAGTACACTTTTCAAAACGTGTTTTTCAGCCCGAAATAAACGCGTTTTTTCAGACAACTGAATCCCCATGTAGCAGCAAGTCTCAGAAGAGCCCACACACTCAGATCTTAACCCCAGTGTGCAGAAAGGTTCAAAACGTGTTTTTCAGCAGAAATAAACATGTTTCTGCAAGTTTGGTCAACCCCATGTAAGTTATGGGGCAGTAACAGTACACTTTTCAAAACGTGTTTTTCAGCCCGAAATAAACGCGTTTTTTCAGACAACTGAATCCCCATGTAGCAGCAAGGCTCAGAAGAGCCCACACACTCAGATCTTAACCCCAGTGTGCAGAAAGGGTCAAAACGTGTTTTTCAGCAGAAATAAACATGTTTCTGCAAGTTTGGTCAACCCCATGTAAGTTATGGGGCAGTAACAGTACACTTTTCAAAACGTGTTTTTCAGCCCGAAATAAACGCGTTTTTTCAGACAACTGAATCCCCATGTAGCAGCAAGGCTCAGAAGAGCCCACACACTCAGATCTTAACCCCAGTGTGCAGAAAGGGTCAAAACGTGTTTTTCAGCAGAAATAAACATGTTTCTGCAAGTTTGGTCAACCCCATGTAAGTTATGGGGCAGTAACAGTACACTTTTCAAAACGTGTTTTTCAGCCCGAAATAAACGCGTTTTTTCAGACAACTGAATCCCCATGTAGCAGCAAGGCTCAGAAGAGCCCACACACTCAGATCTTAACCCCAGTGTGCAGAAAGGTTCAAAACGTGTTTTTCAGCAGAAATAAACATGTTTCTGCAAGTTTGGTCAACCCCATGTAAGTTATGGGGCAGTAACAGTACACTTTTCAAAACGTGTTTTTCAGCCCGAAATAAACGCGTTTTTTCAGACAACTGAATCCCCATGTAGCAGCAAGTCTCAGAAGAGCCCACACACTCAGATCTTAACCCCAGTGTGCAGAAAGGTTCAAAACGTGTTTTTCAGCAGAAATAAACATGTTTCTGCAAGTTTGGTCAACCCCATGTAAGTTATGGGGCAGTAACAGTACACTTTTCAAAACGTGTTTTTCAGCCCGAAATAAACGCGTTTTTTCAGACAACTGAATCCCCATGTAGCAGCAAGGCTCAGAAGAGCCCACACACTCAGATCTTAACCCCAGTGTGCAAAAAGGTTCAAAACGTGTTTTTCAGCAGAAATAAACATGTTTCTGCAAGTTTGGTCAACCCCATGTAAGTTATGGGGCAGTAACAGTACACTTTTCAAAACGTGTTTTTCAGCCCGAAATAAACGCGTTTTTTCAGACAACTGAATCCCCATGTAGCAGCAAGGCTCAGAAGAGCCCACACACTCAGATCTTAACCCCAGTGTGCAAAAAGGTTCAAAACGTGTTTTTCAGCAGAAATAAACATGTTTCTGCAAGTTTGGTCAACCCCATGTAAGTTATGGGGCAGTAACAGTACACTTTTCAAAACGTGTTTTTCAGCCCGAAATAAACGCGTTTTTTCATACAACTGAATCCCCATGTAGCAGCAAGGCTCAGAAGAGCCCACACACTCAGCTCTTATCCCCAGTGTGCAGAAAGGGTCAAAACGTGTTTTTCAGCAGAAATAAACATGTTTCTGCAAGTTTGGTCAACCCCATGTAAGTTATGGGGCAGTAACAGTACACTTTTCAAAACGTGTTTTTCAGCCCGAAATAAACGCGTTTTTTCAGACAACTGAATCCCCATGTAGCAGCAAGGCTCAAAAGAGCCCACACACTCAGATCTTAACCCCAGTGTGCAGAAAGGTTCAAAACGTGTTTTTCAGCAGAAATAAACATGTTTCTGCAAGTTTGGTCAACCCCATGTAAGTTATGGGGCAGTAACAGTACACTTTTCAAAACGTGTTTTTCAGCCCGAAATAAACGCGTTTTTTCAGACAACTGAATCCCCATGTAGCAGCAAGTCTCAGAAGAGCCCACACACTCAGATCTTAACCCCAGTGTGCAGTAAGGTTCAAAACGTGTTTTTCAGCAGAAATAAACATGTTTCTGCAAGTTTGGTCAACCCCATGTAAGTTATGGGGCAGTAACAGTACACTTTTCAAAACGTGTTTTTCAGCCCGAAATAAACGCGTTTTTTCAGACAACTGAATCCCCATGTAGCAGCAAGGCTCAGAAGAGCCCACACACTCAGATCTTAACCCCAGTGTGCAGAAAGGTTCAAAACGTGTTTTTCAGCAGAAATAAACATGTTTCTGCAAGTTTGGTCAACCCCATGTAAGTTATGGGGCAGTAACAGTACACTTTTCAAAACGTGTTTTTCAGCCCGAAATAAACGCGTTTTTTCATACAACTGAATCCCCATGTAGCAGCAAGGCTCAGAAGAGCCCACACACTCAGCTCTTATCCCCAGTGTGCAGAAAGGGTCAAAACGTGTTTTTCAGCAGAAATAAACATGTTTCTGCAAGTTTGGTCAACCCCATGTAAGTTATGGGGCAGTAACAGTACACTTTTCAAAACGTGTTTTTCAGCCCGAAATAAACGCGTTTTTTCAGACAACTGAATCCCCATGTAGCAGCAAGGCTCAGAAGAGCCCACACACTCAGATCTTAACCCCAGTGTGCAGAAAGGTTCAAAACGTGTTTTTCAGCAGAAATAAACATGTTTCTGCAAGTTTGGTCAACCCCATGTAAGTTATGGGGCAGTAACAGTACACTTTTCAAAACGTGTTTTTCAGCCCGAAATAAACGCGTTTTTTCAGACAACTGAATCCCCATGTAGCAGCAAGTCTCAGAAGAGCCCACACACTCAGATCTTAACCCCAGTGTGCAGAAAGGTTCAAAACGTGTTTTTCAGCAGAAATAAACATGTTTCTGCAAGTTTGGTCAACCCCATGTAAGTTAATGGCAGTAACAGTACACTTTTCAAAACGTGTTTTTCAGCCCGAAATAAACGCGTTTTTTCAGACAACTGAATCCCCATGTAGCAGCAAGTCTCAGAAGAGCCCACACACTCAGATCTTAACCCCAGTGTGCAGAAAGGTTCAAAACGTGTTTTTCAGCAGAAATAAACATGTTTCTGCAAGTTTGGTCAACCCCATGTAAGGTATGGGGCAGTAACAGTACACTTTTCAAAACGTGTTTTTCAGCCCGAAATAAACGCGTTTTTTCAGACAACTGAATCCCCATGTAGCAGCAAGGCTCAGAAGAGCCCACACACTCAGATCTTAACCCCAGTGTGCAGAAAGGTTCAAAACGTGTTTTTCAGCAGAAATAAACATGTTTCTGCAAGTTTGGTCAACCCCATGTAAGTTATGGGGCAGTAACAGTACACTTTTCAAAACGTGTTTTTCAGCCCGAAATAAACGCGTTTTTTCAGACAACTGAATCCCCATGTAGCAGCAAGGCTCAGAAGAGCCCACACACTCAGATCTTAACCCCAGTGTGCAAAAAGGTTCAAAACGTGTTTTTCAGCAGAAATAAACATGTTTCTGCAAGTTTGGTCAACCCCATGTAAGTTATGGGGCAGTAACAGTACACTTTTCAAAACGTGTTTTTCAGCCCGAAATAAACGCGTTTTTTCATACAACTGAATCCCCATGTAGCAGCAAGGCTCAGAAGAGCCCACACACTCAGCTCTTATCCCCAGTGTGCAGAAAGGGTCAAAACGTGTTTTTCAGCAGAAATAAACATGTTTCTGCAAGTTTGGTCAACCCCATGTAAGTTATGGGGCAGTAACAGTACACTTTTCAAAACGTGTTTTTCAGCCCGAAATAAACGCGTTTTTTCAGACAACTGAATCCCCATGTAGCAGCAAGGCTCAGAAGAGCCCACACACTCAGATCTTAACCCCAGTGTGCAGAAAGGTTCAAAACGTGTTTTTCAGCAGAAATAAACATGTTTCTGCAAGTTTGGTCAACCCCATGTAAGTTATGGGGCAGTAACAGTACACTTTTCAAAACGTGTTTTTCAGCCCGAAATAAACGCGTTTTTTCAGACAACTGAATCCCCATGTAGCAGCAAGTCTCAGAAGAGCCCACACACTCAGATCTTAACCCCAGTGTGCAGTAAGGTTCAAAACGTGTTTTTCAGCAGAAATAAACATGTTTCTGCAAGTTTGGTCAACCCCATGTAAGGTATGGGGCAGTAACAGTACACTTTTCAAAACGTGTTTTTCAGCCCGAAATAAACGCGTTTTTTCAGACAACTGAATCCCCATGTAGCAGCAAGTCTCAGAAGAGCCCACACACTCAGATCTTAACCCCAGTGTGCAGAAAGGTTCAAAACGTGTTTTTCAGCAGAAATAAACATGTTTCTGCAAGTTTGGTCAACCCCATGTAAGTTATGGGGCAGTAACAGTACACTTTTCAAAACGTGTTTTTCAGCCCGAAATAAACGCGTTTTTTCAGACAACTGAATCCCCATGTAGCAGCAAGGCTCAGAAGAGCCCACACACTCAGATCTTAACCCCAGTGTGCAGAAAGGGTCAAAACGTGTTTTTCAGCAGAAATAAACATGTTTCTGCAAGTTTGGTCAACCCCATGTAAGTTATGGGGCAGTAACAGTACACTTTTCAAAACGTGTTTTTCAGCCCGAAATAAACGCGTTTTTTCAGACAACTGAATCCCCATGTAGCAGCAAGGCTCAGAAGAGCCCACACACTCAGATCTTAACCCCAGTGTGCAGAAAGGGTCAAAACGTGTTTTTCAGCAGAAATAAACATGTTTCTGCAAGTTTGGTCAACCCCATGTAAGTTATGGGGCAGTAACAGTACACTTTTCAAAACGTGTTTTTCAGCCCGAAATAAACGCGTTTTTTCAGACAACTGAATCCCCATGTAGCAGCAAGGCTCAGAAGAGCCCACACACTCAGATCTTAACCCCAGTGTGCAGAAAGGTTCAAAACGTGTTTTTCAGCAGAAATAAACATGTTTCTGCAAGTTTGGTCAACCCCATGTAAGTTATGGGGCAGTAACAGTACACTTTTCAAAACGTGTTTTTCAGCCCGAAATAAACGCGTTTTTTCAGACAACTGAATCCCCATGTAGCAGCAAGTCTCAGAAGAGCCCACACACTCAGATCTTAACCCCAGTGTGCAGAAAGGTTCAAAACGTGTTTTTCAGCAGAAATAAACATGTTTCTGCAAGTTTGGTCAACCCCATGTAAGTTATGGGGCAGTAACAGTACACTTTTCAAAACGTGTTTTTCAGCCCGAAATAAACGCGTTTTTTCAGACAACTGAATCCCCATGTAGCAGCAAGGCTCAGAAGAGCCCACACACTCAGATCTTAACCCCAGTGTGCAAAAAGGTTCAAAACGTGTTTTTCAGCAGAAATAAACATGTTTCTGCAAGTTTGGTCAACCCCATGTAAGTTATGGGGCAGTAACAGTACACTTTTCAAAACGTGTTTTTCAGCCCGAAATAAACGCGTTTTTTCATACAACTGAATCCCCATGTAGCAGCAAGGCTCAGAAGAGCCCACACACTCAGCTCTTATCCCCAGTGTGCAGAAAGGGTCAAAACGTGTTTTTCAGCAGAAATAAACATGTTTCTGCAAGTTTGGTCAACCCCATGTAAGTTATGGGGCAGTAACAGTACACTTTTCAAAACGTGTTTTTCAGCCCGAAATAAACGCGTTTTTTCAGACAGCTGAATCCCCATGTAGCAGCAAGGCTCAGAAGAGCCCACACACTCAGATCTTAACCCCAGTGTGCAGAAAGGTTCAAAACGTGTTTTTCAGCAGAAATAAACATGTTTCTGCAAGTTTGGTCAACCCCATGTAAGTTATGGGGCAGTAACAGTACACTTTTCAAAACGTGTTTTTCAGCCCGAAATAAACGCGTTTTTTCAGACAACTGAATCCCCATGTAGCAGCAAGTCTCAGAAGAGCCCACACACTCAGATCTTAACCCCAGTGTGCAGTAAGGTTCAAAACGTGTTTTTCAGCAGAAATAAACATGTTTCTGCAAGTTTGGTCAACCCCATGTAAGGTATGGGGCAGTAACAGTACACTTTTCAAAACGTGTTTTTCAGCCCGAAATAAACGCGTTTTTTCAGACAACTGAATCCCCATGTAGCAGCAAGGCTCAGAAGAGCCCACACACTCAGATCTTAACCCCAGTGTGCAGAAAGGTTCAAAACGTGTTTTTCAGCAGAAATAAACATGTTTCTGCAAGTTTGGTCAACCCCATGTAAGGTATGGGGCAGTAACAGTACACTTTTCAAAACGTGTTTTTCAGCCCGAAATAAACGCGTTTTTTCAGACAACTGAATCCCCATGTAGCAGCAAGGCTCAGAAGAGCCCACACACTCAGATCTTAACCCCAGTGTGCAGAAAGGGTCAAAACGTGTTTTTCAGCAGAAATAAACATGTTTCTGCAAGTTTGGTCAACCCCATGTAAGTTATGGGGCAGTAACAGTACACTTTTCAAAACGTGTTTTTCAGCCCGAAATAAACGCGTTTTTTCAGACAACTGAATCCCCATGTAGCAGCAAGGCTCAGAAGAGCCCACACACTCAGATCTTAACCCCAGTGTGCAGAAAGGTTCAAAACGTGTTTTTCAGCAGAAATAAACATGTTTCTGCAAGTTTGGTCAACCCCATGTAAGGTATGGGGCAGTAACAGTACACTTTTCAAAACGTGTTTTTCAGCCCGAAATAAACGTGTTTTTTCAGACAACTGAATCCCCATGTAGCAGCAAGGCTCAGAAGAGCCCACACACTCAGATCTTAACCCCAGTGTGCAGAAAGGTTCAAAACGTGTTTTTCAGCAGAAATAAACATGTTTCTGCAAGTTTGGTCAACCCCATGTAAGTTATGGGGCAGTAACAGTACACTTTTCAAAACGTGTTTTTCAGCCCGAAATAAACGCGTTTTTTCAGACAACTGAATCCCCATGTAGCAGCAAAGCTCAGAAGAGCCCACACACTCAGATCTTAACCCCAGTGTGCAGAAAGGTTCAAAACGTGTTTTTCAGCAGAAATAAACATGTTTCTGCAAGTTTGGTCAACCCCATGTAAGTTATGGGGCAGTAACAGTACACTTTTCAAAACGTGTTTTTCAGCCCGAAATAAACGCGTTTTTTCAGACAACTGAATCCCCATGTAGCAGCAAGGCTCAGAAGAGCCCACACACTCAGATCTTAACCCCAGTGTGCAAAAAGGTTCAAAACGTGTTTTTCAGCAGAAATAAACATGTTTCTGCAAGTTTGGTCAACCCCATGTAAGTTATGTTGCAGTAACAGTACACTTTTCAAAACCTGTTTTTCAGCCCGAAATAAACGCGTTTTTTCAGACAACTGAATCCCCATGTAGCAGCAAGGCTCAGAAGAGCCCACACACTCAGATCTTAACCCCAGTGTGCAGAAAGGTTCAAAACGTGTTTTTCAGCAGAAATAAACATGTTTCTGCAAGTTTGGTCAACCCCATGTAAGGTATGGGGCAGTAACAGTACACTTTTCAAAACGTGTTTTTCAGCCCGAAATAAACGCGTTTTTTCAGACAACTGAATCCCCATGTAGCAGCAAGGCTCAGAAGAGCCCACACACTCAGATCTTAACCCCAGTGTGCAGAAAGGTTCAAAACGTGTTTTTCAGCAGAAATAAACATGTTTCTGCAAGTTTGGTCAACCCCATGTAAGTTATGGGGCAGTAACAGTACACTTTTCAAAACGTGTTTTTCAGCCCGAAATAAACGCGTTTTTTCAGACAACTGAATCCCCATGTAGCAGCAAGGCTCAGAAGAGCCCACACACTCAGATCTTAACCCCAGTGTGCAGAAAGGGTCAAAACGTGTTTTTCAGCAGAAATAAACATGTTTCTGCAAGTTTGGTCAACCCCATGTAAGTTATGGGGCAGTAACAGTACACTTTTCAAAACGTGTTTTTCAGCCCGAAATAAACGCGTTTTTTCAGACAACTGAATCCCCATGTAGCAGCAAGGCTCAGAAGAGCCCACACACTCAGATCTTAACCCCAGTGTGCAGAAAGGTTCAAAACGTGTTTTTCAGCAGAAATAAACATGTTTCTGCAAGTTTGGTCAACCCCATGTAAGGTATGGGGCAGTAACAGTACACTTTTCAAAACGTGTTTTTCAGCCCGAAATAAACGTGTTTTTTCAGACAACTGAATCCCCATGTAGCAGCAAGGCTCAGAAGAGCCCACACACTCAGATCTTAACCCCAGTGTGCAGAAAGGTTCAAAACGTGTTTTTCAGCAGAAATAAACATGTTTCTGCAAGTTTGGTCAACCCCATGTAAGTTATGGGGCAGTAACAGTACACTTTTCAAAACGTGTTTTTCAGCCCGAAATAAACGCGTTTTTTCAGACAACTGAATCCCCATGTAGCAGCAAAGCTCAGAAGAGCCCACACACTCAGATCTTAACCCCAGTGTGCAAAAAGGTTCAAAACGTGTTTTTCAGCAGAAATAAACATGTTTCTGCAAGTTTGGTCAACCCCATGTAAGTTATGGGGCAGTAACAGTACACTTTTCAAAACGTGTTTTTCAGCCCGAAATAAACGCGTTTTTTCAGACAACTGAATCCCCATGTAGCAGCAAGGCTCAGAAGAGCCCACACACTCAGATCTTAACCCCAGTGTGCAGAAAGGTTCAAAACGTGTTTTTCAGCAGAAATAAACATGTTTCTGCAAGTTTGGTCAACCCCATGTAAGGTATGGGGCAGTAACAGTACACTTTTCAAAACGTGTTTTTCAGCCCGAAATAAACGCGTTTTTTCAGACAACTGAATCCCCATGTAGCAGCAAGGCTCAGAAGAGCCCACACACTCAGATCTTAACCCCAGTGTGCAGAAAGGTTCAAAACGTGTTTTTCAGCAGAAATAAACATGTTTCTGCAAGTTTGGTCAACCCCATGTAAGTTATGGGGCAGTAACAGTACACTCTGCAAAACGTGTTTTTCAGCCCGAAATAAACGCGTTTTTTCAGACAACTGAATCCCCATGTAGCAGCAAGGCTCAGAAGAGCCCACACACTCAGATCTTAACCCCAGTGTGCAAAAAGGTTCAAAACGTGTTTTTCAGCAGAAATAAACATGTTTCTGCAAGTTTGGTCAACCCCATGTAAGTTATGTTGCAGTAACAGTACACTTTTCAAAACGTGTTTTTCAGCCCGAAATAAACGCGTTTTTTCAGTCAACTGAATCCCCATGAAGCAGCAAGGCTCAGATGAGCCCACACACTCAGCTCTTATCCCCAGTGTGCAGAAAGGGTCAAAACGTGTTTTTCAGCAGAAATAAACATGTTTCTGCAAGTTTGGTCAACCCCATGTAAGTTATGGGGCAGTAACAGTACACTTTTCAAAACGTGTTTTTCAGCCCGAAATAAACGCGTTTTTTCAGACAACTGAATCCCCATGTAGCAGCAAGGCTCAGAAGAGCCCACACACTCAGATCTTAACCCCAGTGTGCAGTAAGGTTCAAAACGTGTTTTTCAGCAGAAATAAACATGTTTCTGCAAGTTTGGTCAACCCCATGTAAGTTATGGGGCAGTAACAGTACACTTTTCAAAACGTGTTTTTCAGCCCGAAATAAACGCGTTTTTTCATACAACTGAATCCCCATGTAGCAGCAAGGCTCAGAAGAGCCCACACACTCAGCTCTTATCCCCAGTGTGCAGAAAGGGTCAAAACGTGTTTTTCAGCAGAAATAAACATGTTTCTGCAAGTTTGGTCAACCCCATGTAAGTTATGGGGCAGTAACAGTACACTTTTCAAAACGTGTTTTTCAGCCCGAAATAAACGCGTTTTTTCAGACAACTGAATCCCCATGTAGCAGCAAGGCTCAGAAGAGCCCACACACTCAGATCTTAACCCCAGTGTGCAGAAAGGTTCAAAACGTGTTTTTCAGCAGAAATAAACATGTTTCTGCAAGTTTGGTCAACCCCTGTAAGTTATGGGGCAGTAACAGTACACTTTTCAAAACGTGTTTTTCAGCCCGAAATAAACGCGTTTTTTCAGACAACTGAATCCCCATTTAGCAGCAAGTCTCAGAAGAGCCCACACACTCAGATCTTAACCCCAGTGTGCAGTAAGGTTCAAAACATGTTTTTCAGCAGAAATAAACATGTTTCTGCAAGTTTGGTCAACCCCATGTAAGTTATGGGGCAGTAACAGTACACTTTTCAAAACGTGTTTTTCAGCCCGAAATAAACGCGTTTTTTCAGACAACTGAATCCCCATGTAGCAGCAAGGCTCAGAAGAGCCCACACACTCAGATCTTAACCCCAGTGTGCAGAAAGGTTCAAAACGTGTTTTTCAGCAGAAATAAACATGTTTCTGCAAGTTTGGTCAACCCCTGTAAGTTATGGGGCAGTAACAGTACACTTTTCAAAACGTGTTTTTCAGCCCGAAATAAACGCGTTTTTTCAGACAACTGAATCCCCATTTAGCAGCAAGTCTCAGAAGAGCCCACACACTCAGATCTTAACCCCAGTGTGCAGTAAGGTTCAAAACATGTTTTTCAGCAGAAATAAACATGTTTCTGCAAGTTTGGTCAACCCCATGTAAGTTATGGGGCAGTAACAGTACACTTTTCAAAACGTGTTTTTCAGCCCGAAATAAACGCGTTTTTTCAGACAACTGAATCCCCATGTAGCAGCAAGTCTCAGAAGAGCCCACACACTCAGATCTTAACCCCAGTGTGCAGAAAGGTTCAAAACGTGTTTTTCAGCAGAAATAAACATGTTTCTGCAAGTTTGGTCAACCCCATGTAAGGTATGGGGCAGTAACAGTACACTTTTCAAAACGTGTTTTTCAGCCCGAAATAAACGCGTTTTTTCAGACAACTGAATCCCCATGTAGCAGCAAGGCTCAGAAGAGCCCACACACTCAGATCTTAACCCCAGTGTGCAGAAAGGTTCAAAACGTGTTTTTCAGCAGAAATAAACATGTTTCTGCAAGTTTGGTCAACCCCATGTAAGTTATGGGGCAGTAACAGTACACTTTTCAAAACATGTTTTTCAGCCCGAAATAAACGCGTTTACAGACAACTGAATCCCCATGTAGCAGCAAGGCTCAGAAGAGCCCACACACTCAGATCTTAACCCCAGTGTGCAGAAAGGGTCAAAACGTGTTTTTCAGCAGAAATAAACATGTTTCTGCAAGTTTGGTCAACCCCATGTAAGTTATGGGGCAGTAACAGTACACTTTTCAAAACGTGTTTTTCAGCCCGAAATAAACGCGTTTTTTCAGACAACTGAATCCCCATGTAGCAGCAAGGCTCAGAAGAGCCCACACACTCAGATCTTAACCCCAGTGTGCAGAAAGGTTCAAAACGTGTTTTTCAGCAGAAATAAACATGTTTCTGCAAGTTTGGTCAACCCCATGTAAGGTATGGGGCAGTAACAGTACACTTTTCAAAACGTGTTTTTCAGCCCGAAATAAACGCGTTTTTTCAGACAACTGAATCCCCATGTAGCAGCAAGGCTCAGAAGAGCCCACACACTCAGATCTTAACCCCAGTGTGCAGAAAGGTTCAAAACGTGTTTTTCAGCAGAAATAAACATGTTTCTGCAAGTTTGGTCAACCCCATGTAAGTTATGGGGCAGTAACAGTACACTTTTCAAAACGTGTTTTTCAGCCCGAAATAAACGCGTTTTTTCAGACAACTGAATCCCCATGTAGCAGCAAGGCTCAGAAGAGCCCACACACTCAGATCTTAACCCCAGTGTGCAGAAAGGTTCAAAACGTGTTTTTCAGCAGAAATAAACATGTTTCTGCAAGTTTGGTCAACCCCATGTAAGTTATGGGGCAGTAACAGTACACTTTTCAAAACGTGTTTTTCAGCCCGAAATAAACGCGTTTTTTCATACAACTGAATCCCCATGTAGCAGCAAGGCTCAGAAGAGCCCACACACTCAGCTCTTATCCCCAGTGTGCAGAAAGGGTCAAAACGTGTTTTTCAGCAGAAATAAACATGTTTCTGCAAGTTTGGTCAACCCCATGTAAGTTATGGGGCAGTAACAGTACACTTTTCAAAACATGTTTTTCAGCCCGAAATAAACGCGTTTTTTCAGACAACTGAATCCCCATGTAGCAGCAAGTCTCAGAAGAGCCCACACACTCAGATCTTAACCCCAGTGTGCAGAAAGGTTCAAAACGTGTTTTTCAGCAGAAATAAACATGTTTCTGCAAGTTTGGTCAACCCCATGTAAGTTATGGGGCAGTAACAGTACACTTTTCAAAACGTGTTTTTCAGCCCGAAATAAACGCGTTTTTTCAGACAACTGAATCCCCATGTAGCAGCAAGGCTCAGAAGAGCCCACACACTCAGATCTTAACCCCAGTGTGCAGAAAGGTTCAAAACGTGTTTTTCAGCAGAAATAAACATGTTTCTGCAAGTTTGGTCAACCCCATGTAAGTTATGGGGCAGTAACAGTACACTTTTCAAAACGTGTTTTTCAGCCCGAAATAAACGCGTTTTTTCAGACAACTGAATCCCCATGTAGCAGCAAGTCTCAGAAGAGCCCACACACTCAGATCTTAACCCCAGTGTGCAGAAAGGTTCAAAACGTGTTTTTCAGCAGAAATAAACATGTTTCTGCAAGTTTGGTCAACCCCATGTAAGGTATGGGGCAGTAACAGTACACTTTTCAAAACGTGTTTTTCAGCCCGAAATAAACGCGTTTTTTCAGACAACTGAATCCCCATGTAGCAGCAAGGCTCAGAAGAGCCCACACACTCAGACCTTAACCCCAGTGTGCAGAAAGGTTCAAAACGTGTTTTTCAGCAGAAATAAACATGTTTCTGCAAGTTTGGTCAACCCCATGTAAGTTATGGGGCAGTAACAGTACACTTTTCAAAACGTGTTTTTCAGCCCGAAATAAACGCGTTTTTTCAGACAACTGAATCCCCATGTAGCAGCAAGGCTCAGAAGAGCCCACACACTCAGATCTTAACCCCAGTGTGCAAAAAGGTTCAAAACGTGTTTTTCAGCAGAAATAAACATGTTTCTGCAAGTTTGGTCAACCCCATGTAAGTTATGGGGCAGTAACAGTACACTTTTCAAAACGTGTTTTTCAGCCCGAAATAAACGCGTTTTTTCATACAACTGAATCCCCATGTAGCAGCAAGGCTCAGAAGAGCCCACACACTCAGCTCTTATCCCCAGTGTGCAGAAAGGGTCAAAACGTGTTTTTCAGCAGAAATAAACATGTTTCTGCAAGTTTGGTCAACCCCATGTAAGTTATGGGGCAGTAACAGTACACTTTTCAAAACGTGTTTTTCAGCCCGAAATAAACGCGTTTTTTCAGACAACTGAATCCCCATGTAGCAGCAAGGCTCAGAAGAGCCCACACACTCAGATCTTAACCCCAGTGTGCAGAAAGGTTCAAAACGTGTTTTTCAGCAGAAATAAACATGTTTCTGCAAGTTTGGTCAACCCCATGTAAGTTATGGGGCAGTAACAGTACACTTTTCAAAACGTGTTTTTCAGCCCGAAATAAACGCGTTTTTTCAGACAACTGAATCCCCATGTAGCAGCAAGTCTCAGAAGAGCCCACACACTCAGATCTTAACCCCAGTGTGCAGTAAGGTTCAAAACGTGTTTTTCAGCAGAAATAAACATGTTTCTGCAAGTTTGGTCAACCCCATGTAAGTTATGGGGCAGTAACAGTACACTTTTCAAAACGTGTTTTTCAGCCCGAAATAAACGCGTTTTTTCAGACAACTGAATCCCCATGTAGCAGCAAGGCTCAGAAGAGCCCACACACTCAGATCTTAACCCCAGTGTGCAGAAAGGTTCAAAACGTGTTTTTCAGCAGAAATAAACATGTTTCTGCAAGTTTGGTCAACCCCATGTAAGTTATGGGGCAGTAACAGTACACTTTTCAAAACGTGTTTTTCAGCCCGAAATAAACGCGTTTTTTCATACAACTGAATCCCCATGTAGCAGCAAGGCTCAGAAGAGCCCACACACTCAGCTCTTATCCCCAGTGTGCAGAAAGGGTCAAAACGTGTTTTTCAGCAGAAATAAACATGTTTCTGCAAGTTTGGTCAACCCCATGTAAGTTAATGGCAGTAACAGTACACTTTTCAAAACGTGTTTTTCAGCCCGAAATAAACGCGTTTTTTCAGACAACTGAATCCCCATGTAGCAGCAAGTCTCAGAAGAGCCCACACACTCAGATCTTAACCCCAGTGTGCAGAAAGGTTCAAAACGTGTTTTTCAGCAGAAATAAACATGTTTCTGCAAGTTTGGTCAACCCCATGTAAGGTATGGGGCAGTAACAGTACACTTTTCAAAACGTGTTTTTCAGCCCGAAATAAACGCGTTTTTTCAGACAACTGAATCCCCATGTAGCAGCAAGGCTCAGAAGAGCCCACACACTCAGATCTTAACCCCAGTGTGCAGAAAGGTTCAAAACGTGTTTTTCAGCAGAAATAAACATGTTTCTGCAAGTTTGGTCAACCCCATGTAAGTTATGGGGCAGTAACAGTACACTTTTCAAAACGTGTTTTTCAGCCCGAAATAAACGCGTTTTTTCAGACAACTGAATCCCCATGTAGCAGCAAGGCTCAGAAGAGCCCACACACTCAGATCTTAACCCCAGTGTGCAAAAAGGTTCAAAACGTGTTTTTCAGCAGAAATAAACATGTTTCTGCAAGTTTGGTCAACCCCATGTAAGTTATGGGGCAGTAACAGTACACTTTTCAAAACGTGTTTTTCAGCCCGAAATAAACGCGTTTTTTCATACAACTGAATCCCCATGTAGCAGCAAGGCTCAGAAGAGCCCACACACTCAGCTCTTATCCCCAGTGTGCAGAAAGGGTCAAAACGTGTTTTTCAGCAGAAATAAACATGTTTCTGCAAGTTTGGTCAACCCCATGTAAGTTATGGGGCAGTAACAGTACACTTTTCAAAACGTGTTTTTCAGCCCGAAATAAACGCGTTTTTTCAGACAACTGAATCCCCATGTAGCAGCAAGGCTCAGAAGAGCCCACACACTCAGATCTTAACCCCAGTGTGCAGAAAGGTTCAAAACGTGTTTTTCAGCAGAAATAAACATGTTTCTGCAAGTTTGGTCAACCCCATGTAAGTTATGGGGCAGTAACAGTACACTTTTCAAAACGTGTTTTTCAGCCCGAAATAAACGCGTTTTTTCAGACAACTGAATCCCCATGTAGCAGCAAGTCTCAGAAGAGCCCACACACTCAGATCTTAACCCCAGTGTGCAGTAAGGTTCAAAACGTGTTTTTCAGCAGAAATAAACATGTTTCTGCAAGTTTGGTCAACCCCATGTAAGGTATGGGGCAGTAACAGTACACTTTTCAAAACGTGTTTTTCAGCCCGAAATAAACGCGTTTTTTCAGACAACTGAATCCCCATGTAGCAGCAAGTCTCAGAAGAGCCCACACACTCAGATCTTAACCCCAGTGTGCAGAAAGGTTCAAAACGTGTTTTTCAGCAGAAATAAACATGTTTCTGCAAGTTTGGTCAACCCCATGTAAGTTATGGGGCAGTAACAGTACACTTTTCAAAACGTGTTTTTCAGCCCGAAATAAACGCGTTTTTTCAGACAACTGAATCCCCATGTAGCAGCAAGGCTCAGAAGAGCCCACACACTCAGATCTTAACCCCAGTGTGCAGAAAGGGTCAAAACGTGTTTTTCAGCAGAAATAAACATGTTTCTGCAAGTTTGGTCAACCCCATGTAAGTTATGGGGCAGTAACAGTACACTTTTCAAAACGTGTTTTTCAGCCCGAAATAAACGCGTTTTTTCAGACAACTGAATCCCCATGTAGCAGCAAGGCTCAGAAGAGCCCACACACTCAGATCTTAACCCCAGTGTGCAGAAAGGGTCAAAACGTGTTTTTCAGCAGAAATAAACATGTTTCTGCAAGTTTGGTCAACCCCATGTAAGTTATGGGGCAGTAACAGTACACTTTTCAAAACGTGTTTTTCAGCCCGAAATAAACGCGTTTTTTCAGACAACTGAATCCCCATGTAGCAGCAAGGCTCAGAAGAGCCCACACACTCAGATCTTAACCCCAGTGTGCAGAAAGGTTCAAAACGTGTTTTTCAGCAGAAATAAACATGTTTCTGCAAGTTTGGTCAACCCCATGTAAGTTATGGGGCAGTAACAGTACACTTTTCAAAACGTGTTTTTCAGCCCGAAATAAACGCGTTTTTTCAGACAACTGAATCCCCATGTAGCAGCAAGTCTCAGAAGAGCCCACACACTCAGATCTTAACCCCAGTGTGCAGAAAGGTTCAAAACGTGTTTTTCAGCAGAAATAAACATGTTTCTGCAAGTTTGGTCAACCCCATGTAAGTTATGGGGCAGTAACAGTACACTTTTCAAAACGTGTTTTTCAGCCCGAAATAAACGCGTTTTTTCAGACAACTGAATCCCCATGTAGCAGCAAGGCTCAGAAGAGCCCACACACTCAGATCTTAACCCCAGTGTGCAAAAAGGTTCAAAACGTGTTTTTCAGCAGAAATAAACATGTTTCTGCAAGTTTGGTCAACCCCATGTAAGTTATGGGGCAGTAACAGTACACTTTTCAAAACGTGTTTTTCAGCCCGAAATAAACGCGTTTTTTCATACAACTGAATCCCCATGTAGCAGCAAGGCTCAGAAGAGCCCACACACTCAGCTCTTATCCCCAGTGTGCAGAAAGGGTCAAAACGTGTTTTTCAGCAGAAATAAACATGTTTCTGCAAGTTTGGTCAACCCCATGTAAGTTATGGGGCAGTAACAGTACACTTTTCAAAACGTGTTTTTCAGCCCGAAATAAACGCGTTTTTTCAGACAGCTGAATCCCCATGTAGCAGCAAGGCTCAGAAGAGCCCACACACTCAGATCTTAACCCCAGTGTGCAGAAAGGTTCAAAACGTGTTTTTCAGCAGAAATAAACATGTTTCTGCAAGTTTGGTCAACCCCATGTAAGTTATGGGGCAGTAACAGTACACTTTTCAAAACGTGTTTTTCAGCCCGAAATAAACGCGTTTTTTCAGACAACTGAATCCCCATGTAGCAGCAAGTCTCAGAAGAGCCCACACACTCAGATCTTAACCCCAGTGTGCAGTAAGGTTCAAAACGTGTTTTTCAGCAGAAATAAACATGTTTCTGCAAGTTTGGTCAACCCCATGTAAGGTATGGGGCAGTAACAGTACACTTTTCAAAACGTGTTTTTCAGCCCGAAATAAACGCGTTTTTTCAGACAACTGAATCCCCATGTAGCAGCAAGTCTCAGAAGAGCCCACACACTCAGATCTTAACCCCAGTGTGCAGAAAGGTTCAAAACGTGTTTTTCAGCAGAAATAAACATGTTTCTGCAAGTTTGGTCAACCCCATGTAAGTTATGGGGCAGTAACAGTACACTTTTCAAAACGTGTTTTTCAGCCCGAAATAAACGCGTTTTTTCAGACAACTGAATCCCCATGTAGCAGCAAGTCTCAGAAGAGCCCACACACTCAGATCTTAACCCCAGTGTGCAGAAAGGTTCAAAACGTGTTTTTCAGCAGAAATAAACATGTTTCTGCAAGTTTGGTCAACCCCATGTAAGTTATGGGGCAGTAACAGTACACTTTTCAAAACGTGTTTTTCAGCCCGAAATAAACGTGTTTTTTCAGACAACTGAATCCCCATGTAGCAGCAAGGCTCAGAAGAGCCCACACACTCAGATCTTAACCCCAGTGTGCAAAAAGGTTCAAAACGTGTTTTTCAGCAGAAATAAACATGTTTCTGCAAGTTTGGTCAACCCCATGTAAGTTATGTTGCAGTAACAGTACACTTTTCAAAACGTGTTTTTCAGCCCGAAATAAACGCGTTTTTTCAGACAACTGAATCCCCATGTAGCAGCAAGGCTCAGAAGAGCCCACACACTCAGATCTTAACCCCAGTGTGCAGAAAGGTTCAAAACGTGTTTTTCAGCAGAAATAAACATGTTTCTGCAAGTTTGGTCAACCCCATGTAAGGTATGGGGCAGTAACAGTACACTTTTCAAAACGTGTTTTTCAGCCCGAAATAAACGCGTTTTTTCAGACAACTGAATCCCCATGTAGCAGCAAGGCTCAGAAGAGCCCACACACTCAGATCTTAACCCCAGTGTGCAGAAAGGGTCAAAACGTGTTTTTCAGCAGAAATAAACATGTTTCTGCAAGTTTGGTCAACCCCATGTAAGTTATGGGGCAGTAACAGTACACTTTTCAAAACGTGTTTTTCAGCCCGAAATAAACGCGTTTTTTCAAACAACTGAATCCCCATGTAGCAGCAAGGCTCAGAAGAGCCCACACACTCAGATCTTAACCCCAGTGTGCAGAAAGGTTCAAAACGTGTTTTTCAGCAGAAATAAACATGTTTCTGCAAGTTTGGTCAACCCCATGTAAGGTATGGGGCAGTAACAGTACACTTTTCAAAACGTGTTTTTCAGCCCGAAATAAACGTGTTTTTTCAGACAACTGAATCCCCATGTAGCAGCAAGGCTCAGAAGAGCCCACACACTCAGATCTTAACCCCAGTGTGCAGAAAGGTTCAAAACGTGTTTTTCAGCAGAAATAAACATGTTTCTGCAAGTTTGGTCAACCCCATGTAAGTTATGGGGCAGTAACAGTACACTTTTCAAAACGTGTTTTTCAGCTCGAAATAAACGCGTTTTTTCAGACAACTGAATCCCCATGTAGCAGCAAAGCTCAGAAGAGCCCACACACTCAGATCTTAACCCCAGTGTGCAGAAAGGTTCAAAACGTGTTTTTCAGCAGAAATAAACATGTTTCTGCAAGTTTGGTCAACCCCATGTAAGTTATGGGGCAGTAACAGTACACTTTTCAAAACGTGTTTTTCAGCCCGAAATAAACGCGTTTTTTCAGACAACTGAATCCCCATGTAGCAGCAAGGCTCAGAAGAGCCCACACACTCAGATCTTAACCCCAGTGTGCAAAAAGGTTCAAAACGTGTTTTTCAGCAGAAATAAACATGTTTCTGCAAGTTTGGTCAACCCCATGTAAGTTATGTTGCAGTAACAGTACACTTTTCAAAACCTGTTTTTCAGCCCGAAATAAACGCGTTTTTTCAGACAACTGAATCCCCATGTAGCAGCAAGGCTCAGAAGAGCCCACACACTCAGATCTTAACCCCAGTGTGCAGAAAGGTTCAAAACGTGTTTTTCAGCAGAAATAAACATGTTTCTGCAAGTTTGGTCAACCCCATGTAAGGTATGGGGCAGTAACAGTACACTTTTCAAAACGTGTTTTTCAGCCCGAAATAAACGCGTTTTTTCAGACAACTGAATCCCCATGTAGCAGCAAGGCTCAGAAGAGCCCACACACTCAGATCTTAACCCCAGTGTGCAGAAAGGTTCAAAACGTGTTTTTCAGCAGAAATAAACATGTTTCTGCAAGTTTGGTCAACCCCATGTAAGTTATGGGGCAGTAACAGTACACTTTTCAAAACGTGTTTTTCAGCCCGAAATAAACGCGTTTTTTCAGACAACTGAATCCCCATGTAGCAGCAAGGCTCAGAAGAGCCCACACACTCAGATCTTAACCCCAGTGTGCAGAAAGGGTCAAAACGTGTTTTTCAGCAGAAATAAACATGTTTCTGCAAGTTTGGTCAACCCCATGTAAGTTATGGGGCAGTAACAGTACACTTTTCAAAACGTGTTTTTCAGCCCGAAATAAACGCGTTTTTTCAGACAACTGAATCCCCATGTAGCAGCAAGGCTCAGAAGAGCCCACACACTCAGATCTTAACCCCAGTGTGCAGAAAGGTTCAAAACGTGTTTTTCAGCAGAAATAAACATGTTTCTGCAAGTTTGGTCAACCCCATGTAAGGTATGGGGCAGTAACAGTACACTTTTCAAAACGTGTTTTTCAGCCCGAAATAAACGTGTTTTTTCAGACAACTGAATCCCCATGTAGCAGCAAAGCTCAGAAGAGCCCACACACTCAGATCTTAACCCCAGTGTGCAGAAAGGTTCAAAACGTGTTTTTCAGCAGAAATAAACATGTTTCTGCAAGTTTGGTCAACCCCATGTAAGTTATGGGGCAGTAACAGTACACTTTTCAAAACGTGTTTTTCAGCCCGAAATAAACGCGTTTTTTCAGACAACTGAATCCCCATGTAGCAGCAAAGCTCAGAAGAGCCCACACACTCAGATCTTAACCCCAGTGTGCAAAAAGGTTCAAAACGTGTTTTTCAGCAGAAATAAACATGTTTCTGCAAGTTTGGTCAACCCCATGTAAGTTATGGGGCAGTAACAGTACACTTTTCAAAACGTGTTTTTCAGCCCGAAATAAACGCGTTTTTTCAGACAACTGAATCCCCATGTAGCAGCAAGGCTCAGAAGAGCCCACACACTCAGATCTTAACCCCAGTGTGCAGAAATGGTCAAGACGTGTTTTTCAGCAGAAATAAACATGTTTCTGCAAGTTTGGTCAACCCCATGTAAGTTATGGGGCAGTAACAGTACACTTTTCAAAACGTGTTTTTCAGCCCGAAATAAACGCGTTTTTTCAGACAACTGAATCCCCATGTAGCAGCAAGTCTCAGAAGAGCCCACACACTCAGATCTTAACCCCAGTGTGCAGAAAGGTTCAAAACGTGTTTTTCAGCAGAAATAAACATGTTTCTGCAAGTTTGGTCAACCCCATGTAAGTTATGGGGCAGTAACAGTACACTCTGCAAAACGTGTTTTTCAGCCCGAAATAAACGCGTTTTTTCAGACAACTGAATCCCCATGTAGCAGCAAGGCTCAGAAGAGCCCACACACTCAGATCTTAACCCCAGTGTGCAAAAAGGTTCAAAACGTGTTTTTCAGCAGAAATAAACATGTTTCTGCAAGTTTGGTCAACCCCATGTAAGTTATGGGGCAGTAACAGTACACTTTTCAAAACGTGTTTTTCAGCCCGAAATAAACGCGTTTTTTCAGACAACTGAATCCCCATGTAGCAGCAAGGCTCAGAAGAGCCCACACACTCAGATCTTAACCCCAGTGTGCAAAAAGGTTCAAAACGTGTTTTTCAGCAGAAATAAACATGTTTCTGCAAGTTTGGTCAACCCCATGTAAGTTATGGGGCAGTAACAGTACACTTTTCAAAACGTGTTTTTCAGCCCGAAATAAACGCGTTTTTTCAGACAACTGAATCCCCATGTAGCAGCAAGGCTCAGAAGAGCCCACACACTCAGATCTTAACCCCAGTGTGCAGAAATGGTCAAGACGTGTTTTTCAGCAGAAATAAACATGTTTCTGCAAGTTTGGTCAACCCCATGTAAGTTATGGGGCAGTAACAGTACACTTTTCAAAACGTGTTTTTCAGCCCGAAATAAACGCGTTTTTTCCGACAACTGAATCCCCATGTAGCAGCAAGGCTCAGAAGAGCCCACACACTCAGATCTTAACCCCAGTGTGCAGTAAGGTTCAAAACGTGTTTTTCAGCAGAAATAAACATGTTTCTGCAAGTTTGGTCAACCCCATGTAAGTTATGGGGCAGTAACAGTACACTTTTCAAAACGTGTTTTTCAGCCCGAAATTAACGCGTTTTTTCAGACAACTGAATCCCCATGTAGCAGCAAGGCTCAGAAGAGCCCACACACTCAGATCTTAACCCCAGTGTGCAGAAAGGTTCAAAACGTGTTTTTCAGCAGAAATAAACATGTTTCTGCAAGTTTGGTCAACCCCATGTAAGTTATGGGGCAGTAACAGTACACTCTGCAAAACGTGTTTTTCAGCCCGAAATAAACGCGTTTTTTCAGACAACTGAATCCCCATGTAGCAGCAAGGCTCAGAAGAGCCCACACACTCAGATCTTAACCCCAGTGTGCAAAAAGGTTCAAAACGTGTTTTTCAGCAGAAATAAACATGTTTCTGCAAGTTTGGTCAACCCCATGTAAGTTATGTTGCAGTAACAGTACACTTTTCAAAACGTGTTTTTCAGCCCGAAATAAACGCGTTTTTTCAGTCAACTGAATCCCCATGAAGCAGCAAGGCTCAGATGAGCCCACACACTCAGCTCTTATCCCCAGTGTGCAGAAAGGGTCAAAACGTGTTTTTCAGCAGAAATAAACATGTTTCTGCAAGTTTGGTCAACCCCATGTAAGTTATGGGGCAGTAACAGTACACTTTTCAAAACGTGTTTTTCAGCCCGAAATAAACGCGTTTTTTCAGACAACTGAATCCCCATGTAGCAGCAAGTCTCAGAAGAGCCCACACACTCAGATCTTAACCCCAGTGTGCAGTAAGGTTCAAAACGTGTTTTTCAGCAGAAATAAACATGTTTCTGCAAGTTTGGTCAACCCCATGTAAGTTATGGGGCAGTAACAGTACACTTTTCAAAACGTGTTTTTCAGCCCGAAATAAACGCGTTTTTTCAGACAACTGAATCCCCATGTAGCAGCAAGGCTCAGAAGAGCCCACACACTCAGATCTTAACCCCAGTGTGCAGAAAGGGTCAAAACGTGTTTTTCAGCAGAAATAAACATGTTTCTGCAAGTTTGGTCAACCCCATGTAAGTTATGGGGCAGTAACAGTACACTTTTCAAAACGTGTTTTTCAGCCCGAAATAAACGCGTTTTTTCAGACAACTGAATCCCCATGTAGCAGCAAGGCTCAGAAGAGCCCACACACTCAGATCTTAACCCCAGTGTGCAGAAAGGTTCAAAACGTGTTTTTCAGCAGAAATAAACATGTTTCTGCAAGTTTGGTCAACCCCATGTAAGTTATGGGGCAGTAACAGTACACTTTTCAAAACGTGTTTTTCAGCCCGAAATAAACGCGTTTTTTCAGACAACTGAATCCCCATGTAGCAGCAAGTCTCAGAAGAGCCCACACACTCAGATCTTAACCCCAGTGTGCAGAAAGGTTCAAAACGTGTTTTTCAGCAGAAATAAACATGTTTCTGCAAGTTTGGTCAACCCCATGTAAGTTATGGGGCAGTAACAGTACACTTTTCAAAACGTGTTTTTCAGCCCGAAATAAACGCGTTTTTTCAGACAACTGAATCCCCATGTAGCAGCAAGGCTCAGAAGAGCCCACACACTCAGATCTTAACCCCAGTGTGCAAAAAGGTTCAAAACGTGTTTTTCAGCAGAAATAAACATGTTTCTGCAAGTTTGGTCAACCCCATGTAAGTTATGGGGCAGTAACAGTACACTTTTCAAAACGTGTTTTTCAGCCCGAAATAAACGCGTTTTTTCATACAACTGAATCCCCATGTAGCAGCAAGGCTCAGAAGAGCCCACACACTCAGCTCTTATCCCCAGTGTGCAGAAAGGGTCAAAACGTGTTTTTCAGCAGAAATAAACATGTTTCTGCAAGTTTGGTCAACCCCATGTAAGTTATGGGGCAGTAACAGTACACTTTTCAAAACGTGTTTTTCAGCCCGAAATAAACGCGTTTTTTCAGACAGCTGAATCCCCATGTAGCAGCAAGGCTCAGAAGAGCCCACACACTCAGATCTTAACCCCAGTGTGCAGAAAGGTTCAAAACGTGTTTTTCAGCAGAAATAAACATGTTTCTGCAAGTTTGGTCAACCCCATGTAAGTTATGGGGCAGTAACAGTACACTTTTCAAAACGTGTTTTTCAGCCCGAAATAAACGCGTTTTTTCAGACAACTGAATCCCCATGTAGCAGCAAGTCTCAGAAGAGCCCACACACTCAGATCTTAACCCCAGTGTGCAGTAAGGTTCAAAACGTGTTTTTCAGCAGAAATAAACATGTTTCTGCAAGTTTGGTCAACCCCATGTAAGTTATGGGGCAGTAACAGTACACTTTTCAAAACGTGTTTTTCAGCCCGAAATAAACGTGTTTTTTCAGACAACTGAATCCCCATGTAGCAGCAAGGCTCAGAAGAGCCCACACACTCAGATCTTAACCCCAGTGTGCAAAAAGGTTCAAAACGTGTTTTTCAGCAGAAATAAACATGTTTCTGCAAGTTTGGTCAACCCCATGTAAGTTATGTTGCAGTAACAGTACACTTTTCAAAACGTGTTTTTCAGCCCGAAATAAACGCGTTTTTTCAGACAACTGAATCCCCATGTAGCAGCAAGGCTCAGAAGAGCCCACACACTCAGATCTTAACCCCAGTGTGCAGAAAGGTGCAAAACGTGTTTTTCAGCAGAAATAAACATGTTTCTGCAAGTTTGGTCAACCCCATGTAAGGTATGGGGCAGTAACAGTACACTTTTCAAAACGTGTTTTTCAGCCCGAAATAAACGCGTTTTTTCAGACAACTGAATCCCCATGTAGCAGCAAGGCTCAGAAGAGCCCACACACTCAGATCTTAACCCCAGTGTGCAGAAAGGGTCAAAACGTGTTTTTCAGCAGAAATAAACATGTTTCTGCAAGTTTGGTCAACCCCATGTAAGTTATGGGGCAGTAACAGTACACTTTTCAAAACGTGTTTTTCAGCCCGAAATAAACGCGTTTTTTCAGACAACTGAATCCCCATGTAGCAGCAAGGCTCAGAAGAGCCCACACACTCAGATCTTAACCCCAGTGTGCAGAAAGGTTCAAAACGTGTTTTTCAGCAGAAATAAACATGTTTCTGCAAGTTTGGTCAACCCCATGTAAGGTATGGGGCAGTAACAGTACACTTTTCAAAACGTGTTTTTCAGCCCGAAATAAACGTGTTTTTTCAGACAACTGAATCCCCATGTAGCAGCAAGGCTCAGAAGAGCCCACACACTCAGATCTTAACCCCAGTGTGCAGAAAGGTTCAAAACGTGTTTTTCAGCAGAAATAAACATGTTTCTGCAAGTTTGGTCAACCCCATGTAAGTTATGGGGCAGTAACAGTACACTTTTCAAAACGTGTTTTTCAGCCCGAAATAAACGCGTTTTTTCAGACAACTGAATCCCCATGTAGCAGCAAAGCTCAGAAGAGCCCACACACTCAGATCTTAACCCCAGTGTGCAGAAAGGTTCAAAACGTGTTTTTCAGCAGAAATAAACATGTTTCTGCAAGTTTGGTCAACCCCATGTAAGTTATGGGGCAGTAACAGTACACTTTTCAAAACGTGTTTTTCAGCCCGAAATAAACGCGTTTTTTCAGACAACTGAATCCCCATGTAGCAGCAAGGCTCAGAAGAGCCCACACACTCAGATCTTAACCCCAGTGTGCAAAAAGGTTCAAAACGTGTTTTTCAGCAGAAATAAACATGTTTCTGCAAGTTTGGTCAACCCCATGTAAGTTATGTTGCAGTAACAGTACACTTTTCAAAACCTGTTTTTCAGCCCGAAATAAACGCGTTTTTTCAGACAACTGAATCCCCATGTAGCAGCAAGGCTCAGAAGAGCCCACACACTCAGATCTTAACCCCAGTGTGCAGAAAGGTTCAAAACGTGTTTTTCAGCAGAAATAAACATGTTTCTGCAAGTTTGGTCAACCCCATGTAAGGTATGGGGCAGTAACAGTACACTTTTCAAAACGTGTTTTTCAGCCCGAAATAAACGCGTTTTTTCAGACAACTGAATCCCCATGTAGCAGCAAGGCTCAGAAGAGCCCACACACTCAGATCTTAACCCCAGTGTGCAGAAAGGTTCAAAACGTGTTTTTCAGCAGAAATAAACATGTTTCTGCAAGTTTGGTCAACCCCATGTAAGTTATGGGGCAGTAACAGTACACTTTTCAAAACGTGTTTTTCAGCCCGAAATAAACGCGTTTTTTCAGACAACTGAATCCCCATGTAGCAGCAAGGCTCAGAAGAGCCCACACACTCAGATCTTAACCCCAGTGTGCAGAAAGGGTCAAAACGTGTTTTTCAGCAGAAATAAACATGTTTCTGCAAGTTTGGTCAACCCCATGTAAGTTATGGGGCAGTAACAGTACACTTTTCAAAACGTGTTTTTCAGCCCGAAATAAACGCGTTTTTTCAGACAACTGAATCCCCATGTAGCAGCAAGGCTCAGAAGAGCCCACACACTCAGATCTTAACCCCAGTGTGCAGAAAGGTTCAAAACGTGTTTTTCAGCAGAAATAAACATGTTTCTGCAAGTTTGGTCAACCCCATGTAAGGTATGGGGCAGTAACAGTACACTTTTCAAAACGTGTTTTTCAGCCCGAAATAAACGTGTTTTTTCAGACAACTGAATCCCCATGTAGCAGCAAAGCTCAGAAGAGCCCACACACTCAGATCTTAACCCCAGTGTGCAGAAAGGTTCAAAACGTGTTTTTCAGCAGAAATAAACATGTTTCTGCAAGTTTGGTCAACCCCATGTAAGTTATGGGGCAGTAACAGTACACTTTTCAAAACGTGTTTTTCAGCCCGAAATAAACGCGTTTTTTCAGACAACTGAATCCCCATGTAGCAGCAAAGCTCAGAAGAGCCCACACACTCAGATCTTAACCCCAGTGTGCAAAAAGGTTCAAAACGTGTTTTTCAGCAGAAATAAACATGTTTCTGCAAGTTTGGTCAACCCCATGTAAGTTATGGGGCAGTAACAGTACACTTTTCAAAACGTGTTTTTCAGCCCGAAATAAACGCGTTTTTTCAGACAACTGAATCCCCATGTAGCAGCAAGGCTCAGAAGAGCCCACACACTCAGATCTTAACCCCAGTGTGCAGAAATGGTCAAGACGTGTTTTTCAGCAGAAATAAACATGTTTCTGCAAGTTTGGTCAACCCCATGTAAGTTATGGGGCAGTAACAGTACACTTTTCAAAACGTGTTTTTCAGCCCGAAATAAACGCGTTTTTTCCGACAACTGAATCCCCATGTAGCAGCAAGGCTCAGAAGAGCCCACACACTCAGATCTTAACCCCAGTGTGCAGTAAGGTTCAAAACGTGTTTTTCAGCAGAAATAAACATGTTTCTGCAAGTTTGGTCAACCCCATGTAAGTTATGGGGCAGTAACAGTACACTTTTCAAAACGTGTTTTTCAGCCCGAAATTAACGCGTTTTTTCAGACAACTGAATCCCCATGTAGCAGCAAGGCTCAGAAGAGCCCACACACTCAGATCTTAACCCCAGTGTGCAGAAAGGTTCAAAACGTGTTTTTCAGCAGAAATAAACATGTTTCTGCAAGTTTGGTCAACCCCATGTAAGTTATGGGGCAGTAACAGTACACTCTGCAAAACGTGTTTTTCAGCCCGAAATAAACGCGTTTTTTCAGACAACTGAATCCCCATGTAGCAGCAAGGCTCAGAAGAGCCCACACACTCAGATCTTAACCCCAGTGTGCAAAAAGGTTCAAAACGTGTTTTTCAGCAGAAATAAACATGTTTCTGCAAGTTTGGTCAACCCCATGTAAGTTATGTTGCAGTAACAGTACACTTTTCAAAACGTGTTTTTCAGCCCGAAATAAACGCGTTTTTTCAGTCAACTGAATCCCCATGAAGCAGCAAGGCTCAGATGAGCCCACACACTCAGCTCTTATCCCCAGTGTGCAGAAAGGGTCAAAACGTGTTTTTCAGCAGAAATAAACATGTTTCTGCAAGTTTGGTCAACCCCATGTAAGTTATGGGGCAGTAACAGTACACTTTTCAAAACGTGTTTTTCAGCCCGAAATAAACGCGTTTTTTCAGACAACTGAATCCCCATGTAGCAGCAAGTCTCAGAAGAGCCCACACACTCAGATCTTAACCCCAGTGTGCAGTAAGGTTCAAAACGTGTTTTTCAGCAGAAATAAACATGTTTCTGCAAGTTTGGTCAACCCCATGTAAGTTATGGGTCAGTAACAGTACACTTTTCAAAACGTGTTTTTCAGCCCGAAATAAACGCGTTTTTTCAGTCAACTGAATCCCCATGTAGCAGCAAGGCTCAGAAGAGCCCACACACTCAGATCTTAACCCCAGTGTGCAGAAAGGTTCAAAACGTGTTTTTCAGCAGAAATAAACATGTTTCTGCAAGTTTGGTCAACCCCATGTAAGGTATGGGGCAGTAACAGTACACTTTTCAAAACGTGTTTTTCAGCCCGAAATAAACGCGTTTTTTCAGACAACTGAATCCCCATGTAGCAGCAAGGCTCAGAAGAGCCCACACACTCAGATCTTAACCCCAGTGTGCAGAAAGGTTCAAAACGTGTTTTTCAGCAGAAATAAACATGTTTCTGCAAGTTTGGTCAACCCCATGTAAGTTATGGGGCAGTAACAGTACACTCTGCAAAACGTGTTTTTCAGCCCGAAATAAACGCGTTTTTTCAGACAACTGAATCCCCATGTAGCAGCAAGGCTCAGAAGAGCCCACACACTCAGATCTTAACCCCAGTGTGCAAAAAGGTTCAAAACGTGTTTTTCAGCAGAAATAAACATGTTTCTGCAAGTTTGGTCAACCCCATGTAAGTTATGTTGCAGTAACAGTACACTTTTCAAAACGTGTTTTTCAGCCCGAAATAAACGCGTTTTTTCAGTCAACTGAATCCCCATGAAGCAGCAAGGCTCAGATGAGCCCACACACTCAGCTCTTATCCCCAGTGTGCAGAAAGGGTCAAAACGTGTTTTTCAGCAGAAATAAACATGTTTCTGCAAGTTTGGTCAACCCCATGTAAGTTATGGGGCAGTAACAGTACACTTTTCAAAACGTGTTTTTCAGCCCGAAATAAACGCGTTTTTTCAGACAACTGAATCCCCATGTAGCAGCAAGTCTCAGAAGAGCCCACACACTCAGATCTTAACCCCAGTGTGCAGTAAGGTTCAAAACGTGTTTTTCAGCAGAAATAAACATGTTTCTGCAAGTTTGGTCAACCCCATGTAAGTTATGGGTCAGTAACAGTACACTTTTCAAAACGTGTTTTTCAGCCCGAAATAAACGCGTTTTTTCAGACAACTGAATCCCCATGTAGCAGCAAGGCTCAGAAGAGCCCACACACTCAGAACTTAACCCCAGTGTGCAGAAAGGTTCAAAACGTGTTTTTCAGCAGAAATAAACATGTTTCTGCAAGTTTGGTCAACCCCATGTAAGGTATGGGGCAGTAACAGTACACTTTTCAAAACGTGTTTTTCAGCCCGAAATAAACGCGTTTTTTCAGACAACTGAATCCCCATGTAGCAGCAAGGCTCAGAAGAGCCCACACACTCAGATCTTAACCCCAGTGTGCAGAAAGGTTCAAAACGTGTTTTTCAGCAGAAATAAACATGTTTCTGCAAGTTTGGTCAACCCCATGTTAGTTATGGGGCAGTAACAGTACACTTTTCAAAACGTGTTTTTCAGCCCGAAATAAACGCGTTTTTTCAGACAACTGAATCCCCATGTAGCAGCAAGGCACAGAAGAGCCCACACACTCAGATCTTAACCCCAGTGTGCAGAAAGGTTCAAAACGTGTTTTTCAGCAGAAATAAACATGTTTCTGCAAGTTTGGTCAACCCCATGTAAGTTATGGGGCAGTAACAGTACACTTTTCAAAACGTGTTTTTCAGCCCGAAATAAACGCGTTTTTTCAGACAACTGAATCCCCATGTAGCAGCAAGGCACAGAAGAGCCCACACACTCAGATCTTAACCCCAGTGTGCAGAAAGGTTCAAAACGTGTTTTTCAGCAGAAATAAACATGTTTCTGCAAGTTTGGTCAACCCCATGTAAGTTATGGGGCAGTAACAGTACACTTTTCAAAACGTGTTTTTCAGCCCGAAATAAACGCGTTTTTTCAGACAACTGAATCCCCATGTAGCAGCAAGTCTCAGAAGAGCCCACACACTCAGATCTTAACCCCAGTGTGCAGAAAGGTTCAAAACGTGTTTTTCAGCAGAAATAAACATGTTTCTGCAAGTTTGGTCAACCCCATGTAAGGTATGGGGCAGTAACAGTACACTTTTCAAAACGTGTTTTTCAGCCCGAAATAAACGCGTTTTTTCAGACAACTGAATCCCCATGTAGCAGCAAGGCTCAGAAGAGCCCACACACTCAGATCTTAACCCCAGTGTGCAGAAAGGTTCAAAACGTGTTTTTCAGCAGAAATAAACATGTTTCTGCAAGTTTGGTCAACCCCATGTAAGTTATGGGGCAGTAACAGTACACTTTTCAAAACGTGTTTTTCAGTCCGAAATAAACGCGTTTTTTCAGACAACTGAATCCCCATGTAGCAGCAAGGCTCAGAAGAGCCCACACACTCAGATCTTAACCCCAGTGTGCAGAAAGGGTCAAAACGTGTTTTTCAGCAGAAATAAACATGTTTCTGCAAGTTTGGTCAACCCCATGTAAGTTATGGGGCAGTAACAGTACACTTTTCAAAACGTGTTTTTCAGCCCGAAATAAACGCGTTTTTTCAGACAACTGAATCCCCATGTAGCAGCAAGGCTCAGAAGAGCCCACACACTCAGATCTTAACCCCAGTGTGCAGAAAGGTTCAAAACGTGTTTTTCAGCAGAAATAAACATGTTTCTGCAAGTTTGGTCAACCCCATGTAAGTTATTGGGCAGTAACAGTACACTTTTCAAAACGTGTTTTTCAGCCCGAAATAAACGCGTTTTTTCAGACAACTGAATCCCCATGTAGCAGCAAGGCTCAGAAGAGCCCACACACTCAGATCTTAACCCCAGTGTGCAGTAAGGTTCAAAACGTGTTTTTCAGCAGAAATAAACATGTTTCTGCAAGTTTGGTCAACCCCATGTAAGTTATGGGGCAGTAACAGTACACTTTTCAAAACGTGTTTTTCAGCCCGAAATAAACGCGTTTTTTCATACAACTGAATCCCCATGTAGCAGCAAGGCTCAGAAGAGCCCACACACTCAGCTCTTATCCCCAGTGTGCAGAAAGGGTCAAAACGTGTTTTTCAGCAGAAATAAACATGTTTCTGCAAGTTTGGTCAACCCCATGTAAGTTATGGGGCAGTAACAGTACACTTTTCAAAACGTGTTTTTCAGCCCGAAATAAACGCGTTTTTTCAGACAACTGAATCCCCATGTAGCAGCAAGGCTCAGAAGAGCCCACACACTCAGATCTTAACCCCAGTGTGCAGAAAGGTTCAAAACGTGTTTTTCAGCAGAAATAAACATGTTTCTGCAAGTTTGGTCAACCCCTGTAAGTTATGGGGCAGTAACAGTACACTTTTCAAAACGTGTTTTTCAGCCCGAAATAAACGCGTTTTTTCAGACAACTGAATCCCCATTTAGCAGCAAGTCTCAGAAGAGCCCACACACTCAGATCTTAACCCCAGTGTGCAGTAAGGTTCAAAACGTGTTTTTCAGCAGAAATAAACATGTTTCTGCAAGTTTGGTCAACCCCATGTAAGTTATGGGGCAGTAACAGTACACTTTTCAAAACGTGTTTTTCAGCCCGAAATAAACGCGTTTTTTCAGACAACTGAATCCCCATGTAGCAGCAAGTCTCAGAAGAGCCCACACACTCAGATCTTAACCCCAGTGTGCAGAAAGGTTCAAAACGTGTTTTTCAGCAGAAATAAACATGTTTCTGCAAGTTTGGTCAACCCCATGTAAGGTATGGGGCAGTAACAGTACACTTTTCAAAACGTGTTTTTCAGCCCGAAATAAACGCGTTTTTTCAGACAACTGAATCCCCATGTAGCAGCAAGGCTCAGAAGAGCCCACACACTCAGATCTTAACCCCAGTGTGCAGAAAGGTTCAAAACGTGTTTTTCAGCAGAAATAAACATGTTTCTGCAAGTTTGGTCAACCCCATGTAAGTTATGTTGCAGTAACAGTACACTTTTCAAAACGTGTTTTTCAGCCCGAAATAAACGCGTTTTTTCAGTCAACTGAATCCCCATGAAGCAGCAAGGCTCAGATGAGCCCACACACTCAGCTCTTATCCCCAGTGTGCAGAAAGGGTCAAAACGTGTTTTTCAGCAGAAATAAACATGTTTCTGCAAGTTTGGTCAACCCCATGTAAGTTATGGGGCAGTAACAGTACACTTTTCAAAACGTGTTTTTCAGCCCGAAATAAACGCGTTTTTTCAGACAACTGAATCCCCATGTAGCAGCAAGTCTCAGAAGAGCCCACACACTCAGATCTTAACCCCAGTGTGCAGTAAGGTTCAAAACGTGTTTTTCAGCAGAAATAAACATGTTTCTGCAAGTTTGGTCAACCCCATGTAAGTTATGGGTCAGTAACAGTACACTTTTCAAAACGTGTTTTTCAGCCCGAAATAAACGCGTTTTTTCAGACAACTGAATCCCCATGTAGCAGCAAGGCTCAGAAGAGCCCACACACTCAGAACTTAACCCCAGTGTGCAGAAAGGTTCAAAACGTGTTTTTCAGCAGAAATAAACATGTTTCTGCAAGTTTGGTCAACCCCATGTAAGGTATGGGGCAGTAACAGTACACTTTTCAAAACGTGTTTTTCAGCCCGAAATAAACGCGTTTTTTCAGACAACTGAATCCCCATGTAGCAGCAAGGCTCAGAAGAGCCCACACACTCAGATCTTAACCCCAGTGTGCAGAAAGGTTCAAAACGTGTTTTTCAGCAGAAATAAACATGTTTCTGCAAGTTTGGTCAACCCCATGTTAGTTATGGGGCAGTAACAGTACACTTTTCAAAACGTGTTTTTCAGCCCGAAATAAACGCGTTTTTTCAGACAACTGAATCCCCATGTAGCAGCAAGGCACAGAAGAGCCCACACACTCAGATCTTAACCCCAGTGTGCAGAAAGGTTCAAAACGTGTTTTTCAGCAGAAATAAACATGTTTCTGCAAGTTTGGTCAACCCCATGTAAGTTATGGGGCAGTAACAGTACACTTTTCAAAACGTGTTTTTCAGCCCGAAATAAACGCGTTTTTTCAGACAACTGAATCCCCATGTAGCAGCAAGGCACAGAAGAGCCCACACACTCAGATCTTAACCCCAGTGTGCAGAAAGGTTCAAAACGTGTTTTTCAGCAGAAATAAACATGTTTCTGCAAGTTTGGTCAACCCCATGTAAGTTATGGGGCAGTAACAGTACACTTTTCAAAACGTGTTTTTCAGCCCGAAATAAACGCGTTTTTTCAGACAACTGAATCCCCATGTAGCAGCAAGTCTCAGAAGAGCCCACACACTCAGATCTTAACCCCAGTGTGCAGAAAGGTTCAAAACGTGTTTTTCAGCAGAAATAAACATGTTTCTGCAAGTTTGGTCAACCCCATGTAAGGTATGGGGCAGTAACAGTACACTTTTCAAAACGTGTTTTTCAGCCCGAAATAAACGCGTTTTTTCAGACAACTGAATCCCCATGTAGCAGCAAGGCTCAGAAGAGCCCACACACTCAGATCTTAACCCCAGTGTGCAGAAAGGTTCAAAACGTGTTTTTCAGCAGAAATAAACATGTTTCTGCAAGTTTGGTCAACCCCATGTAAGTTATGGGGCAGTAACAGTACACTTTTCAAAACGTGTTTTTCAGTCCGAAATAAACGCGTTTTTTCAGACAACTGAATCCCCATGTAGCAGCAAGGCTCAGAAGAGCCCACACACTCAGATCTTAACCCCAGTGTGCAGAAAGGGTCAAAACGTGTTTTTCAGCAGAAATAAACATGTTTCTGCAAGTTTGGTCAACCCCATGTAAGTTATGGGGCAGTAACAGTACACTTTTCAAAACGTGTTTTTCAGCCCGAAATAAACGCGTTTTTTCAGACAACTGAATCCCCATGTAGCAGCAAGGCTCAGAAGAGCCCACACACTCAGATCTTAACCCCAGTGTGCAGAAAGGTTCAAAACGTGTTTTTCAGCAGAAATAAACATGTTTCTGCAAGTTTGGTCAACCCCATGTAAGTTATTGGGCAGTAACAGTACACTTTTCAAAACGTGTTTTTCAGCCCGAAATAAACGCGTTTTTTCAGACAACTGAATCCCCATGTAGCAGCAAGGCTCAGAAGAGCCCACACACTCAGATCTTAACCCCAGTGTGCAGTAAGGTTCAAAACGTGTTTTTCAGCAGAAATAAACATGTTTCTGCAAGTTTGGTCAACCCCATGTAAGTTATGGGGCAGTAACAGTACACTTTTCAAAACGTGTTTTTCAGCCCGAAATAAACGCGTTTTTTCATACAACTGAATCCCCATGTAGCAGCAAGGCTCAGAAGAGCCCACACACTCAGCTCTTATCCCCAGTGTGCAGAAAGGGTCAAAACGTGTTTTTCAGCAGAAATAAACATGTTTCTGCAAGTTTGGTCAACCCCATGTAAGTTATGGGGCAGTAACAGTACACTTTTCAAAACGTGTTTTTCAGCCCGAAATAAACGCGTTTTTTCAGACAACTGAATCCCCATGTAGCAGCAAGGCTCAGAAGAGCCCACACACTCAGATCTTAACCCCAGTGTGCAGAAAGGTTCAAAACGTGTTTTTCAGCAGAAATAAACATGTTTCTGCAAGTTTGGTCAACCCCTGTAAGTTATGGGGCAGTAACAGTACACTTTTCAAAACGTGTTTTTCAGCCCGAAATAAACGCGTTTTTTCAGACAACTGAATCCCCATTTAGCAGCAAGTCTCAGAAGAGCCCACACACTCAGATCTTAACCCCAGTGTGCAGTAAGGTTCAAAACGTGTTTTTCAGCAGAAATAAACATGTTTCTGCAAGTTTGGTCAACCCCATGTAAGTTATGGGGCAGTAACAGTACACTTTTCAAAACGTGTTTTTCAGCCCGAAATAAACGCGTTTTTTCAGACAACTGAATCCCCATGTAGCAGCAAGTCTCAGAAGAGCCCACACACTCAGATCTTAACCCCAGTGTGCAGAAAGGTTCAAAACGTGTTTTTCAGCAGAAATAAACATGTTTCTGCAAGTTTGGTCAACCCCATGTAAGGTATGGGGCAGTAACAGTACACTTTTCAAAACGTGTTTTTCAGCCCGAAATAAACGCGTTTTTTCAGACAACTGAATCCCCATGTAGCAGCAAGGCTCAGAAGAGCCCACACACTCAGATCTTAACCCCAGTGTGCAGAAAGGTTCAAAACGTGTTTTTCAGCAGAAATAAACATGTTTCTGCAAGTTTGGTCAACCCCATGTAAGTTATGGGGCAGTAACAGTACACTTTTCAAAACGTGTTTTTCAGCCCGAAATAAACGCGTTTTTTCAGACAACTGAATCCCCATGTAGCAGCAAGGCTCAGAAGAGCCCACACACTCAGATCTTAACCCCAGTGTGCAGAAAGGGTCAAAACGTGTTTTTCAGCAGAAATAAACATGTTTCTGCAAGTTTGGTCAACCCCATGTAAGTTATGGGGCAGTAACAGTACACTTTTCAAAACGTGTTTTTCAGCCCGAAATAAACGCGTTTTTTCAGACAACTGAATCCCCATGTAGCAGCAAGGCTCAGAAGAGCCCACACACTCAGATCTTAACCCCAGTGTGCAGAAAGGTTCAAAACGTGTTTTTCAGCAGAAATAAACATGTTTCTGCAAGTTTGGTCAACCCCATGTAAGGTATGGGGCAGTAACAGTACACTTTTCAAAACGTGTTTTTCAGCCCGAAATAAACGCGTTTTTTCAGACAACTGAATCCCCATGTAGCAGCAAGGCTCAGAAGAGCCCACACACTCAGATCTTAACCCCAGTGTGCAGAAAGGTTCAAAACGTGTTTTTCAGCAGAAATAAACATGTTTCTGCAAGTTTGGTCAACCCCATGTAAGTTATGGGGCAGTAACAGTACACTTTTCAAAACGTGTTTTTCAGCCCGAAATAAACGCGTTTTTTCAGACAACTGAATCCCCATGTAGCAGCAAGGCTCAGAAGAGCCCACACACTCAGATCTTAACCCCAGTGTGCAGAAAGGTTCAAAACGTGTTTTTCAGCAGAAATAAACATGTTTCTGCAAGTTTGGTCAACCCCATGTAAGTTATGGGGCAGTAACAGTACACTTTTCAAAACGTGTTTTTCAGCCCGAAATAAACGCGTTTTTTCATACAACTGAATCCCCATGTAGCAGCAAGGCTCAGAAGAGCCCACACACTCAGCTCTTATCCCCAGTGTGCAGAAAGGGTCAAAACGTGTTTTTCAGCAGAAATAAACATGTTTCTGCAAGTTTGGTCAACCCCATGTAAGTTATGGGGCAGTAACAGTACACTTTTCAAAACGTGTTTTTCAGCCCGAAATAAACGCGTTTTTTCAGACAACTGAATCCCCATGTAGCAGCAAGTCTCAGAAGAGCCCACACACTCAGATCTTAACCCCAGTGTGCAGAAAGGTTCAAAACGTGTTTTTCAGCAGAAATAAACATGTTTCTGCAAGTTTGGTCAACCCCATGTAAGTTATGGGGCAGTAACAGTACACTTTTCAAAACGTGTTTTTCAGCCCGAAATAAACGCGTTTTTTCAGACAACTGAATCCCCATGTAGCAGCAAGGCTCAGAAGAGCCCACACACTCAGATCTTAACCCCAGTGTGCAGAAAGGTTCAAAACGTGTTTTTCAGCAGAAATAAACATGTTTCTGCAAGTTTGGTCAACCCCATGTAAGTTATGGGGCAGTAACAGTACACTTTTCAAAACGTGTTTTTCAGCCCGAAATAAACGCGTTTTTTCAGACAACTGAATCCCCATGTAGCAGCAAGGCTCAGAAGAGCCCACACACTCAGATCTTAACCCCAGTGTGCAGAAAGGTTCAAAACGTGTTTTTCAGCAGAAATAAACATGTTTCTGCAAGTTTGGTCAACCCCATGTAAGTTATGGGGCAGTAACAGTACACTTTTCAAAACGTGTTTTTCAGCCCGAAATAAACGCGTTTTTTCATACAACTGAATCCCCATGTAGCAGCAAGGCTCAGAAGAGCCCACACACTCAGCTCTTATCCCCAGTGTGCAGAAAGGGTCAAAACGTGTTTTTCAGCAGAAATAAACATGTTTCTGCAAGTTTGGTCAACCCCATGTAAGTTATGGGGCAGTAACAGTACACTTTTCAAAACGTGTTTTTCAGCCCGAAATAAACGCGTTTTTTCAGACAACTGAATCCCCATGTAGCAGCAAGTCTCAGAAGAGCCCACACACTCAGATCTTAACCCCAGTGTGCAGAAAGGTTCAAAACGTGTTTTTCAGCAGAAATAAACATGTTTCTGCAAGTTTGGTCAACCCCATGTAAGTTATGGGGCAGTAACAGTACACTTTTCAAAACGTGTTTTTCAGCCCGAAATAAACGCGTTTTTTCAGACAACTGAATCCCCATGTAGCAGCAAGGCTCAGAAGAGCCCACACACTCAGATCTTAACCCCAGTGTGCAGAAAGGTTCAAAACGTGTTTTTCAGCAGAAATAAACATGTTTCTGCAAGTTTGGTCAACCCCATGTAAGGTATGGGGCAGTAACAGTACACTTTTCAAAACGTGTTTTTCAGCCCGAAATAAACGCGTTTTTTCAGACAACTGAATCCCCATGTAGCAGCAAGGCTCAGAAGAGCCCACACACTCAGATCTTAACCCCAGTGTGCAGAAAGGTTCAAAACGTGTTTTTCAGCAGAAATAAACATGTTTCTGCAAGTTTGGTCAACCCCATGTAAGTTATGGGGCAGTAACAGTACACTTTTCAAAACGTGTTTTTCAGCCCGAAATAAACGCGTTTTTTCATACAACTGAATCCCCATGTAGCAGCAAGGCTCAGAAGAGCCCACACACTCAGCTCTTATCCCCAGTGTGCAGAAAGGGTCAAAACGTGTTTTTCAGCAGAAATAAACATGTTTCTGCAAGTTTGGTCAACCCCATGTAAGTTATGGGGCAGTAACAGTACACTTTTCAAAACGTGTTTTTCAGCCCGAAATAAACGCGTTTTTTCAGACAACTGAATCCCCATGTAGCAGCAAGGCTCAGAAGAGCCCACACACTCAGATCTTAACCCCAGTGTGCAGAAAGGTTCAAAACGTGTTTTTCAGCAGAAATAAACATGTTTCTGCAAGTTTGGTCAACCCCATGTAAGTTATGGGGCAGTAACAGTACACTTTTCAAAACGTGTTTTTCAGCCCGAAATAAACGCTTTTTTTCAGACAACTGAATCCCCATGTAGCAGCAAGTCTCAGAAGAGCCCACACACTCAGATCTTAACCCCAGTGTGCAGAAAGGTTCAAAACGTGTTTTTCAGCAGAAATAAACATGTTTCTGCAAGTTTGGTCAACCCCATGTAAGTTATGGGGCAGTAACAGTACACTTTTCAAAACGTGTTTTTCAGCCCGAAATAAACGCGTTTTTTCAGACAACTGAATCCCCATGTAGCAGCAAGTCTCAGAAGAGCCCACACACTCAGATCTTAACCCCAGTGTGCAGAAAGGTTCAAAACGTGTTTTTCAGCAGAAATAAACGTTTCTGCAAGTTTGGTCAACCCCATGTAAGGTATGGGGCAGTAACAGTACACTTTTCAAAACGTGTTTTTCAGCCCGAAATAAACGCGTTTTTTCAGACAACTGAATCCCCATGTAGCAGCAAGGCTCAGAAGAGCCCACACACTCAGATCTTAACCCCAGTGTGCAGAAAGGTTCAAAACGTGTTTTTCAGCAGAAATAAACATGTTTCTGCAAGTTTGGTCAACCCCATGTAAGTTATGGGGCAGTAACAGTACACTTTTCAAAACGTGTTTTTCAGCCCGAAATAAACGCGTTTTTTCAGACAACTGAATCCCCATGTAGCAGCAAGGCTCAGAAGAGCCCACACACTCAGATCTTAACCCCAGTGTGCAAAAAGGATCAAAACGTGTTTTTCAGCAGAAATAAACATGTTTCTGCAAGTTTGGTCAACCCCATGTAAGTTATGGGGCAGTAACAGTACACTTTTCAAAACGTGTTTTTCAGCCCGAAATAAACGCGTTTTTTCATACAACTGAATCCCCATGTAGCAGCAAGGCTAAGAAGAGCCCACAAACTCAGCTCTTATCCCCAGTGTGCAGAAAGGGTCAAAACGTGTTTTTCAGCAGAAATAAACATGTTTCTGCAAGTTTGGTCAACCCCATGTAAGTTATGGGGCAGTAACAGTACACTTTTCAAAACGTGTTTTTCAGCCCGAAATAAACGCGTTTTTTCAGACAACTGAATCCCCATGTAGCAGCAAGTCTCAGAAGAGCCCACACACTCAGATCTTAACCCCAGTGTGCAGAAAGGTTCAAAACGTGTTTTTCAGCAGAAATAAACATGTTTCTGCAAGTTTGGTCAACCCCATGTAAGGTATGGGGCAGTAACAGTACACTTTTCAAAACGTGTTTTTCAGCCCGAAATAAACGCGTTTTTTCAGACAACTGAATCCCCATGTAGCAGCAAGGCTCAGAAGAGCCCACACACTCAGATCTTAACCCCAGTGTGCAGAAAGGTTCAAAACGTGTTTTTCAGCAGAAATAAACATGTTTCTGCAAGTTTGGTCAACCCCATGTAAGTTATGGGGCAGTAACAGTACACTTTTCAAAACGTGTTTTTCAGCCCGAAATAAACGCGTTTTTTCAGACAACTGAATCCCCATGTAGCAGCAAGGCTCAGAAGAGCCCACACACTCAGATCTTAACCCCAGTGTGCAAAAAGGATCAAAACGTGTTTTTCAGCAGAAATAAACATGTTTCTGCAAGTTTGGTCAACCCCATGTAAGTTATGGGGCAGTAACAGTACACTTTTCAAAACGTGTTTTTCAGCCCGAAATAAACGCGTTTTTTCATACAACTGAATCCCCATGTAGCAGCAAGGCTAAGAAGAGCCCACAAACTCAGCTCTTATCCCCAGTGTGCAGAAAGGGTCAAAACGTGTTTTTCAGCAGAAATAAACATGTTTCTGCAAGTTTGGTCAACCCCATGTAAGTTATGGGGCAGTAACAGTACACTTTTCAAAACGTGTTTTTCAGCCCGAAATAAACGCGTTTTTTCAGACAACTGAATCCCCATGTAGCAGCAAGTCTCAGAAGAGCCCACACACTCAGATCTTAACCCCAGTGTGCAGAAAGGTTCAAAACGTGTTTTTCAGCAGAAATAAACATGTTTCTGCAAGTTTGGTCAACCCCATGTAAGGTATGGGGCAGTAACAGTACACTTTTCAAAACGTGTTTTTCAGCCCGAAATAAACGCGTTTTTTCAGACAACTGAATCCCCATGTAGCAGCAAGGCTCAGAAGAGCCCACACACTCAGATCTTAACCCCAGTGTGCAGAAAGGTTCAAAACGTGTTTTTCAGCAGAAATAAACATGTTTCTGCAAGTTTGGTCAACCCCATGTAAGTTATGGGGCAGTAACAGTACACTTTTCAAAACGTGTTTTTCAGCCCGAAATAAACGCGTTTTTTCATACAACTGAATCCCCATGTAGCAGCAAGGCTCAGAAGAGCCCACACACTCAGCTCTTATCCCCAGTGTGCAGAAAGGGTCAAAACGTGTTTTTCAGCAGAAATAAACATGTTTCTGCAAGTTTGGTCAACCCCATGTAAGTAATGGGGCAGTAACAGTACACTTTTCAAAACGTGTTTTTCAGCCCGAAATAAACGCGTTTTTTCAGACAACTGAATCCCCATGTAGCAGCAAGGCTCAGAAGAGCCCACACACTCAGATCTTAACCCCAGTGTGCAGAAAGGTTCAAAACGTGTTTTTCAGCAGAAATAAACATGTTTCTGCAAGTTTGGTCAACCCCATGTAAGTTATGGGGCAGTAACAGTACACTTTTCAAAACGTGTTTTTCAGCCCGAAATAAACGCGTTTTTTCAGACAACTGAATCCCCATGTAGCAGCAAGTCTCAGAAGAGCCCACACACTCAGATCTTAACCCCAGTGTGCAGTAAGGTTCAAAACGTGTTTTTCAGCAGAAATAAACATGTTTCTGCAAGTTTGGTCAACCCCATGTAAGTTATGGGGCAGTAACAGTACACTTTTCAAAACGTGTTTTTCAGCCCGAAATAAACGCGTTTTTTCATACAACTGAATCCCCATGTAGCAGCAAGGCTCAGAAGAGCCCACACACTCAGCTCTTATCCCCAGTGTGCAGAAAGGGTCAAAACGTGTTTTTCAGCAGAAATAAACATGTTTCTGCAAGTTTGGTCAACCCCATGTAAGTTATGGGGCAGTAACAGTACACTTTTCAAAACGTGTTTTTCAGCCCGAAATAAACGCGTTTTTTCAGACAACTGAATCCCCATGTAGCAGCAAGGCTCAGAAGAGCCCACACACTCAGATCTTAACCCCAGTGTGCAGAAAGGTTCAAAACGTGTTTTTCAGCAGAAATAAAAATGTTTCTGCAAGTTTGGTC